>NW_008360325.1:5033041-5055260 GCF_000622305.1 Nannospalax galili | reverse complement strand
CACCCCCGCCTTGCTCTGACCCAGGCCCAGGCAGGAGGGGACCAGACAGCGGTGGAAGAAAGGAGCGCGCCTGCCCGGCGAGGCCAGACGCCGGCAGGGTCAGCTGCTCCTCCGCCCGCCCCGCAAGGGCAGCTGGCCCATTAAGCCCCCGAATTATGCATGGGCCTGGCGTCCCTCGCAGGGCGCAATCAACGCGGAGGGCGGGCAGGAGGTGGCCCGACGGGGACCTGGGGCGCCTCCACACCCGGGACTGGCGCGGTGGAGGCCCCTAACACGATCCGGGAGGGATCTGGGACAGAGACCCGCGGCTGGCGAGGCCCGGGGTGCAACCACCGAGTTATCAGTGTCCACACCCGCACCGTGCGTTCCCAGGCGCGCGCCACCCGGGTGCACCCGGCCAAAAAGCCCCGTGTTGCCCACCTCTGGGAATGCCGTTGTGTGGTCGCACTTGGTGAAGGGGTGCCAACGAACCCCAACTTCGGAGTCCTCGGAGAGGGCACGCCAAGCGGGCTAGGCTAGAGGAATGCAGTCCCAGCCCTCCCTCAACGGTGGCTGGAGAGGGTCAGAGGCCGGGTAGGGGGAGGGGCTTCTGGAGGTCATAGGCGGGAAACAGGACCAGTCTTTCAAGTTGCATGGTCTGGCACCCGGGAAATTGCACCGGTAGTGCCGTGCCATTGGAGCCTGAGAAGAGATTCAGGTGCAAAGTCGGAAGATTTAGGTGTCCACTCCCACCCAAACTGCTCCCTACACCTCTCCCCCTGCCCCCCTCCCCGCAGGACTCAAACCACCAGGCAGCCACATAGTCAATCACCACAGACCACTTTCCTTCTTCCAGACCTCTGTACTGCGGTCTACAGGCCCAGACCTCCAGTGTGGACGGCCTTTGTGGCCAGGGGACCGTTTATGGAACTGATTCTGTCTTTCACATGCTCTCCAAAACAAAGACCAGGTCAGGAAAAATTACACGCCCCCCCCCCCAATAAAGTCACTCATTTGCTGGGAAAGTTTTACAAGTCTGTGATGCAGGTAAAGACTGCACTGTTTAAGTCTCTTAATTGGCCAGCTTTGAACTTGAGTGTTTGGGAGACAGACCCCACTCAAACCCCAAGGCAGAACTGCTGGTCTGGAGGTGGGCAGGGGTCATGGAAAGGTTGTTCTGTTTCTTCCTTACCAGAGAAGACTCCAAACCCTTGCTGTCCCTCAAGCCCAGAACAGACAACCCCCAGCCTCCAGCCCCAGGGCCCACCTCTTTCACCTGATAGACAGGTATGCTCTCCAGAGGCCTGGTGGGCCCTGGAAAGGCTAAAAGGAAAAAGGTCAGCCACCTTCAAGGATAATGGGGTTTGTACTTGCTGAATGCTGCTTGGGATTCATTTGTGCTCTGTCATTGGGGAACCAGTCCAAGCACAGATACTGCAGCCTGTTTGCAAGGCTCAGTACTTGGATGTTGATCCCTACACCCAACTGTTTTGGCCAACCCCTTTAAGCCTGGGTCCATGCAGTTACCCTGAAAGTCAAGGAAGTTGCCCAGGCTCTGCCCCTCTGATCACATCCTTGGCCATGGTGTCTTGGGCTGAGGATTTACCTTGCCCTGAAAGCTACATCTGGACAGCTCACCTCAGGTTTATACTAGGAGTGGCCTCTGACTTTTACGCCAAGAGCCTAGCTCCCAGTGTCCCCCGAAGCAGCTTCCTGTAGCTTACCAGGAAGTTTGACCTCTCCTTCCCAGCATCCCTCTGTTGTGAGCAGGACCCTGTTGATCATTTCTAATCATTTTCATTTTCAACTGTCAGTTCTTCAAAGAAACCTGCTTCCCAAGCCCCACGTGTAAAAATGAGTCAAATCTGGGGTGCTGAGTGGGAGGGACTTAGGTGGGAATCTGGAGGACCCAACCCCATGCCCCTGGGAACCCTTTGTGGTTCCTTCTCTTTTCAGATCAGAAGACTCACGGCCCAGAGAGGGAGAGGGCCTGCTCAAGGTCACATAGCAAAAAAATGCCTTTTAGGCCTAAGACCAGAGGCCACCAGCCTGTTCTTCCCTCTCTGGACCCAGGAAGCCACCTGCCTATCCCTACCCTACTGGGTGCCAGCAGTCACTCACAAGCAGCACAAGGCCAGCAATGCACACATAACCACAGGTGTGTGCAGGACAGGTAAGGCCTCATTCCCTCTATCTCCAGACCCCATGTCCTCTCAGAAGACTCCAGGGGACAGCATTGTCCAGCTAGGAGCAGAAGGCCTGCCATAGTCAAAACTCACTGGATCCCAGGAACCCCACCCTGCTGGAAGATGGCCAGGTGAAGACTCCTTCCTCCCAGGGGGACCAGGAGCCAGCCTCCCCAGTTCCACTGAATCATCCATAGACTCAAGGACAACTGTACAAGGAACTACCCTCCCTAAGACTCAGTTGCCTCCCCTATGAAACAAAAGTAGCGGCTGATTTATCACCTTCAGAGGGTGGAGATGGCAGTTGGGAAGGAAGGATCAAATGTGACCACACAACCTAGCCAAGGTGAACATCTCTGTGAGGGCTGACACCCTAGGCTTGACTCACACCCCTCCCACCCTGGGCTAACATCTCTTCTCATTTCCCCTTCTGTGAAATGGGGTTCACCTTAACGCCTACCAAATAAGATTAAATGGGGGCGAGGAGTTTATCTTTGCCAGGCCCTTGGAACAGTGGCCCACATACTAAGCTCCAATAATTATGAGAAAAATCCAGGAACAAAAACCTCAACCTCTTTGGTTCCCCAGGGAAAAGATGACCCCCAGTGACAGTGAAGGTTGTTAGTTTAAAAGCTCAAATCAACTGCTAGCTGCCATCAGATTAAAAACAAAAAAAGCAATAAAAATAACAGGCTGAGGAGCTGGAGAGATGGCTCAGTGGTTAAGAGCACTGGCTGCTCTTGCAGAGGATCGGGGTTGGATTCCCAGTATCCACATGGTGGCTACCAACCATCTGTGACTCCAGTTCCAGGGGATCTGAAACCCTCTTCTGGCCTCCGTGGGCATTGCACAACATGGGCGCACTTACATGCATGCAGGCAAAACACTTATACACATAAGATAAAAATAAATAAATTTTTAAAAAATTTAAAAATAACAGGCTGAATGTGGCTAAATTCTCCCTCGTGTTGCCACTTGCAAGTGTGGTCCAAAGGACTATCCAGTAAGTAAAGACTCACATCTAAAGAAAAAAAATACCCTTCTAGCAGACCAGTGGTTTTTAAATCCAATCGAATTTTGGACCTACAGCCAGGGGCTGAGGCCATGTCTGTCAACTGTCACTGCTCTGGTTTGTATAGGAGCCTCTGTGTCCTGCCTTGTAGGTCAGCATGCTACACTGGGCACCACTCACCCCAGCAACAGATAGGAAGTAGAACCCTCTGAGTGAGATGGCTAGCCCCAAGCCTCAAGCTAGCCCCAAGCTGGGCACCTGGGCTTGCAAAGTGCCACCTGTCCCGATTCAGGATCATGAGAGCCAGACTCAGCTCTACCGGTAACAAGTAAGGTCAGACAAGCCGCCAAGACAGTATCTACTCTGCCAGTCCTCTCTGTGTGGCCTCTGAGACCAGCCTTCCCCTGGGTCACCCAGTGGCTCTGTTAGAACAGCTACTGACCTGCAGGGACTGGGTGTAGGGACAACATCTCAACTGAAACTTACAGTCAGCAGGCCTGGAAGGCCAGAAAGATCATCTCAATTGTACCAAAGACTGAGACTTCAGGAGGACAATTGGTACTGGTCCTATAGTAACTGGCAGGCAAACCCTCAATTCCATGAAACAAATACTTTGTATTTGTGGGTTAAAAATAACTGTAACAATGAGTATAAAATAAAATAAATAACTTGCATGCATGAAAAAAACGTTCCATACCAGCCCCATCAAAATCCTCATGTTAACTGCTTGCTCAGCCGTTACCCACCTCTCCAAAGCCATCTCAAGCAGGGGTCAAGGGGGCCTGAGGATGCCTGGCTATGTCCCTAAAAGCTTCCTGTCCCTCCTATCCAAGGTAGCCAGGCCAACCAGTCTACCTCACCTTTGCTATGTGACTTTAAGTAAGTCCCTTAACCTCTCTGAGAACCTTCAAAACCCAGATTCAAAATAGGATTAGACATATCTATTTGGGGATTGAAAAGTTAAGTGAGATAAACTCAGTACAGTAAGGAGCACCAGGTACAAGCCTTCTTCTGGACCACCCAGCGAACGTTCCTGAGCCCTAAGGTCAAGTCTGCCAACACCCAGACTCCAGCCTGTGCCCAGGGCCACATCCCTCAGACAGAACACAGAGCTCCTCGCTGCCGAAAGAGCTAATAATTAGCTGTCACGATTTTAATAATAAAAAAGAGATAATCCATGTCACAATATACATGGATTTAGCTAATCTTAATTTGGAAGGAAAATAACAACTCCAAATAGAGCAAATGCAAGTTCTTGGAGACATCCCACAAGTGGGGTTTATCTCAGGCTCCCAGCACAGGCAACTTATTTACTTTTTCCCACTGGCCAAGTTAGTATTTTATTTTTTCACATTGATTTTATATATTTTTTAGGAGTCTGCAGCAAACATTCTCAGAGCAGCATGTAAATCATGAGGTTTGCAGGAGCCCTTCCCTCCAGCAGTGGGTTGCTGGGACCACAAACCAAACCCTGCTCATACACAAGCCCTCCAGGCTTATTCTGAACCCTTCTGAGAGAACACATCCACCAGGCAGGGATATCACAGTAGGGAACCACCTGCCACCTCCACACCAGGGGATGTGCCACCTCCCATCACTCCCCTCCTGTCTCTATACTTCAGAAAATTAACATTTGGGGTTGGAGGGGAGGGGAGGAAAGGCAAATCTTTGAGTGACTTTGAGAATGGAATCCCCCCCATGAGGCTTTCTTTTGGGTGTGGACAAGGTAATAACGTGAAAAAGCAATTCCCTTCGGGGCTCTCTAAGGAGATTCCAAGGAGGACATAGAATGTTCCAAGAGGGAACCAGGTACAACTCTAAGGCTTAGCTGTGCAGGGGTGGGGGCTGGGGCTACCAAGCAGGTCCAAGCATGCATCCCTTGGCTTTGCTATTCACCTTGGCTTGACACTGTGCTATGTGGTGCTGCCCTGTCTCTTTTCATTTAGCCCTCGGCAGGATGCTGAAAAGTGGGTGCAGAAGAGAAAATAGGCTGGAAAGGTAGAGTGATCACCTGAGGATGAACTGGAAAGACCAGGGACACCAAAGCCCCTAGTCCCTTCCCAGGGTGAGCCACCATGATGCACATCACCATGTGACACTAATGTGACAAAAGACAGAAAAGTAGACATGAACCCTCGTTGATCTCATCCTGCCATTGCTTTTGGCTGGTGTGTGAGTACTAGAACCCAATGGAAGTTTCCACATCCCTCTTGGGGAATCACTCCAAAGGAAGCCTAAGACGTTCCTCAGATACACTCACAAGCGTGTGGGAGAGCAGAATGTCACAATAGAAACATGTGTGTGTGTGTGTGTGTGTGTGTGTGTGTGTGTGTGTGTGTGTGTGTGTGTGTGTGTGCCATGCTTGTGCTCTCCCTGAACCAGGCACCTGGCACACAGGCTGGGTCATCGTTAGCTATGTGCACTGAAAGGACACGGACTGTGAAGGCAACTCCCATGTCAGGACTGGCAGAAGCAGAGTAGGCTCACTCCTCATCTGTGCTCTTTCTCACACTACTGGATAAGGTCGTCAGATCCCAAATAACTGAACCCCTCCCTCCACATCCCTCCCTAGACTTGCTTCTAGGGAACCCCTCAGCAAACCCTGAAGCTCCTCACTCTGCACCTAGGTCTGCCTGAGTGGATGACCTGGTGCCCCAGCAGAGCCCTCAGTTGAGGCAAAGGCACAGAAACGGACCACAAGCAGCACCTAGAACCTCAGAGTACCTCAAGTCAGACCTAGAGGCCAAAGGCCTGACCTCTGGCCAATCCACCCCTGTCCCCGGGTGGGCTTTGAAACCAGCTGCCAGAGACGTCCTTTACCATAGGAGATGAGCAGGGGCAGGCCTCAAACCCACATCAAGAACAGGGCTGCTAGCTGCTCACACACTCCCCACAAGGGACGCCCTCTCATGGAGAACTGCTTAGGTGCTCAGCCACTGAACAAACGAATCAATGAAGAATGAATGAATGAATGAATGAATGAATGAATGAATGAATTGTGCCCTCCAGGACTTAAGCTTGATAGACTTCCTCCCTATGCCTTCTCATTTCTCCATCATTTCAAACAACAGAAAGACTAGAAACTGTTTAGCCATCTCTGGAATGACCTTCCCAAGGAGAGGGTGGTGAGTGGGTGTACACCCTGGTTGGACAACTGGCCAAATTGCAGCCTAGCCCTCACACCGAAGGATGAAAAGAATCCCACCTATTACAGGCCAGTCCTTCCATCCATCTCTAGGGTCCTGCTTCTAGAGCTCCTGGTAGAGAATAGGGGCCATTTGGACTGAGTGAAGCTGCCGGCTCATGACTGTACCATATTCCCGACCACCCTACCATGAAATTGGCCAAATTGGCCAGCCAAAGCCAGAGGCAGAGTCCCAAGAATCAACAGCCACCTGCTCGCCAGCTACTGGCTGGGACCAGGAAGTCCATGGGGACAGCAGCAGGACATGGAGCAGCTGGAAGACCCCTGAAGTCACAGTCAGGAAGTAGGAGCCAGGGGCCCATCAAGGCCCATGTGCCAGGGACCTGGACAGCAGCTGTGAGGATTTCCGGAAGCCCGGGTGGAGAAGTGCCCGTGATTCGTAGTTCCCCTCTTAAAATATAAAGACTCAATTATCTTTGAGCAGCTTGCTTTACACATGAATTGACACATTTATTTTACAATAAATAACTGAAAGTTATCTGTGTTTCCTTTACTGTTAATCTATACAGAGAAATAATAAACAGGGCTTGTCTACCAAATTGCAAGGACTGCAGTCCTCAGAATTCAATTAAGCTAAAATAATTAATGCTCCCACCATATTAAATTACTTTATATATTTGAGCCACTGAAGTTTTATTCTTTAATCTTTCCTTTTTATTAAATGAAGAAAAAAAATAAGGAAAGAAAAGAAAACTTGGTACCAAAGCAAAGAGGAGGAAGAAGACCCCCAAGTGGAAGGGAAGGTGGGCTGGGTTCTTAGAACCAAATGGCCGGTCGCAGCTAACGCAGCAGAATGTTTTGTACTTTGATTAAAATAACATTTCAAATGCTTTGAACAAACATATCTCCTTAGACTTCTAAGGGATTATTTTACATATTTCTTCTAGAATGAAAAAATCCATTCCCCCTGCCTCTGAACAGAAGGGCCAAGAATATCTTCTGTTATGCATAAAATAAAATAAAATAAAATAAAATAAAAATACTGTGGGTTCTTGTAGTATGACTGCCCGAAAGGGGGAAAAAAAAAAAAAAAGAAAAAAACAACTGGGGGCAGAGGGGGCTGCAGGGTGAAGACAAAGCTGTCAAGAGGTGAACTTTGCCTTTTGTGAAATCACATTGAGTCAGTTTCTTAAAACAAACCTCCCCACAATGATCCAGGGGCCTTCAATGGGAAAGAGAACTTTAGTGTAAAATGAGGATTTGGAGTCTGGGGACAACAGATAAAAGTACGTGCACTGAGATGTAAACAGTGACCAACCAAGAGGTTACCCCAAAAAGTCAGTGTGCTCTGACACCAGGTATGTGTCCATTTCTGAAATCTATCCTGAGTGTCGTGTCAGACAACACAGACAGACCCATCACCCTTCTTGACCTAATGAAGGATGTGTCCTCCTGACCGTGTTTGTGCACCCAGGTCTGGTTATGTTGGCATTGTTCCATGCCTTTGCATCTTGAAAGGAATGCAATAGGTTTCCCACTAGGGTACCCACCAGAAGGCAAGACTAGGGACCAGCCCAATTAGGTCTCCCCACTGCCCAGCCTAGGCCTGCAGGGATCTGCAAACAGACTCGTTAGTACCAGTACACAGGTGGGTAAACTGAGGCCAAAAGGCAGACAGTTGCCATATGGTAGAGATGGGCCCGCTGTGAGACCCTGACTGCCTCCTAAGTGATGGGAAGTTCCTTCCCATGTCTGTGTCATCTCCCAGGAGCATACAAAGCCTCAGTGTCCTTAGGGCTCCATGACCTAAACACCTGGTCACCTACTTGCACACTGAAGGGCCAGAGGGAACCCCTCAGAGAAAGTTCCATTGCCAAAGCTTTTGCAGAGGAGCCCTTGTTCTCTCTGTCATACCAGGCCTGTTGGAATTATTACTGCCTAATGACAAACAAGGAAACTGAGGCTCAAACTCATGAAGTGGTCAGCCCAAAGTCAATCAGTATGACTGAACCCTCATCTGCACAAAGTCTGAAGCCTATCTAGCTGCCTCTTTAGGTAAACACAGGCAGGCCAGGGGCCCCCATCTCTCCCAGAAACAAATGCTATGCACACCGCAGAGACTCTTCCGGGAGACTCTGGCATGCCAAAAGTATGGCCAGGAAGGAAAGACTTAGAGAAAAGTCACCAAGTGGGCACACCCCACAAAAGGTCACAGGTAGTGCCTGGGGAAGAGGCCGCACACATGTTCGGGTAAGGAGACCAGCTGTCTAGGTAGGAACAAACGCTGTGCCAAAAGATATGTCCATTCTCCCCCAGGTGATAGATCTCAGACAAGTTCCTACAACCCCTCCCCAGACCTATCCTATGGTGTCAGTCAAAGTGGGAGGCAGCCTGGAGGATGAGAAGGCCCACCCCATCCTTTCAAACTGAGTCCAGAGAGAGGAGAGAGACGAATACTTGTACGCATAGGTGACTACCACGTACTGCCTCACTGTGCATCTGCTGAATCCTCACAACAATCATCACGAGGGCGGTTTCCTAAACTCCATCTGAGGGACGGGAAACCACTGAATCCAGGCTGTGAGGAACAAAATCCAAACCATTCAGCGACTGAGCCAAGATCACCAGCAAAGAGAGGGCCAAGCCAACTTCCAAATTGCCGTCCTGTGCTCCAGGCCACCTCTGGCTAAAGCCCAAGACAGAGCTCCCTTGCCAAAAGCAAAGGCACCAGCATGCAGCAGTCAGGCCGCCCTGAGCCTGTCTCCCCCAGAAGGTCACCTGGAAGGTGGGCCCTCAGAAAGGGGAAGCCCTGGACCTCCCCCAGCAGCACTGCTACTAGGTCATGGGGTGGGACTGGCTGGGGAGGGGGCTTCAGCAGTCACCAAGTGAGCAAAAGTTCATACCTGCAAGGTTCTCCTGCTTGGGACAGATGCCTTTCGTGGGTGACAGCAGGTGATCATCTTCATCGGGGGTGACCTGGATCCCGATCTCCACCGGCTCGGACACTCTCCTAAGCTCAGAGCGGGAGGAGGGCGGTGGACTGCCCTTGTCCAGGCCCTTGTCGTAGCAGGTCCCCAGGCCACCACACTGCTTCTTCTTGTGCTCTATGAAAACCAGGATGTCCCCCAGCGGGAAGTTCATCTGACACTGGCCACAGGTTAGCAGGTCAGGGTCGGGGCCACCCACCATCAGCCCCAGGCTGCTCGGCTCCTCTATCTCCAGACCCTCATCTTCCTCGAGGATGGCAGCCTCCACATGGTCAGCCTCTGCTGGAGACAGAAAGGAGACAGGGGAGGGGCAGAGAAGATAAAGATGGGCTTAGGCGGTCACAGGCACGGGGCTCCTTCCACCCCTTCCCGGTTAAGAAGCAGGCCCTTCTACTCCCAGGATCTGGGGTTCACCATCCCATTCCATCACATCCCCAAGGATATCACACCAGTAGTGCTTCCTAATGCATGTCCTGCCAACTCCCAACACAGCGTGAGAACATACACGTGTGCACATACATATTACACGCACCCCGGCTGCCAGCAGCATCAGCCAGAGCCATGTCCCTCACACTTCATGTTATCTGAGCATCACCCGGGGAGCTCTGCGCTCCAGGGCAATGACTTGGGGAGCCATTCTTTAAGCCACCCCAGGTTATTCCAATGGATGACAAGGTGGAGAAGCAAGGAACTGACACTGTGTCCCCCCTGCTCCTCCAGCTGGGGCTACCACCCCTTCCCACCGGTTTTCATTCATGTACCTGGCCTCCCCATTCATGCGAGTCCTACTTGAATTCCTCTACCTGAGTCCTGGCCACGCACCAAACTAGAAAACAGAAACCCAGACAGGTGTCTGAGAGCCAGTCCTGCCCAGAAAGGGACACACACACACACACACACACACACACACACACACACAGAGGCACGCACGCATGCACGCATGCTCTGAGAGCAAGAAGTGTCAGGTTCCAAAATATGGAAGGGGAAAGCAAAACCGAAGAGGAGCTGGCATCCCCGTACACTGTACTCAGACCTCTACCACGTTAGCTGCTCAGTGCTCCACTTCCCACCGTCCCTTTCGTCAGTTGGTTTTATTTCCACTCCAAGGAAAAAAAAAGTCTTCAGCCTCAGGAAGCATTTCTTGACAGACAATCGTTTGGATGTTTCTGAATTTCTTTAGAACTCTTCCTTTTGTTGTTATTTTTTGTAGGGGGCATAGGACCCAAATATTTTGAAGCTAATAAACACCTCAAAAATCATCCATCCCCTCAAGGGAACACTACAAAACTCAGCAGCAAAGTGCCGTAAATCAAGGGAAGTGCATGATGTAGAGGTTTCATGTTCCCCTCAGAGTCTGGGCAAACTCCGGTTGGAATTTTTTCAAGGGCTAATGTGCAGAAGGAGTAAGTGGCCAGGTCTTCATAGACGCTAGGGGAAGCCACAGGTCTTACACCAAGGAGGTAGGTAAATGCTAAGCCATAAGTGTCTGGGGAAGGATAGTAAAAGCCACAGAGGAAAAAGGAGGGCTAGGAGGGCGGAATACATTCCGTGGCAATGAGGTTACTGACGGGCCAGAGCCAAAGAGCAAGAACTGAAGGGAAAAAAAATCCTGTGGCATCTTCCATCCTGCATGTAAGTCACTGTTCTGTGTTTTCGGAACCCAAGCTTGCTCTCAGGGCCCACGAGAGTTCGTGTGCAAAACAAAATGTAGAATCCGAGGCCGGTGGCATGGAGCATGTACCTAGGAGCCATGCGTGGATACAGGGAGAGGTTAGGGTACAGCAAGAGAAATCACAAGTTGAGGTAATACCTGTGGTTACCAGAAGGCAGGCAGGGCCCTCTGTAAATGACACGTAGAACCACCGCATCAGAAAACACGGCAGTTCAGAAACACCCCGCAGATGGGTGAAGTCTAAATCTGTTGTCTGTAGATCACTAACACAACAGAACCAACAAGGTAAAGGGGCAGTCCCCACAAAGCCAGTCCCAGAAACCATTAATTACCCTTGAAAAAGAAATCGGAGTTTACTTCAAAAGGAGTTTGAAGACAATGCTACGTAATTAATTTACCAATTTATTTTATGAAAAGCTGCTTTGCCATGGTTAAAATGTAATCACAACCTTCAAGCTGAACAGTGGTTCGAGGGAGAGACTGGATTCCTGTAAACCGTTTGTCAGGACGTAAAAGGTAATTATTCGGTGCCTCTTTCCCCTTTAATGATCTAACATTGAGCAATACTGTTTATATTGAAAAGCTCGCACCTTTAATTACCAATTACATATACATAATTTCAGAGCCAAAGGAGAGGGCTGTGCAAACAGTTCTTTAGAAATATAAGGATGTATTGTGCACCATTTCCAGAGAAAGAGCACTAATAAATGGGAGGAGGATGTCAAAATATTGTTTTGTCAAAAAAAAAAAAAAAGCACAAAGGAAATGAACTGAAAAGCAAAAAAAAAAAGGACAAAATGAAATTGAGAATTCAGACAAAACAGCAGTGAGGTGTGGAGGTGGGGTACCTGGTACGGTTTTCAATGCCAGCCCCTAGCAGGTCTGGCAACTCGCCTCATCCTCACAGCCTTCGATAAAAACAACAAACCCACATCCCCAACCTGACAGTGCTCTCCAACAGAAAGGAGCTTCTTTTTGCCGTTTAATTGACTGCACCTTGGACTTTTCCATTGTTTTTTGGTTTGGTTTTGTTTTTGTTTTTTTATTAACTTTCGAGCCACATCTACCCTCCACCCGCCTGGCCAGTTCCAGCAGCAGAAGCATGCCATTTTTTGGTGGGAGATTTCAAGCTGCAGAATTTCAAATTCATTTTCTAATTCTAAAGGACCACAGACTAATACAAAAATTAGCAAAAGTCACATACGCCGGTTCACAGCACCCAGTCCCTCTCTGTTCCTGCTTTGGCAAAGACTCCAAACCCACACTTTTTTTTTCTTTTTTCTTTTTCTTTCTTCCTTTTATGGGGGAACATCTGGCATTCTTTCCGTTTGTTTGTTTGCTTGTTTGTCTGTCTGGTTTTGGCAGTCTCTGTCTCTCACTTTCTTCACACTGAGGCACAGTAACTGAGTATGAAGGGCTCCAACACTCGCTTACTGAGCTGCAGCTCCGAGTTCCGAGTCTCCTTAGAGCCAAGCCAACTGGGAAGCCAGAGCCTTGCAGACAGACAGACAGGCTATCCCCAGGAGCAGTCTCAGCTCAGAGTTCAGTCTCTGCTTCCAGGACCAGGACCCAAGCCATGCCACTACCTCAGGGGTTGGGAGATAGAACCAGGAAAGAATTTAGACCGTGTCTCCTTGCACTCCCACTTTCAGTGTTGAAGGCAAAACTCCCGAAGATGACAGCATGTCCTCCCTGTCAACTCCAAAGAGCTGGGTTTTCCTCTCCCCACCCCCAGGCTGTGTGCAGGAGGCCCTGAGCTCTGGCCCCCTGCCCCTGTTTTTGATTCTCTTGAGCAAGGTGATAAAGTGGTCCCCAGGCATTCAGGCAGCAGAGTCCCACTGAACCTCAATTTCTGGGTCAGATCGAGTAGACCAGGCAGCTGACTAGGCCTGAAAGCCAGGCAAGAGGCTCTCAGAGACACCCAAAGACTGTGGTTTCATTTCCGCTGGTGTATAGAGTGTGTGTGTGTGTGTGTGTGTGTGTGTGTGTGTCCCTTCTTAGAACTAACTGTTTCTATAATGAAAGAAAGAAAAGGAGAAAGAGACAGACGCTTGGCCAAGCTCTGAGAAGAGCAAAGTTAGAGGGAGACTGACTGGTCCTCCGGGAACCCTCCTCAGCTGCCCTGCACTGAAGACGTCTATCTGCCCAGACACCTGCGTCCCCCAGCTCCGCACTGCCTCAGAGGACCAGCCTCTGCTCACACTTGCCACGCAGAAAGGAGGGAGCCTCCAGGAAAGAGAAGAGACAGATGAAAGCAGCCGCTGCAATCCCCAGACTCTACCAACCAGCCCCTCCTGTAGCCTCATTCCACAAACTCAGGCCTTAAAAAATAAGGTGCAGATAAAGCACTCCTCTGAGAAGATGTGTGCTTTCCTGAAAAGCTCCCCAAGTGTCAGGCAGCCTGCAAAATATTACCACTCTCCACATACCACGAACCGAATAAGTATAGCAATTGCTAAAATGCTTGACTCGTTAAGAGGAAAAATGAATGGACAAATGCAGCCCACAACTTGCTCAAATGTCAGATATGAGAGGATTGAAGAGGGTTTTGAAATGTTAAAGCCTAAAGCACGTGAACAAATATATATTTACACACACACACACACACACACACACGACACATACACACACACACACACACACACGCACGCGCGAGTTAGATTTTCTTTTACAACAAAACCACATTTTATTTACAAGGCTGGGCCTCCTCCCAGCTGGTAAACGCATTTAGAGGCAATGAAATCAGGCTTCACAAGTAATAATGGGCGTCATTGTTAAGTGGCAGGGGAAGCCCTTGATCCTAAGGCAAACTTCCCATGTATAAGCTCCACTGGGAAGGAATTTGGGGCAGAAGACAGAGAGAGGAGCTGTTCACACTGGCCCAGCCAAGCACCCATCAACCCCCCTAGCAGCTGCAAGGGCTCAGAAGGCCTTACCTTACTAGCACACAGATCCCAGGGCCCTGCCTGCCCTAGTCCATTTCTAACAACTGTCTACACCTGCCCTTCAGGGAATTTCAGAAAAGAGATTAACTCCCTGCTGTCCCCAACGCATGGGGCATGTGGACTGCTACACACACGTACACACACACACACATGCACGCATGCACACACACACACACATGCGCACGCAGATTACTGCATGCACAGTACATGGGCTTATGTTCTCCCTTACCCTGCTCAAATCTCTACAACTAACCCACAGGTCAGGGGAAACACATGCAGAGCTATTGTTTCAGTGATGAAGGGAGTAGGGACAGGAAAGAAGTGTTGAGGGGGGTGTTGCCAGGTTCTTAAAACCGTGTGCCACCAACGTCACAGCCGCCATCACAATGTGTACGTATGTTTACAAGAAATGTTCAGCATCCATCCGCCGAGCTCTGCCTCCCTCTGACTTGAGACTTTACACCTGCTTCCCAGGAAGCCAGGGCCTCTGCCAGCTAGCCTATGCTTACCAACAACCTGTAAAGGGATCTTTGCATTCTCTTCCCAGTGAACATTCAGGGAAGGGCCATGACAGCAGGAGACACAGAAACGCCACCGACACACGCGCATTCATCGGAGCACAACACTTTCTGAGCTGCCATCAATTTTTAATTTATTGGATCCCAGGGAAAATAACAACTACCAACCGTGGGGAGGGGAAGGACAGGGGTGGATGGAAGAGAGCAGGAATCAATTCTTGGTGAGGAAAATAATCTATGACTAGATGATGCTTAAAGGCACGACAAGAGGTTTTATGAAGTTCTCCAACTGATGGAATAATAAAGTGTCCAGAGAGGGCAAAGCATGTGCTGGGAGAAATGGCCACACAGGACTGCAAATGATTAAGTCCCCAGCAGGGATCTGGGAGAGGAGGGCCTGGCCAGCAGGGTGCAAAGCAGGAGCCCCATACTCTACCTCTGACCACCTGCCTTCTCAGGTTTAGGAGTCCAGCCTACTTCAGGTGTCACTGTCCTGCATCTCCCTAAGACCCTCCAGAAACCACCTCTGCAGAGGGACAGGGACACACCACACACAGTTCTCTAACACATAGAGAGCAGCCAGTCTGTCTGCTTGTCTATGCCAACCATAGCGCACACCTCAAAATGCAATTTCCACCATTTCTAACATTCGGGAGAAAGACGGACAGAAAGCAGTCTGCAGTAAACGTGAAAGTCTGTGTGGGTTTCTCCTCCTGGGAAACCAAACCGACCAGGATCCACGCTGATTTGGCCAGCTGAGGGGGAGGGGTAATAAGACCTGGTCAGCATTTCAGGAAGGTTGGCAGGGAGGGTGTTCCTGATCAATGAAGAGGTTTTGGTTACAGGGAGAACCTCACTTGCACAGCCTTGGTCCATAGGCTCCATGTGAGAAAGTCACATGGTTGGAGTCACAGCCCATCTATATAGGCTGTCCTGCAAAACTCCAGTCTGGCCTTGGGCAACTTGGGCAGATTAAGAACAGCACCCTAACATTTTCCTAAAGTACTCAACAGGCTTAGTCCAGCCTCCTCCCCTTCTCCCACTGGGCATGCCTCTCCAGAACCCCATAATAGAGTTCAGGAAGCTGGATTCCCCCAAAACTAAGGACACAATAAGGAAGGAATAAAGAAATTTACACTCAAGCATATCCATAGATCCAGACCATACTAAAAAGTTACAAATAAAAACCTAAGCCCATGTCAAGTAAGAACAAAATGGCTTATGCTTTGATAAACAAAACAGCTACCTTAAGAGGAAGAAAAAGATCTACCAACGTAGAAAACCTTCTAAACACATTCGTCCATGAAACTCCAAGAGCCTTCGATCCTCAGAGCTACAAGGTGCTAGAAAAGATTTGATATAAAGGCATTCTCTGTAGCCAAATGAAGGCATTTGTTTTGTTTAACAGTATGCTTTTTCAAAGGTGTGGATGGGAAGGCCTGCTGTGGGGTACAGTGGACCTCGAGAGCTATCTCTGGGGCATCCAGATACTCAAAGGCTATAGGAAGCCTACCAGGGCAGGGGCTGCTTTTCATGTCCTTTCTAAGGTAGAAATTCAAACATGATTCTGATCCCATCTCCTCTTATCCTTAGCAATCAGAAGCACATGTTAATTACAGTAACATGAGCATTCAACTTTCTTGGGACATTTCTTCATGTTGATTTGGAAGGCTCATCAGGACGGTTCACAAATGTATTTGTAGTTCACCAGTTCAGTGGAAAGCAGTCATAAAAATTTGTGTAAAAAACAGAAGATTTTTTTTAATCCTCTTTTTACTGTGAAGTTACTTAATTTTGTGTGGTCTGGGATTTCATTACAGCAAACAGCTCGGGCTGGTTAATTCCACACCCAAGCAAATTATCAGCTGCCACAGAGAAAGAAAATAAAAAGAATGAATTTCTGGAATTTCAACAACTACACAAAAGACTTGCATATGTCAAAATGCCGACGGAAGTCCCTGGGACACAACTCCACTCGTCAAGCCTCCATCTACCGCTGTTTGTTTTTTCCGGTAAACACAAGGCCACTGTGCTCACCTCCCTCACCAGGAGGACACAAGCAGTGTGTCCCTCTGGTAGCCTGCTCTTGGTGCTTTTTACACACATCCTGGGAAAACCAACTGCTCAAGGGAGGCAGTCAACAAACTAGAGACACAGGCAACAAAATGCGAGCAGGTCTCTCACACGGACATTTGGCTCCCTGGGACCAGAAGGCAGATTTGAGGGCTGGGGAACAGGGAGATGACAGAGCACTCAAGACCCCACGCAGGATCATGTGAGTCAACAGAGAGCTGAGAAATGACAAAGCCACACTCGGAGCAGCTGGATGACAGGGAACCATCATCCCCAGTGTCATGTTCTGTTCTGCCTCCTCCCTGCTAAGATAAATACAAGTAACGGCCTTCTTTAGCGCAGGGCGGTTCTGCCGGCATCAATATCTTGACCATGTGGTGGAGGATACAGATCCCTAAGACTTTATTTTCCCCTGTCCTCTGCAGATGTGACAACAGCATTAACCTAGGATCCAAAATCCTTGGAGAGTTTGAGTAAAAAGTAAGGCCTGCCCAGGCAGCCAGAGAGCCCTTCCTTCAAGGACAGAGATTCCGGAAGGACGGCATCCAATCCCCATCTGTCCCTACCCCAGATTTTTTTTTTCACGCATTGAATGTCTATGGTCTGTGTGTAGTCACAGCTCTAGCTCGGGAAGCTCCCCAAGTTCCAAGGCAAAGGAATGGGGGTTCCAATAAACTGAATTTTTTTAACAGGCCGGAAGCAGGCCAGAAGCCAGCCAGAAGCCATTGCCCAGGCCCTAGACTTGGAGGTACCCTGGTTCTTCGCCTCAGAGTTGTCCTCTGAGCTTGTCTCCATGATGTACTTACAACTGGCTCGATTCAAACATTAA
This sequence comes from Nannospalax galili, assembly GCF_000622305.1. Classification (NCBI taxonomy): domain Eukaryota; kingdom Metazoa; phylum Chordata; class Mammalia; order Rodentia; family Spalacidae; genus Nannospalax; species Nannospalax galili. Next base: position 5,037,914 of record NW_008360325.1, on the reverse strand, counting down.
ATGAAGTCGAGAAATCATCAGATAAATGGCTAGCCCTCTTTCTCTCTAGCTGATGACAGTGTGGGCTTTTGTCTGACCTAATTTATTTCTCTTTCAGGTTAGAATAAAGCACTTTCCTGTCCAGGGCAAGCTCTTCAGCTCACCCACTAAACTCAAGCATAAGCCTCCGGCTTACTGCACTGTCTACAGATTTCTGAAACTCTGAAGAAAAGATATGATAGATCTTGAAACCCAGCAATCAAAGCACACATATTCTCCAGAACTAAATTACATGTTTGGGGGCAATACAGTCTCATGACATGCCATCCATGAAGGATACTATCGAGGGTGAAAAGTATGGTCCGGTGCTTGGCACTGACAAGCCCACACTCCTTCCAAACAAAGTTCTCACATTTTTTGAGATATTTTATATCTTTAGGGAATGGTGCTATTTCCCTTAGTTCAGAGGGAACACTATGGAGATGGAATTAAGAATCTAAGTGCTATCATATCTGAGCGGAGAGGGTTTCCATACATCAAGCTGCCTTGGGTCTATGACTCCCTCAAGCAGACTCCCTGGAGCTGTAGCTCACCTTAGAGAAGTCTCCCAAAATGCTGTGCATTCTTCCCAGACTCCCTTACCAACAAAACAAAATTTGCAGAACATCAAGAAATGGACAGATCGGAAGAAACATACTCCTTCAAGATTAACAATTTTAATTGTTAAGAAAAGAAAGAAAGGAAAGAAAAAATGCAAGGGGAATTAGAGGAAAACAGAATACCTCTCACCTGCCAGGTGAGGGCTTGTCAATCAATGACGAGAGCTTGAAAACAGATTTCTCAAACTCATTTTCTCATTTTGTCCTGCACGAATCTCTGCAGGAAAATCAATATTACAACTTCACGCCTAAGACATTTTGCAGCAACGTAAACCGGCGCCCCTGCTGCCGCTGCCGCCGCTGCCGCCGCTGCTGATGGACGCCGCTCCCAGGCAGAGCTGCCCAGGCACCGCAGCCATGACACGGGCACCGAGCGCCCCCTAGCCGCCGAGAGGCGGTAGGCGAGGCTTCGAGTTATCAGGCTTGCCATAAACCAAAAGCCAATTCCACTGAAAGTTTATTTGGAAAGTATTTTATCACAACAAGCAACAGAGAATGCAAAGCACGGAGATAGGAGATGCAAAACGGATACACGAAGGCGGGGAGAAGCCATGTTCTAAGCTCTGAGACAGTGTCAAACGTGCTCAGAACGTGCACACCGCAGAATCTGGGATCTGTAACCAGACTGACTTGCATTCATTTCACCTGAGACATCATTCTAGTTATCGTCAAAATGCACAGGAAGCTGGCCTTTCCTCTGGCCAAGGAAGGCCTGATGAGTCCTTCTGCGGTGAGATAATCAGTACACCCAACCTTCTATAGAACACACCAGTCTCTCGCCAAATCCCAAAGGCCGGCTCCCCGGGAGCAACTGTGTTCACCCCAGGACTTGAGAAATGACTCGGGTTTTTTTTTTTCTGTTATGAAATATCCTAAAGGCCAGACAAAAATTGCCAAAGCCCAAGCACATGCAAATTAGCAGCCTCCTTCCCCCTCAAAAAAATAATATGCATACATACAATATCTTCAGGTAAGGGGTAAAATACCCTTTTAAAATATTAGGAGTAGTTAAAATATGCTCATGGCTGTTTTCTCTCAGGTGTGAATTACAATGAATAAAATCAGCCTGGCATAACACCTTTGATGAACACATTTTTATTCTCCTGTGGAATCGGGGGCAGCCAACATCTATCACACCTTCTAATGATACGGGGTTCCCTTCTGTGCAGAAGGCAGACAACTTCACTGCCCCCACCCAACTACCCCCCCAAAGAAAGAAGACAGCCTATGTGCCATACAATTTATAGAGAGACACAGTTTTGAAAGATAAGTAGATGGACCGTTGGAGATACACTATACCCTGGAGGGTTAAGATCATTGCAAACACAGCCACCTTCAAAACATACAGCCACCACCAAACCCAATTTAAGGAGGCAAGAATGAAATTAATACAGTTAGCCTGACTTCCATATCAAATCTTGGGTCTCTGGTTGTTTTGCAAAAAAAGTGAAGGCATACAGAAAATTACTAATCTTCCGAAGAAACCTGTTCGTGGGTTATTTTAAAATTGCCTTAATTGAGGTTCTGTAATCGACAACTTATATCTGACATTCTCATTTCTACAGAAAGCCTCAAGCTTTTCCATGGACTTTAAGGCACATTTCCCTCTGCCCTGACCCTGCCTGGCCTGGCCAGCTCAAGGTCCTTCCTCTGCCTGGCCTGCAGCAGCCTCTTACCTCCCCTTTCTCCATTGTCCCTGTTGGTTTGTGTTTCTTTTTATTAATCGCTGTGCCTGTCCTCCCATTTGAAAAGCCACATCCATCTGGGTCAAACATTCTGAAATAAACCAGAAACCCAGGTTTCCCTTTCCAGCTGTCTCCTGCTCAACTTCTCCACTCTTCTAACCGGCCCTGTCTGTAAATGCAACCAGCTCATATGGAGCCCTTCTCCCAACACACACCAATATCAGGGATGCTATTTGCAGGCTCTTCTGGTTTCCCAGGCCATCAGTTAGTCTAAGTTGCATCATCCCCAAAGAACCAGAAGCTGCAGCCGGACAGGCCCGAAGGCTGCTGCCACTCAGCTGATAACGTGGTTTCCTTCGAGTTTAAAATCTCAAATGTGAGCTCTGGCAGAGGCTATGACAACATCTGCTTTGCTGGTCAGGGCTCCACAGCACCTTACATCCCATGTTTGTAGGGAGTCACACTCCCCGAGGCCACACAGCATCCACTGAACTGCATCCCAGTTCTGCCTTTTCCCTGTCTGCTCTCATCTCCAGGGTGACACAGGACAGACAGAAAAGCCAGCTGCTGTGCTATAATACATAGCCTTTTCTGAGCACTGCTTGGACCACTAGCCCTGCTCAACCCCCCTGCACAATTCCACTGCTCCCAGGGCCCCTGGAAGACAGGTAGGATTGCTTTGCAACCTGGTCTCCAGTCCTTCTTTTCTCCTCACCACTCTTCTTCACCCTCTCTGCCACAGCTCCAGAGTCAGCTAGCTTTCCCCAGTGGCTCTGAGCAAGAGTGAGACAGGGAAGGGAGGCAGAATGGAAGGATGTTGCACCAGACACCCCTCACTTGAGTGCCCAGCTGTCCCCAGTCCTGCCGACCAGAGCTTGTTCCTGATATCTGGATAAGGACAGCAAACCTACCTGTCTTTCCCCTAACACACACCCGCAAGTACCCTGGACTCCTATGTCCCTGCCACAAGCCTTTCCCCCTTCCCACACACCCCTTCCCCTCTTCAAAAACAATCCTAGCAATTATGTAGGGGCTCCGGGGGGCAAATTGCCTCCTGGACAAATTAGGCTCTGCAAGTGTAGATGTTTTAACAACTACCCCACCTAAAGGGCGTGGGGGGGCTGCAGGATAACGCACGGCTGCGGCTTATAAAGGAAGGAAATGTCAGCTGGCCAAAAGGACCTTCAACAAACCAGGCTCAAATCTGGTTGCAAAATATTTTGTTTTCAATGCAACCAGCAAGATTTCTTTGGTTACAACATTGAAAAACAAAGCAAAACTCCTCTTCCCTCCTCCCTTAAAAGACATCCCTCTTCCCCCAAACCCCACCTTAACATCTATTCCTCCCCCCAATAATAATAATTAATAATAATAATAATAAACCCACAAATTCTTACTAACGTGTCAGCGGTAACAAAGGATTCGAGAGCAGCAATTGCTCTGAGCAGATGGCTCCTATGCTGGGTTTTGAGGGGAGGGGAACCCCTTTATATATTTATTTATTTATTTATTTAAATTCTTTAAAATATAACATAAATATTCGGCTCTCGGCCTCCTGGCAGCCAGTCCTCGGCGGCGGCCGGTGCTCACAGCCATCTCCAGCTCCAGCGCGCCGGGGAGCCGGGCCCCAGCACGGCGAGGTGAGCGAAGGACTGCGGGGCTTACAACCTGCCTGCCGTCTCGACGGTACCCAGAGGACATTTTATTTCTATTACGATACAATAAATAATAAATAATAAATAAATAAAAAGCAACGGCGACCCACACCCCGCGACCGAAGGAACGGCGCGGAAAGGCTCGCGCGCGGCTAGCAGCAGCCCGGCAGGCTGCGGTGGGGCTGCGCGGCCAGCCGACCTCGCCGGTGCCAGGGCACGGGGACCCGGGCGGGCTCCCCGGAAAACGCCGTACCTGGGCGGCTCGCGCTCGTCTTTTCTCTTTGCTAAATAAACCCAGCTGGGGCGTTGGAAGCCGCTTCAGGTCGGCCCGGCTGCCTGACTAGGCAAGCCCCGCCACTTGCCTGAAATCCGGTGGATTTCCACCGCGACCTGCCTTGTTTATTTGGATAGGGGCGATGAAAGATACTGACATAGAAAGATGGATACGCGACTGATGGGTCTCCTTTCTTTTTCCTTCCTTTTTCCCCATTTTTACTATGTTATAAGCGCATCCCTCTCTTCCCACTCCTGACACTTTTTTTTTTTTACTTGTGGCGGGTATTTTCACCAACCTCAGCCTCCCCCCACACACATACCATTTTTTTCCTTTCTTTTTTTTTTTCTTTTTTTGGGGGGGAGGGGGGAGACAACACCGTCCCAGGAGACGGAGGTGGGGAAATGGGGAGGGGGTTGCTCCAGCAAAGCCGCGCAGCTGGATTCTTTTGCAAATAGCTGGAGGACCGGAGGAGAAGGCGGCTTCGGAATCCTAGGACCCGCATGGCCTGCGCCCTATCCGGGCGCAAGCCATCGGGAACCCGGAGTCAGCGGCCACCGCTCGCCCTGCGGTTCCCCGGGTCCGAGGCACACCCGGGGGCTCCGTCCGCCCGCTCCTCCA
>NW_008360325.1:5000338-5032817 GCF_000622305.1 Nannospalax galili | reverse complement strand
CTCTCGGCCAGGCCCGGGAGCCCGAGGCCACGGTGGCCGCGCAGCGCCCGGACTCCCCCGCTGCACGGAAACTTTGCTCTGGCCCCCCGCCCCCCGCCGCGTTCCGGGCGGTGCTGCTGCTGCTGCCCGCCCGCGGGCGGCTCCGGAGCTCCGGCCGGCCTGGCTCGCGCGGATCCCCGGGCTCTGAGTCCCCAGCCCCGGGCTCCATCCTCCGGCCCCTCGCGCGCACACCGCAGACACTTACGGGTGATGAGCTCCCTCTGGGACAAGTGCTGCGGGTTGCCCTGTTTGCGGCGGGACATTGCCCCGGCATCTATTCTGGCATCGCCCGGAGAGCTGCACTGATGGGGGCCGGGGAGGGGGTCCGAGCCGCCGCGCCGCCGCCGCGCCTCCTCCTCTGCCCGGGTTGGTGCGTTCTCCCCTTCCTCTCTTGCCCTCTCTTCCTCCTCCTCCTCTTCTTCTTCGTCTTTATTTTGCTCTTTCTTCTATGCTGTTTTTTGTTTTGTTTTTGTTTTTGTTTTGTTGCAAAAAAGGAAAAAAAAGATCGCTCGATCCAAAATAGAGAGAGGCAAAAATAAATAAAACTGCTGTTGCTTCCCGCGGACTGGCTGGTTTCTTTAAAAATATATTCTTTTGAAGGAAAAATATCTCTTACACGTCTTCAAAGTGCTTAGCCTCTTAGACTTCTAAATGTCTTCTTAACTTACGCCTGGTTTGCACCGGCCTCTGACACTTTTCTTTCGGGGTCTGGTAGGTGGAACCGTACTTCCACCGAGGGGAAAGGGGAGGGGGGAGGAAAAATGCAAACAAATTTTTTAAAAGAAGCGAAAAAAAAAAAAAAGCAAAGAAAACTTGGGGACTTGTCTCTTACCCCTTCACCCCGCCCCCTCAAAAACCCCAAAGCCAGGAAAAACTGCCGCGGGTCGGTTCTTTCTGGGCTTTCTGCGCGCTGCCTGGGTTTGTTTCTTTCTCGGAGGCTTGACCCCTCCGAGGCTCTGGGGGGGACTCCAGGAGCGGCTCCTTCCCGGGTCACCTGGCAGGCTGGCGCCGGCCGGAGGAGCTGCCGGGTCCCCGCGTGCGCTCCCCAGCGCTCCCCCGGCGCCGCGGGCCCAAGGGGAGCGGGGCTGCGGGGCGGCTCGCCCAGTGCGCCTGGGTCGGTGCGGGCGTGGACTGGGAGCTATAGATTGCAACGTGAAGATGGCGGAGTCCGGGTTCTCTGGGAGCTCTCGGTCTCTCTATGGCTGGGGCTGCCTCTGTACAATGGGATAAAATTCAAGTTCAAGTGCGGACGTGACGTTTAATCTGCACTAGAGACAAAAAGACCCAGAGAGTCGGAGCACTGGGGGCGACTAGCGGTGGCTTTTTAACATTGTACCCTGTAAAAGAACAAGAAAGCACACACCGAGACACGCGCGCGCGCACTCACACACACACTCGCCAGTGCGCACACCCGCAACCCAGGCCGGCCACACGTGCAAACTGCTGTTTTTGTGCTCTTCTCTTATACACTGCACTGGCTGCGCAAGGCAGGAGGGTGGGGGGAGTGTGTTTTTAAATAAGAGAAAATCCTTATCCCTCCTTACCCCCCTCCCCCGGGTGCAGGACCCCTGAGTAAGGGGGCGGGGTGCTGTGTAGGAGAGCGAAGTACATCGAATCCATGCAAGTCCAGACCGACCCACCCTAAAACTCAAACTCTAGAGGGGGCTTGGAAGGGGGGGTCGACCCGAAGACTGGGATAGGGGGAGCTGGTCAGCGACTTCACTTCTCTGAAGAAGTTTCAGTTGCTTTTACTTTTATTGGGGGGGGGGGTCTGGGAGAAACTTACAAAGTGTCCCTGTATAAACCCTGGGGGTTTTGTCCACAGGAAGGACAAAATAAAAAGTACTCGGAGGACACGCTGGGGACCCATTTTGTTAGCATCCCATTCCAAAGGGGATCTTCGCCTTCCCGCCCCCCCCCCGCCCCATTAACTCGGGGGGATGGGGGAGTCAAACATGGCCCCGCCCCCACACGCCAATCTCAGCTGGAGAGGGACAGGGGTGCTCCAAGTACGGGAAGGACTCGGACGCACTGACCCAGGAGTGGGGGCGTGGCGAGCTCTGCTTGAGAGTGTCGGTGATAAGCCCCCCCCCCCCGCGCCTGACAATCCCCGCAGCAACCTGGAAGCCTCCCCCCTCCTCCACCGACCCGGATAGGACTTGAAATTGCCTGTCAGACAGGGAAGGACAGAGCTGCCTTGTCAGCCGTTTGATCTCCAGCCGGGGAGGACGAGGGGAGTTGTGGGAGCCTGCCCCTGGCCTGGGGACAAGGCCAGGCTGCGGTCCCCGTGCACACCGCCCCCTCCCGGCGCTCTTCCCCAGGCCAGCTCTGTCTCCAGGATCACTGGGCCTCCTGGGCTGAACTCCAGGCAGCTGGACCCCACTGACTTCCCCCGGGGCATCCAGGGCGGGTCGGGGCCTGGCTGGGGCTGGGCTTCTCCTCGAACCGGTCGGCACCCGCCCAAGCCCTGCGCACCTCGGCTCAAGACCAGGGAGTAGGTAGGCTGCGAAGGCTCCAGGCGCGCCACCTCTCCTGGGCATCGTTCCTCTGGGGGCACCTGGGCTTTTTGTTCATCCTTTAGGCCGTGGGTGGGGCCATGGCAGCAACCGCCTAGCGCGCAGTGCCTGGGAGCCAGGACAGGAGCTCTCTTCCCGTCCCACTTCACCCAAAATAATCACAGCACAATGTGTCCTAGCTTGCAGCTTCCAGGACTGTGGTTTGCAGGGTCGGCCGACGCGAGGCTCAACAGTGGAGACGCAGGGTGGGGGTGGACTTGCACCTCCTCTCCCAGGCTGTGTCCAGCTGCCCACTACCGACACACACCGCACACACACACGCACACACGGTCCAAAGTCTGGAAGTATCTCCTCTCATCCCATCTCGCCCCAGCAAGAAAATCTTTACAGGAAAAGTGGCCAGAATAAAAAATAAGTACAAATTGAAAATCCATAAACTGGTCATCTCCACACACCCAGACTTTTGAAAGATCAACCAGCCTTCCCTTTCGGAGAGCCGAGGGCCAGAGAGGGTTCGGACTTGGCCCAAGGACACACAGCACGCCACGGACAGGGCTAGACTCAAAACGCTCCCCGCACAGCCTGCCACCCTGGGCGAGAGCTCCCAGCACGTGGTCCTCCCGGTCACGGGACTGGCTACGAGGAAAGGGGGACCTTGGCCAGAGCCCCGGACGAGGGACAGGGCAGTCTGGCTCCTAAAGGAGAGCCCTTCCGCGGGCTGCGCAGGGGAGGACAGGGGACCCGGTGACAGCTGCCCACCCGAGCGCACTCAGGGACCAGTGGGGACACGCCGGCCCCACCCCCGGCAGGAAGCGGTGGCGCGGCCGGGACTGACCCCAGCGCACTTCCTCCAGGGCCGCGCGCTGCCCCGACGGCGGGAAGACGCTACGCGCCGTGGGGCAGGCGCAGGGCCGGGACCCGCCGCCGCGCGCTCCACCTCGCGGCCGCCCTGGAGAAGCTGCCCGGTCCGACCCCGCGCCCTCCGTCTGCACTTGCCGGGCTCCTCTCCGGAGAGGCGGCCGGGCGCAGGCAGAGCGCGATCCCAGCTGCCACTCCAGTCTCCTCTTTTTCCCTCTGCCCGTCTGGCACGGCATCATTAGCGCTGAAAGCTGTTAATGTCTGGTCTCACAGCTCCCCCTTTAGTCTTGCTGCGCTCCCTGTCTCGCGTTCCAAGCCAGATCAATACTGCCTCTCCGCCGACCTTGACCTCTCCCTCGACCCCGCCCTGCTTCGGCAGCTGGCTCCAGCGCTTGGTTCCCGCTCACCATGCAGCAGACAGCAGGGTGGGGACTGGCCGGACTGCAGCCGGGTCCCCATCCCTTTCTGGGGACCCCAGGTGGGCAGGTGTATCCAGAACACCCCTGAAAAAGAAAGCAATAGCTCCCCTTGATCTACCCACCTAGGAAGGCTTTGTTTAGAATAAAGGTCACTCGCCCCACACCCACAAAAATAAATAAGTAAAAGATGTGCAGGTGGCCGACTGAAGGGGGGAAAGTAGAAACGGGGACCTGAACTCATTTCATGAAACTGCAGGTGCAGAGTCATTATTCATGTCTCCTGCACGTGCTGTAGGCCTACTGTGTGCTCTGCCCTTGGCACAAACTGGAATCAGAAATAAATGCCAGAGGCGGGGGAGAGGGGGGAGAGAGAGGGAGAGAGAGAGAGAGAGAGACAGAGAGAGAGAGAGAGAGAGTATAAGAGAGAGAGAGAGAGAGAGAGAGAGAGAGAGAGAGAGAGAGACCTTTTAGAAGTTCCAAATATTTCCCTGTCATTTCTTCCTTAGCTTTACAGTGCATTTCGGTAACTAATCTCCCAGTGTCTGTCCCTTTAAGGATAGAGGAATCATCTTTATAGAGAAATGGTTCGGAAATTAAAATTCATTTTATCAAATCAAAGTGTGTTTTTATTAGCTCGGGCAGGGTTCTAATTCCCTGTAAGTGCTGTGTGTAACGAGCACACAGTGGGGTGGGTTGAGCAGACCCATGCCAGCTCCTGTCTGGCTTTTTGCTTACAATTTGCTGAAAATTCCCTGAAGGATTCTCAGTATTTGGGCTCAGGCAGGGCCCTCTTAAGAAGCTACACTGTGGTCTTTGCCTTCTGAGCTGTTATGTTGCATCTTATGTCTTTACAAAAAATTGGAAAGCATTCTGATAAGACGTGTCAGTGGAAATGGGAACTCCTTGTGTCTCTGCAGGAAGAAAACTGACATTTCACTTGTTTTTGTTGTTTTTCTTCTTAACGAGGATCCTCCCTCTGAAATGTAGTCAGAAACTTTGGAGCCGTCTAAAGACCCAACAACACAGTTTACCAAATTACTTTAGGTTTCGTTTCTGGTGTTTAAAAAAGAAAAAAAAATCTATGCAAAAAGAAGGCAAATCTTTTCATTTTCACAAGTGTAGGGCAAACTCAGAAGTAAACCGTGCCTGCTGGTGTCTCTTCCTCATGGTCTCTAAACATCATTGACTGTGAAGATGAGAATAATTCAATATACTCTCTGATCAGAAGAACCACACACTCTAATTTGCAAGGAACCACCAATGAGCATCCTAATCAAATCATATTTACCTACGTATTAATAAAGCTCCAAAGATAGCCTTTATGTCTTTCTTTGTGGTTTAGGATCTTTTTAAAAATTTTATTATTATTGTGTGTGCACAGGATGCATGTGTGCATACGCATATAAATATATATATATATAAATATATGTATATCGATAATAAATAAGTATAGAACACATCATATAAATATATATATATATATATAAATATATGTATATGGATGCAGGTGCCGTGTGACTAGTGTGGAGGTCAGATAACAAGTCTGTAGAGTCGGTTCTCTCCTTCCACCTTTATGTAGGCCCTGCAGATTCAACTTAGGTCCTCAGGCTTCCTTGGCAAGCCCCTGAACCTGCTGAGCCATCTCACCCACCCTGGTTTAGAATCTTCAAAGATCAAATCTAGACGAGTAAACGGGAAAGACCTTGCGAGTCTCCCTGAGTACCTTCTAAAATTATTGCATGTTATTTCTGAAAGTTCCGGTACATTTCTGGGTATCATAAGTATGCAGTGATGGCTTAGGCCTTTAAAGAGGGCTTAAGTCTCATCACCTAATGGCCAAACAGGGCCCCCAAACTTGCCCTTCACCAGTACTTTGGTTCTTTGCATATGCTGAATTTAAGATTCATGCTTTTGTTGAAATGAATCATTTGCACCTGATTTTATTTTCTACAAGTAATACTTAGGCTTCATACAGTAGTAGATTTTTCGACGATTATTTAACTACTCAAAGCATCACAAATAGGCCCTAGGGAAAACAAAGACATCATTGCCTGCTGTCTTTAAATCTGCAGCCTGCAAGAGGTTCAAACAAATTCGCTATTCCTAATTCATGTATTATTTTCCTTTAAATAAAAAAAACTTGCCCAACTCCCTGTATATGAAAAAGACTCACACCCACATTGAATGTTCCTAACTGTGCCCTTGTCATAAGAATGATATTGAATGGCTTGGTACGAGGGGATCTGGAACTATTTCTACAGCTTTCTCACCTCGTTTGGAATTTTCTTGCCTTGCTAATTTTAATTCTTTAGTTGAGTCATCAATTCAAATTTGGTAGGGACACCATCACCCAGTTGGTCGACTTGGGAGAGACACTGTTCATGACAATCAGAGGCCACCAAGCCACACCCTCAGCCCTCACATATGTACACAGGGGTCAGAGTGGCTAGAGCATGCATGTGTCTTTGTGGTGTGCAAAGGGTCTCTGTACTGCATTCATTTCTGTCACTGTGTCTTGTGTGACTTAAAGTGCAAAGGGGGACCATTTCCCTGATGATGGTGACAGCTGTGTTTCAGACACACTGACACATGCCGTGCACCCATACAGGACTTTGAGTTCAGTGGTCTGGTGACCAAGCAACCTGCCCTACTTAGAACAGAAACAAGGAAAAGAACGAGCGAAAATGGTTCATTTGGGGAAAACACTCGGATTCAGAAGGGAATTTTCAGTTCTGACTCTGGCTGTCAGAGCTGTCGCGGAGAACTGGAGCAACAAGAAGGTGCCCGTGGTGGGAAATGGGGAGGGGCTGGGGATGTAGGCAGTCAGAAGGATCACCTTCCCAACAAGGGTTTTATGAGGCTGTAAGGATTAATTAGTTTGTATCCTTAAGCAGTTTGAGAAAGAGGAAGTTTCTGGAAATGTTAAGCTGGAGTTGTAGACAAGTCTGACTCAGTTGAGAGCTGCCCCCACCCCCAAGCCCAGGCTGTGAAAACTCCTATCTGTGCTGTGATGCACCACAAAGGAAATGAGGGGGAAGAAGGGCTTCTGGAAGAACGGAGAAGGAGCTAGAACCATGAGTCAGGCTAGCATCCCTCCCAAAAGGCACAGCTAATGAGGAAACTACAAGGGGGCGCTTATCAAAAAAGAAAAAGAAAAACCAGCCAACACCTTGTTTCAGACATGCCTTCCAGAGCTGGAAAAGCTAAAGGGCTCTGGGAGAGCTCATCTGTTGTTTCATAGTTTTAGAAACAGCCATGCATATGCTTTCGAGTGAATTCAACAAAGGTAACTTGGATTGTAGAAAAGATGTTGGTGCGCTCCCACCACACCCCCACCATCACCATTTAACAGGGACGGGTTAGGAGGGCAGACCGACTAACAAACCGAGATGGGCAGCACTGACCATGCTATGCACAGCTCACGGCAGGCAGGCAGGTTCCTGGGGATGAGACAGCATCCTGATGGTATCTGAAAGTTTCAAAAAGAAGTTGTTTTATTATACATATATTAAAATACGCATTGCTGAGAAGTGGAGGTGGGAGAGTCAGGTGTTCGAGGTCATCCTAGCACAATCCAGGCCAGCCTGATCTGCGTGAGACTGTGCCAGAACATGAAATAAAATAAAATATAAAAAAAACCAAGGCGTGCGTTGACTTGAAGATGCACTTTGGGTCCCATTTACAAGGCAGACAGTTTGCCACAACAAAAGATAATGAAGCTCCCCCAGGGAAAACTGAGGTGCTGCGTACATTTCTGATATTAGTTTAATTTGATCTTTTAAAAAACTGATTTCAACTGTGATTTTAAGCCTTTGGGATCTTTGAAACAATGGCTCCTAAAATATGGATGTGATGATAACATCCCCCATTTAAACTCGAAACAAAGCCTCGCTCTTGCTTCCTCCCACAAGTCCCAGGGCATGGAACACTGTCAGGAGCCGAGAAGCCCATCTCGGGCCTGTGTCCAGCCCACCCTGACGAGCTGGTTTCTAAATGGGGCAGATTTATGGTCAATTGTTAAAAATCTGCATTTGGACCTCCGGATGCAGACGGTGGATTCGTCAGCTGCTGGGATTTAACACAGGCATCTGCAGTTTTGTTACTTGTATCTGCTTAACAGGAACAATTAGAGAACTGAAGAGAGAGGACGCCTGTTTGGGGACTGGTTCAGTATTGTACCCAGACCACACATTCCGGCTGGGAAGGAATACAGTAATGTATAAAGCATTAGTGGATTTAACGCTCTGCATCGTGCTTGGGGGATCGAATTGTCAATGTTTCTGGCAAGAACTCGTACTCCAATTGAAATCTATCACACACCTTAATTAGCTCCGGGTACCTAAATGCACCCAACCCAGAGACAAGTTAGAAAGCAGCAGCAGAAGGGAAAAGGAGAGGTGCTGGCACAAAGGCAGCACGGGCCTCCTAGAAGGGCTCTGCGGTGCCCATTTCCAGAGTGGAGCTCACAGGTACCATGTGAAGGGGACAAGTGTGACTCATCACCCCAGCCCCAGAAAACACTGATGGACGGCATCTGGATGGCCGGACCTGTGTTGACTAAGGGGACAGGAAGAGGATGGGATGACACAGGCTGTTGCCGACAGTAACCGGAGCCTTTTTCTGAGCCAACCGTCCCACCTGGACCTCGGCACAAATTATTGTTTTCAATTACCACCTGTGTATTCCTTCCCATGCAACTTATTGATGTAAAATTACAGCTACACCGGTATAAATAAGTTATGCCGCAGTTGTAAAATGGAAGAAATTTTGTTGTAGCAATTATGTTCAGCAAGATGACAAAATAAATTTCCAGAGCTGTGCCTGCAGTAACCTGGGGAATTTAAACCTCATAATTTCCATTCATTTCAGATAATTTGGAGTAATTTCTATATGTAATAACTTTGTAATGAAAAACACAGCGGTACTGAAGTGATTTCACTCCGTTTTCTCCTCCTATGGTATACATGGCACAAAATAAATGATAAAAATAATATTTCCTTTTTATATGTGTGTGTGTTGAGTAATTCCTTCAGTAAAAATCATAAACTAATACCCAGACTAAATCTCTGTCCACAAAATGAAAAATAAATTGAGTTAAAGAAAGTGAGAGGCATTGGATGTTTTATTGTGACTTTATTGAGTTGTCTGATTCCCAAGCTCCTCTTGCTCTCTGAAGGTTACAGTTCCCAGGCAAGGGCTTTAGATAGACAGCCCCCACCAGACTGCCACAGGGAGCTTCAGGGAGAGCCCCCCAAGCCTGGAAGACCTCTCCAGGTAGCCATTTCACCCATAACTTCTTCAGAAACTCTCTCCCTCCTCCCTCCCTCTCCCCCCCTCCTGAAAAGGAGCAGGCTTGGATGAGCTGCTGACTCCTATTGAAGTATTTAAGAGCAACGTTCACTGCCACTGGGAAGAATCAGTAGGCTGGACAGTGGTCGGGGTAGGTTCTGACATAGTTCCTCCTTTAATTAAAAACTTGGCAAGGTGGTGCTGTGTTCCCCCACTACACTGGTACCCTGCCCGACCTCTGCCAGTGACACACGCGACTGATGCACACAGCCTCTGAACGTCACCCGTTATTCATCGGAAGCTCCTACCGAGCTGTGGGAAGGTGACAGGAATTACAGCAGCTGCATTAACTCCGGGCTCCATGCAATTAGCCTTCGCCACCACCACCACTGTCACCGCGTCTGTCCAGGGCTTCTATTAAATGAGAAATAGAGGCTAGGTCCAAAGCTGGCCCTCAGGAGTGATGGCCAGGCCATGGGCACCTCTTCCCACCAGCCCTGAGGGCTCCCTACTGCCTAGAGTGAGAGTCATTTCCTAGCCTGCAAACTCTGCCCCTCCCTCCCCCCACACACTACCCACATACACCTGGGTGAAGATGAACAGGCATGGGCCAGGCAAAGGTACCATGTGCTGGGTAGGAAATACGTGATGTCTCTGATTCAGTGGTCTCTTGTCACATAGGGCCTTAGTACACCTGTGGGCTGACTGTGCATCAGCAATGGTAAGGACTCTGTAGAGCACTGGCCTCATCTCTGCCACACACCAGCCACATTCTAGGCATCTCTGTCAGTCTTCCATGGACTGGCTTTGACGAGCACTCAGTGACTGAGGTCCAAAGATGGCAAATCTATGGACGGTCGTACCCAGGTTTCTAGTTCAAATGAACCTGAACTCCAGTAGCAAGAAACAAAAGGCCAGTTGACAGTTGTTTAGAGGTACTGAAGCACCCCAAATGTACTCATGACTGTGTGTCCCAAGGGACCAAGGGCCAAAAACAGATTACAGAGTTTGTCACTGAAACCCCTCAAGGCTGCGTCGCAAGGACACCCTGTCTACAGAGCTCATCCTAGGAGGAGAGAGCCCATTCCCATTGATTTGGGGCAGAGCCCAAATCGCTCCACCCAGGACTGTCTCTGTGTTTAAGCAAGACTCTGTCCATCCAGACCCCATTCCAACCATCTTCCAAGCCAAAAGCAGGTACCAGAGTCATCACTAGCCCCGGGACTAGAACAGAAAAGTCAACAAGTCAACACTGGACTGGAGGAGGGAAGAGAAAATTTCAAAGATGAATCAGTTCTGAGCTGAGCAAGGATACCTGCGTAGCGGGAGAGATTAGGCAGCTGGTAAGAAAGTTCAAGACGTGACCACGGCTATGAAACTGAACAACAGAGAAATGGGGTGAGGGAGGAAGGTTCTGACTCAGATACAGCTGAACCAATGAAACGGACTCAAATATGGAGAGGGAGTGGGACCAGACCAAAGGACCTGCTGCTGCTACTTGAAAACTTCAAACAGCTAGCCTCCCGATGTCAGGAAAGCGTTTCGTTGTTGTTGTTTTGGTTTAAAATTGTTTTTATTAGTTTTACTCTATGTGTGTGAGTATGTTGCCTGCATGTGTGTAAGTGTACCCATATCATGCAATGCCCACAGAGGTCAGAAGAGGGTGTCGGATGCCCTAGAACTGGAGTTATGGACAGCTGTTAGCCACCATGTGGTTTCTGGGAATCTTCCTCTGCAAGAGCAGCCAGTGCTGTTATTAGCTGCTGAGCCATCTCTTCAACCCCCAGGGGACATTTTGAAGCATGTAAAGCCCTTTTGACTTGAGTTTTACTTCACACACATTATAAGACATGTGGGGGGGGGCACCAACAGCTTGGTACCTACCCCCTCAAGGAACTGGGTTCCAATCACTGCTGGATCTGCCATAAACTAGGAGCCCCCAAGCAAGCGGCTTGCCTTCTAAGCATCCCAGGCCCTCCTGTGACAGGCCCCAGACCTAGGTGAAGATTTCCTCAGAAAACTGATAAGAAAGCCCCCAGCACAGGGCATGGGACACAGCAGACATTTAACAAATGGTAGATATTACTATAGAGGCCAATGGTCAGTTTAAAAGAGATTCACATTTGATTCAATCCATGGTATGCACATCAACATTTGAGAAACTTTTCCCTAGATTTTATTGATATATTCAGCTGTTATTGTTGAATCGCCTCCTTCTCTCCATCCATTTGTGTTGCTGTAACAAAATGCCTGAAGCTGGGAAATTTATAAAGAACATAAATTTAATTCTCATCACTCTGGAAGCTAAAAGTAAAAATTCAAGGTCTATAGAGGACTTCCAAGATGGCACCTAGTTGCTGCATCCTCCAGAGGGGACCAACAATGCATTTCATATGGTAGAAGGCGCTAAAGCATTTGGTAGGATGGAGCCTCCTTGACTCAGTCACCCCCTACCCCTTAATGTCATGGAATGGGAGGAAGAGTTGATATGAAATTTGACATACAAAAGATGTCCACAGTTCATTCAGTTAATGTCATAGACCACACTGAAGTCCAGACAGAGGCACAGGCAATGGCAGGAGAGGGAGAGCCTCGGAGACTAGCAGGAATCCCCTCAGGGACGAGGAGGGCATCACCAGCCTCCGTTCCTTTGCTTGGTTTCCAACTTTGAGATAGTCCACATTTGTGGTTTTTATAATCCAACACCCAAAATAAAAAAACTAAATGTATAGTAGCTGAACCATTTGGCTGAGGAAGAGAGAGAGAGAGAGAGAGAGAGAGAGAGAGAGAGAGAGAGAGAGAGAGAGAGAGATTGAGAGAGATTACCTATGGAAGGGAGAAAAAAGACTAGAAAGATTCAGAAATGATGACTATCATTAGGCTTATGGGATTAAAGGTGCTTTCAAAGTTACCTTCATAGTATTAAGGTCCTATTGGAGGCTGGAGAGATGGCTCAGCAGTTAAGAGCACTGGCTTCTCTTGCAGAGGACCCAGGTTCGATTCCCAGCACCCACATGGCAGCTAACAACCATTTGTAACTTCAGTTGCAGGGGAATCCAACACCTTCGTCTGACCCCTGCGGGCATTGCACAACACAGGTGCACTCATATACATACGTGCAGGCAATACACTCATACACATAAACTAAAAATAATAAATAAAATATTTAAAAATAAGTGAATAGAGTCCCATTATCCGTTTTCTTCCTCCCTCCCACCCTCCTACCTTCTTTTGTCTTTTTGGTTTTCTTGACAAGGTCTTTTGACACACCCCAGTCTGGCCTCAAGTTCTCACTCCGTCTACCTTGACCTACCAAATGCAGAGGTCACAAGCACTCACCACCACATCCCACCTTTGCCATGCATTTCTATACAGTTTTGTGCAACAGCTCATTGAAGAGTCAGAGTACTGCTGACTGCTCTGTGAAGCATCAGACTCCGTCTCAGAAAGTGGCTGCCCGGGATAAGGACACAGACAGAGGAGACTACAAGACCTGGTCTGACGGGACCTTTCTTAAGAATCAGCACCCTTCCATTCTTTGCCTTCTGTTTGGAGACCTCCACCATCTAAACTAACATTCACAAAGACCCAGTAGGAAATGTCCCCAAGGCTGTCCTCAGAGTCCAGAAGATTGGATTGAATGCTACGCCCGGGACACTGGTTAAAAACCTGGTGCCACCTGGCCTCACCCAGTTCCCTGCTGGGCTGTGCCCAGAGTGGAGACTTGCAGACACTAGAGTGAGGGATGTCCTCCGGAGCCTCCTCCTCCTTCCCACCTTCTGTCATCCGGGGAGATAATTCATTTATGCAGCACTCAAAGAAGACTGACATTTTCAACTTTTTTAGCAGAATAAATTTATAAGGTAAATTAGGGGGTGGGAGCTTGAGTGTCCTAGGCAGATTCAAACTGGTAATTACAGAGGGCCTAATTATGCATTCACCACAGAGCCTTCTGGAACAGGGACGGCTACAGGATGGTTCCTGTTCTTCCTGCAGAGGCCTCCCCCCCATCCCTCACCAACCTCCTGGAAGCTTTGTATCAAGCCTCTGAGATGCTTTTGCTCCCAGCTCTGAACTGTCTTCCAGAAGGGCTCTTGTACTCAGCTCCCCAAGCCCTGAGACGGCAGAGCAAATTCCCACCTTAGTCAAGGGACCCAGATTTTCCCCAAGAGCTGGGAGCCCGAATAGTCCTCAGTTCTACTGTCTTCATTTGAATAAAATAAAACCCAAAATGGCAAGGCAGGAAATTTTAGGTCTCTGTCTCGTTTTCCTCAAGGTCTGCCCTAGAAGTTCTAGATCCACATCCTCCAGCCTGCAGGGTCACCGTGTCCTGTCACCGACTTCTCTTTTACAGAACTGAGAGCTCTTTGGGGACAGGAACTGTGTTGATTTTGTCTCCATCCCCTCAGAATTTGGCATGGAGTTCTGACCTCAGTCCAGTCAATGAACAAGTGGGGGAGGAAGGAAGAGGGGAGGGAGGGAGGGAGGGAGGGAGAGGAAAGCTAGTAAAGTACCTTGTGGCTCTCTGAAGAGCAAAGCCACTGGTGGACAGTGCAGGCACCACACCTTTCTCACTCAGCGCAATGCACATTGTTTTCTTTTCCCTTAAAAAATTTTTATTACATTTATTTATTAGGGAGCATGTGTGTTATGATGCATGTGTGGAGGTCAGAGGACAACTTGGAGGAGTCAGTTCGCTCCTTCCATCATGTGGGTTTTGGGTATTGAACTCAGGTCAGCTTGGCAGTAAGCGTCTTTACCCCCTGAGCTGTCTCACTGGCCCTGCGTGCCAGTTTTTGAAGGAGCAAGCACATTCCTATTTCAGAGCCCCATCTCCATTCATTCTCCCCGGGTCCCACCATGTTCCCTGCTCCCCAGGCTTCCGGTCATTCAGTCAGACGCTGTGGGTCACTCTCTATCACAAATTCAATTGTGTCCAGGTCTGTTGAATCCCAAGGTCCCCACATTAGTCCCTTTCTTGATACTGTAACAAGTCACCTGACCTAAACAAGTTAAAGGAGGATATTATTTTAGCTTGCTTCTCCATTGCTGTGACAAAGCACTCTGACCAATACCAACTTGAGGAGGAAAGGGTTTGTTTGTCTTACATCTCCCAGGTCACAGTTCATCAGAGAGCCCAAGGTAGGAACTCAGGGCAGGAGCCTGAGCTGAAGCACAGACCATGGAGGAACACTGATTACTGGTTTGTTCTCCTGGCCCATGCTCAGCCTGCTTTCTTATACAACACAGGCCCAGCTGCCCAGGGGAGGCACCACCCACAGTGGGCCAGGCCCTCCCACATCACTCCACAATCAAGAAGATGCCCCACAGACATGGCCACAGGCCAGTCCAATAGAGAAAATTCCCCAATTGAGGCTCCCTCTACTCAGGTGCGTCAAGTTGACAACTAACGCTATCCATCAGATATCCTGTGGCCCAGTTTCAGAGGCATCAGTCCATCATGGCAGAATGGCATGGAGAGCAGAGACACTTGTATCCTGGCGACCAGGAAACAGAGTGCAAGGATGTGTGTGTTCCTGGCTTCTTCCCTTCTCCTCCTTTACACCACCAGGGCCCTCAGCCTGATCTTCCCCTTGGTTAATCCTCCCTGGAGCACCTTCTCAGGCATTTGACATGCGCTCCTCTAACACCCCCTGCTGTCAGCTCAAAGGGTGATCCCACCATACAGGAGGGTTGCCCAGGCCTAAGGCTGGAAACAGGCTAACACTGAGGTTTCTCCTGTGAGATCTAGCTGCAAAGAAAGCAATGGCAAACTGCCAGCTGCCTGAACAATACAGCTGGACCGAAAACATCCTGGGCCCAGGCTGCGTGGGCTCATCCTGGCATCCTATCCTGCACCCCAAGACGGGCTCATCCAGCCTCCTATTCTGGGCCCCAGTAACAGCCTCTGGTCCCAACCCAGCTTCTACACCTAATTCAGGCCTCAGTTATAGCAGCTTTAACAGCAGGCTTTGGTTTAAATGACACCTTAGTGCAGGAAATATTGGGGGCTGATGGACACTCACTGTGGGCCTCAAATCACACCTTCCCTGTAACCACAAAACCAGCATCTATATAAAGATGACCCTGGAGTAAGATGTCCCACTATAAACCTCTGCAGCCCCTTCTGTCAACTCGGGGTGTGACTGGATTTCATTTCACCACTGTGTTTCATGTACAGACTAAAACCACAGAGGCCCCAGGGCTGGAGATACCGCTTCCTAGCAGTGTAATTCCCCACAGTGCTAAGGAGTTGCACTTTGGAGAAGACATGCTCTGGTTTTGATTGAGAACCATTTGGTGCTCAAAGGGCTGGTCTGTCTCCACTGTAACCCCCTCAATCATTCAGGTGCATAGCCCTGCAGCCCTGTTCCTGTGGGACAAAGACCGAGAGGAAGCTCTGCTCCCCTCATAGCCCGCCGAGGACCCACGCAGCTCCAGGCAGCAGTCACTGCAGGCTGCCTCTGCCTCCTTCTGCTATGCACAGCCACAGCCCCCCTCCCCCAGGAGGTGGGGAGTAAATGGAGAATTCACGCCTCTGAGACCGTGCTGGGTTCACACTCAGCCACAGCCTGCTGCAACTTTGACCAAACACAACAGGTTGATGTGACCCAGCAATCAGGCTGTGAGCCTTCACAGAGAGTAGGGAACAGGGCAGGCACAGACTGTGCCTCCACTGTGCACCAGGCCCTGGCTGGACACGTGACTCTGCTTTGCCAACACCCCACAATGTCAGTTCAGCATGACATCCCCCTGCACAGGACCGGCCAGGGTGGATGACTTGCCAGGACAGACAGCCAGCAGAGGCAGATCTGGGTCTTCAGGCTGCCTACCTCATGTTGTCAGGATGAGTGAGGGTGTGCTGCTGTAACGATCAACCTCTATATCTAACAGGTTTACACAAGGAAAGCTTGGGTTTCTTTTTGTTTTCATATGCTTTCTGCAGTGGTATTGCCCTCCTGGCCATATTCAATAGCCTCTGGGATCACCATATGCAAGGAAGGAGATGGGGGGTCACGCTGGCTCTTAACTTTCTCAGCCCAGAAGTGGCACCCAGCTCTTCTCACAACCTGTTAACTGGAGCTAGTCAACTACAGGAAAGTCTGAGAAATGTATGCAGGCCCCTCTGGGAAATGTACGCAGGCCCCTCAGTAATGAAGAGCTGTGTCTGCGTATTGCCCTTTGCAGGATGGGCCAGGATACTGAGTATGGACTGAAGAGCCAGATGTGCCTCCACCAGTCACTGGGGAACCAAGCTACAGGCAAAGAAAAGAGATGCTAGCCCTCTTTAGTCACTAACTATGCTATGATTTGCATCATGAGCTATTGGGTTTTCTCTTTCCACCCTCTGATGTATCCCAACAGTACGACTTATTTCTTTACCACACACTTGCTGGTCCAGCCCCACCCCATGGGAGAAGGCTGAGGCCTTCCTGAATGCAGAGGGGATTCCTTCTAGAAGTTTCTTCTCCTCCAAGTGCTATCTGCCATCAGGAACAAAGGCACCTGCAGGATTTAGAGGTGACCTATTAGCTCCTTGGAAAAAGAGGCTCACAGATGGGGCCCTCCAATCCAGAAACTTGGCCATTAGATGTGCCAATCAAGAGCCTTATGAGGTGGGTGTGTGAAAATGAAATGACACCCAGGTTTCCCTTCAGAGCCTTCAAAATCTTGTTTGATGGATGGATTTGGAACATAGAATTTCTAAGCTGGAAATCCAGGAGATAATGCAGTCCACCTACCTCCTACCTCAGAAGGGAGTTGGAGGCCACAGGGAGGCTAGGGTAGTATGCAACCAGGGCAATTCCTGACCCTAGAGGCAGGCCTCATGCCCTGACTTCCGGGCCTGTGTCAATGCCCACCCCCAAACTCTTCTTCACCCCATGTCAATATGCCAAGCAACAAAATGGAAACATGTTTGGGGAACCATAGAGCTTCATCTCCAGTCGGTCTGACAAAGGCTTGAAGAAGGCACCTGAGTCCCAGTTAGCCAGGATGGCGACACTGGGCTGTGGAAATGGATAGGGACCTGTAGAAAATCTTAATCATCAAAGAGGGGAAGATGAAGACATTGACAGATCCAGGGTCTAGGGGGAGAGAGAGAGAAAGAGAATGAGAGCAAGAGCGAGAGCAAGAGCGAGAGAGAGAGAGAGAGAATAGCACATTGCTCCAGTCTCCCCGATAAAAGCACTAATCCACCTGTAAGGCTTCACCCTGTATTAGTTACTTATTTTCCTTCCTGTGTCAAGCCAGACAACAGAAACTAAAGGCAGGAAGGGTTTATTTTGGCTCAGTTCCAGGGCACAGTCCATCACGGTGGGAAAGGCATGGCGGCAGGGCATGAGGCAGCTGGTCACATTGCATCCACAGCCAGGAAGAGGAGAGAGACAAATGCTGGTGCTCAGTTCGCTCTCTCTCCCTTAGGTTCAGTCTCAGACCTTAGGCCACGGAGTGGTGCCACCCATACTTAAACTGAGTTTTCCCACCTAAAATAATCCAGTCTAGATAATCGCTCACAGATGTGCCTAGAGAGGGGTCTTCTAAGTGATTCTAGATTCTGTCAACTTGAAATATCAACCATCATAACTCCCATGACCTAATCACCTTCCAAAGGGGCCACCTCTTGCTTAATACCATCATGTCGGGTTCAGCCTCAACATATGAATGGGAAGGGTCATGTTCCATCCATGGCAACTTCCAAGCCCTCTGCCCCTACACACCCTTCATCATCGCCTTGGGGTTCCTGAGGGACCTGCTCAAACCCTGAGGGGCCACCCTCATCCCCAGACAAGGCATCTCCCTACTGAAAGAGCACCACACTCTCAAAGAATCCAGGGAGCAAAGAGTTCCTGAGGTTCCACGTGGGCACCTCATTGCTACACGGCAGGACCCAACAGAGAGAGGGGCCTATCCAACAGCCCTTCCAGGACAAATGGGCACCACAGGGTTGTACCTCAGCTGCTCATAAGGTTCCACTTGATGCCCAGTACCAGGTAAAACAAAAACAAAAACACTCCAAGGTGCTAGGGACACTGCCAGGAGATGGGAACTAAGTTTCTGAGGAAGTATACTATCAGGGATCAAGATGGACATTAAGTGCACAGGAACCCTGGGGACCAGAATTTCCCATCAGTCACAAGTAGGGCTATAAAGGCCACCAGGGACAGGTCTTACCAGAGCTACTGCAGTAAGTGATGAGAAGAGATGGAGAGGCAGGGCTGGGGCACAGCCATCATCAGAGGGAGACTGTAACTCTCCATGTGCCCACCCTGATGAAGACGTGAAGAGGGGTGATCAGAGAGATGGTTGTCCAGGGAGATGGGCAAGAAAACCTGGAGCATGGATCCACTTGGCAGCCCAGTGACCGGGAAAGAATGACCAGCCAGGCTGCAGGCTATGGGAGGTGGCTGGTGAGAGGAAGGCTGGGCACTGGACATTTGATGCAGCCATGTGGGGTCCCTGGGGACCTCAAAGAGGTCTTAGGTCACTCTGAACACAGAGGGTCACCAGATGAACCTCTTTTCAATTCACACTCGCCCCCTTAGCATGCATTAACGTGACATAGGACTTGAAAGGCCATCTCCATGACAGTGTGCCTGTGTGTGTCCTGCCCCCAACCTGGCCTCCATATATCCCACCACCTGGTTAACCTTCCTGATGCCCCTCACGGCCTTTCTAAGACAGTTCTGAGCTTTCTTCCCCCAAACTGCTCCTTTGCCACAAGATATCACCAACTCACCGAGAAGTCATTGCTCAGACCTAACCCTGAGCATTATCGCTGATCTTTCTCATACCCAGCATCCCATTGCCACTGCCTAAGGGCAGCGTCCACCATCACCTCCCTGGAGAAAGAGGCTTTTCTCTTGTTCTTTCTGTCTTCATCCTTGAGTGTATTCTCAATAGCCAGTTTAATCTGGTCTGCTGCCTCTCTTTCTTCGGATCTATGGGCCTTGCATTTTTCACTGAAATACTGACAACTTGAATGAAATGTACAAATTCCAGGAAAAGTGATGTTATCAAAATTGACAGAAGAAGAAACTGAAATCTTTTAAAGTCATGTCTGTTAAAGATTCAATCTGTGGCTTATGGCCTTCCTGCCATTTCTTTGCCTGCCTAACCCCACCCCCCAAAATTAATCTCAAATGACTTTAACAGTGAATTCTTTCAAGTGCTTAAGGAAGAAATACCAGTTTTACACTCTCCTAGAAAACAAAAAAGAGGAAACACTCAACTCATCTTATGAGGAGACCTAATCATGACCAAAAATGAAAGTTATGGACCTTTGTCCCTCAGGCACTTAGGTAGGAGAGCTCTAAACAAGTTATTAGAAAATTGAATCCACACCGGGATGGCCTTATGTGGAGAATCTTCTGGAATGAAGAAATGTAAGAGGGTGCATAGAATAACACAATTGGAGTAAGAGAAAAGGAAGACACAAGTACACTCGCAGGTGTGGTGACATATGCCTGTAATCCCAGCACTGGCAAGGTGGAGGCAGGTAGACCCCTGGGCCTGGCTGGCCAACCAGCCTAACCTAATCAGTGAGCTCCAGTCCAAGGAGAGACCCTGCCTAAAAAAACAAACAGAAAAAGGTAGACAGCATTTGAAGAGGTTGATCGCAGGCCTCCACATGTATTTGCACAGATGTGCATGCATACTTGCACACACACAGATCTACCCACAAACATTTGCACACATCCACACAAAGACACACATTCACAGTCATAATTGTGTCTCTAAGTGTATTCATCTTCCGAGGTCCTGGGGTTGCACCTCAGCAGGCGAATCTGAAGGATTTGCTGCAACTCAGCCCCCACAGACTTGGTGAGAAGGGGATAGCAGGAAGGAAGGGAGACAGGGCTGTGGATTTAACACTTATTGTGTTTCATTGGTCGTGACCATGTGCACAGTCCACATGCTTGACAATGACAAGAAAAGCAGCAAGAAGTGGAGAATGTCCTAAGGTGTCTGCAACACGAAGCTGGAGTCCAGATGAAGGCAGAGACTACCAACAGGGGAAAACGAGTAACTTCTGAGCCCGGGATTTGGATTAAACACCCTCCCAAAATAGATCCAAATCTCTAGAGGAACATTAAGCTCTAACTAGCTGGCTTCCTTTCTGCAGAGAACTGGATTAGCAATTCTGAAACTTCTCTGCACTTCCTAAGATCAAGAGAACACAAGAATGGTGAGAATAGAAGCCAGCTTTGTCAATGTTGAGAAAGAGGATGGGAATAGGAAAAGGGGAAGATTAAATGAGAGAGAATAGACAGAGATGGATAGGCTGGTGATGGATAGATGGATAGACAGGCAGATAGATGATAAACAGGTGATAGATAGACAGGTAAGGTAGAGAGATGATAGATGAATGGATAGATGATAAACAGGTTATAGACAGACATAGATAGATGATAGCTAGATGGAAAATAGATATATAGACAACAGACGGATGATACATAGATGTAAGTGTTTCTGTTTGAGTATGTATATGAGCTTGTCTCCTGGGTCTAGCAGCAATAAGCATATGTACAAACAAGATTCTGGTTTATAAAAGTCAAAGAGTAGATGACTGACCTGGGATGAGGTAAGGAAGATTCAAGATGAGCTTAGAACATTTTCTTAAAGCTAAAAGAAAATGATGCAGGCCTAGAGAGATGGCTCAGCAGTGAAGAACGCTGGATGCTCTTGCAAAGGACCCAGGTTCAAATCCAACCATGTGGTGGCTAACAGCCATCCATAACTCCAGTTCCAGGGGACCTGATGCCCTCTTCTGTCCTCCATGGGCATTGCACAACACAGGTGCACTTACATACATGCAGGCAATACACGCATACACATAAAAATAATAAGTAAAATGTTAAAAAAGAAAAAAGTAGAAGGAATGATGAAACTGGAAAGTAATCATAATAATGAGAACTAATTCAGACAGGAGCCACCGGTAGATGCTAAAACTAGTGGATACAACTTCAAGGGGTAACAGAACTTTTATACCATCTCAAAGTATATCCCGACATGATTCTTTTTAATTCCAAAGGATGAAATATTCACTGCATATCAGAAATCTGACTGATGTCAACCTCAGCCCCCAAATCAAAGCTAGCCTCACCAGCAAGGGGACACGTCCTTACGCTGGGGAAGAGGCCTTAACACAAATGACAGAATGCATGATGAGATGCAGTGAGGCGGCTATGGAGGGTGCAGTGGGGAAGGGTGAGGTGGCTACGGAGGGTGCAGTGGGGAAGGGTCAGGAAAATTCAGTAAAAAATAAAATAGGAGGCTGGAAAGATGATTTGGCAGTTAGGAGCAGTGGACCTGGGTGCAATTCCCAGCACCCACATGGACGCTAGCGGCCTTCAGTACTCCAGTTCTAGGGGATCCAACGCCCTCTTCTGACCTCTGTGGGCACTGCACGACAAGGGTGCACTTACACACATGCAGGAAATACACTCATACACATAAAATAATAATAATAATAAAACAAAAAAGATGAGAAAGGATACAATGTCATCGAAGTCCCCAAGTCCACAAGTCTCAAGGTCAACTCTGGGCCTTACCCTGTAGGACATTACTTGAAATAAAAAGACTCCAGCTAACCCAGGAAGCTCCGGGTGGCCGCAGTGCTATTTATTCCATCTTTACTTATTCATTCCACTGCAGATCATACACTGACCTTTTCCACCCGCCAACCCACCAGGCACCTACAGCACAGATTTTTTTTTCCCCCAGGTCCATCTCCACCTGCCTTTCTCTCAGATAGATGGTCAGACACTCTGGCCTGTGATCATCTCACAGCCAAGCATCACCTGAGTGTGGATGGGAGCAGTCAGTATTCTGAGGTCACCCCACCCTGCCCACCACCCTCTCAAGACTTTCTCATGACAGACTTATTGCCCTCAGCTGATGACACTGAAGCTAGGAAAGGTTTGGGATGTACCCCAAATCACATTGCTGCCAGTCCAGTCTCCCATGGAACCCAAGGTTGTTATTTGTGGCGAGGTTAAACAAAGGAGACCTGGAGACACACAAGTGCCCGTGCCCTCCGCCGCTGACTGTTGGGTGACTGCAGGGGGATTACTCAACCTCTCTGAAGATGAGAACGTGCCTGGACTGTGCGGCATGTGTTAACTGCTGATACTCATACCGGACGGAGAACAGATCAGCACGATGAGGGAGCTGAGGAAAGAGAGTAGGCACAGTTGTTGGGAGGAGAAGCCTAGAAGACCTGGGATGGGGGGAGGAGTTTGGCTTCTTGACCGTAGTGAGGGGTGTATAAATCTGCACGTCTGCCGAACTGCCATAGAATTATGCACAAAGACACACAAAAAGGAAGTGTGTGCGTAAAGTGGGAAATCCCAGTTAGGCTCTTTTTGTCCAGTTTCTAGCTTTTTAAACTGTGGGTCACAACACCATATGGGATCAAATTACTGCATGTAAGGAGGTGGTCACACACACACACACACACACAAACCTGGCAACAGTAAACAGTTTCTGAAAGTCCCAACAACCAAAATTCAGAATGAAATGAGTTAAGGATCCAAGGTGTTCGAGGTATCACAGGACTTCTAAACACACAATATACACACTTCGCACTGTTTGAATCATCGCACCACGCAAAGCCAACCAAGTCTGCCTGAGACATCTCGGCTTAGATTTGAGACTCCTGTAAGTTACAGACGCCTGTCTTTCCCCTTGCAGTTCTGGGGATGGAACCTGGAACCTCCTGCGTGCTAGGCAAGAGCTCTCTCCTGAGCTAGCCCCAGCTCTATTGTGTGGCAGGAACTGCAGTGTTTTTACTGTGTTTTAAAAGTTTTCAGCTCTTGTAGAAACATAATGGTTAATTACAGAAAACAAAGACTTCATATTTTCCTAGCATCATTCCTCGGTGTGTATCAAATTAGTATATCTTTGAATTGGATTGTATAAGAATATTTGGTTTTTAAAATTTTTTTTTATTTGAGAAGTTTGAGAGCAGGCTCAGCAGTTAATAGCACTGGCTGCTCTTGCAGAAGACCCGGGTTCAGTTCCCAGAACCCAGAGTGCCTGACAACCATCAATAACTCCAGTTCCAGGGGTCCAGTGCCCTCTTTTGGTCTCTGTGGGCACTGTACACACGTGGTACACTCACATACATATTGGCAAAACACTCATACACATAAAATAAAAATGAGTAAATCAAAAAGATTTTAAATAAAAATTACAATTTGAGTTACTGACTTGGGTTTTAATAAGAAAAGTGTATCAGGACTGGAGAGGACCTGGGTGTTTCCAGCATCCTTAACTCCAGTTCCAGGAAATCCAACACCCTGTTGTGGCCTCTGTGGGCATTGCATGAACGTGACACACACACATACATGGCAGGCTATTTTATATAGTTATTTTATATGCCTTTTGTTAGATTTAGGAGGGCAGAAAGGGGAGTTTAGAGTTTAGAAATAAGGGCCAGAGTCAGACCTGCAACAAACAGTGAGTGAGTCCTTTATTCAGGTATCATAGCAAAGGGCAGAAGCTTTCTGCTAGAAGAAAGCATCTACATCTAATGAAGTGGGGAGTGGGTTCATACAGGACTTCTACTGAACACAGTTTCAGGAGTTTACTCGGTACCTGGGTCTGGTGTCCTTGGGTGACTGAAGGTCTTTTTCCCCAAGATAATTTTCTCAGACTGGGCAGGCGAGTTATCTAGGGCACTAAAGGAGACAGGTTGGGTCCACAGTCTCCTTCAGTCCTGGGAGTGACCAGTTGATAAGGCTTGAGCAAGGCCAGCCTTCCAATTTAGGGCCAGTTGACCACTTTAAGGGATTCATGGTTTTATGGCTTCCCTAATGAGGCTTGTGGCTCTCCTACAATTCATACATTCTATCACCTTTAAAGGGAATCCCATGAAAAAATTCTTGGGTGAGGGCCGGCAAGACAGTTCAGTGAATAAAGGTGCTTGCTGCCAAGCATGACCACCTGAGTTTGATCCTGGGAATCTACATGGTGGAAGGAGAGAGCTGAGTCCTGCAAGTTTCACAGTGACCTCCACATGAGCACTGTGACGCTCATGCCTCGCCCAAATAAACTGATAAATGTGTTTTTTAAATTTCTTGCATGAAAAGAGGTCATGAGTAGAAAAAGTTTTAAGAAGCCCTGTTTGTGTCATTGGGGTGGGGTGGGGGTCTTGATTTTGATGATGGATTTGGTTATGGTGTGAGCTAATGTTGGGGAAATGGGATTTCAGTACTAATTTTGCAACTTCTTATAAGTCAATAGTTATTTCAAATTTTAAAAAATCGAGGGCTGAAGAGATGGCTCAGTGGTTAAGAGCACTGGCTGCTCTTACAGAGGAGCCAGGTTCGAATGCCGGCACCCACAAGACATCTAACAACCATCCATAACTCCAGTTCCTGGGGACCTGACACCCTCTTCTTACCTCTATGGGCATTGCACAACACGAGAGCATACATACATGCGGGCAATACACTTGTACATAAAAAGTTAAAAGTAAACAAATAAAAAAATTTAAAAATTGTAATGTAGGCACCAAAAACTCCAAACACCAAACACCAAATACAGGTCCTCTCTGGGCCCACTGGAGATGCTGAAGTGATCATTTCCACCCACTGCTCCTTTGTGCTCCGACATCACTGATAGACCTGTGGCTAGATCTTATCATTTACTGCATGTGGATTATCTAAATTTGTTTTTAGATATGCTGATAACTGCATTCCGGCATCATTAGCTTCCTTCGGAAACCTTACATTCTGCCTCAACAAAGCATTATTTTGAGAACAGGGCCCCCAACTGCCTTGGGTCCAGAGCACAAAGCAGTGGACGCTGCCCTGGGGCCCAGGCTGTCTGTGAGCCACCTGCCTGGGTGAGGAGCTGAGGTCCAAGCAGGGGCTGAGAGACCAAGGGGCTCTGATTCCCAGCCCATATGGAGGAAAAGAACACTTTCCAGGAGGAAGGAAAATCTCTTGTCCTCCTGGCCAGCGGCCACCTCTGGGTGCGTGTTTACTCTACCAGGTGGAGTCCATCCCAGGTCCACTCTGAGGCTGCACGGTGGCCTTTGAGACGGAGAACAAAGACACATTGTGGCCCTGTACCAGATAAAAGCGAAACTTGGCCCAACTGCCAAGCAAGAGCGACTGTCCTTCAATATTAATGCCCAAGGTGTGCCGCCCACACCCTGGCACTTTCGCCGTTGCGGCGGTTGTATAGAAGGGTACCCCAAGGCTGCTAATGGGGGGGGCAAAGGCCAGCACGCCGGGCACTTTATTGTCAGCCTGCCTCAATAATCTTTAACCTCCGCTGGCCAAAGGGCTGAAACCCAGAAAGACTAAACAAACAAGGGTTGGGCCCCAGAGAAGACTGACTCAAGTGAGCTTGGCTGGAAGAGCCAGTTCGCACCCCATCTGCCCCAAGCCCTCTCGACAGCCTTAAGCCCACAAAGGACATCAGAACACTGGAGACAAGGGCCCCAGACCCACCACCAGGATTTCATCAGCATCTCTCCATGGGTCGGGGGCGGGGGTGCAGGACCCCTGGGTAACAGCTGCTAGGGTTCTGGAAAGGAGAGCCAACACCAGAGTGGCCGCACCTGCTCCTGGCCTGCTGGTCTGGAGTTGTGGCTGGGCCCACTGCGGAAGCAATCACCTCTTTGTGGGTCAGTCAAGAAGGGAAAAGGACTGAATGAGGCATTGGACACACCCAGGGCTAAGCTGGCACAGCCCACCATGCATCTGACTGTCCTCTTGGAACCTCAGTTTCCTCGCCTGTGAAATGGAGACACTGATGTCTCTTCTCACCATCATTACTAGCTACTGTGAGCATTCGTTATTAGGAAGGACAGGCCTTGCTTCAATTCTCACAGTACCTGGGTAGGAGACTTCACAATATTTTGCAAATAGAAAACTGGAACACAGAGAGATGGACTTGCCCAGTGGTGACATCAAGTTTTGTAACCAACTCTCCATGAGGTCCAAACTGTCCTCCTTCCCCTCTGCTGCATATGGAAGCAGTCACCAAGAAATATCATCCTGGGGCTGGAGAGATGGCTCCGAGGTTAAGAGCACAGGGTGCTCTTGCAGGGGGACCAGGTTCAATTCCCAGCACCCATACCATCCATAACTCCAGGTCCAGGGAATCTGGTGCCCTCTTCTGATCTCCATAGGCACTGCATGATATGGATGCACTTACATACATGCAGGCAAATACTCATACACATGAAGTAAATAAGTAAGTGAATACATTTTTTAGAAGAAGTACATCCTAGTCACAGTGGTGGTGAGGTATGGGTGTATGTGTGTGCTATATGCATGTATGTGTGTTCTTGTATAAGTGCACACAAGTCCATGCGTATAGAGAGGCCAGAGGTCCCCTTCCCCAAACACACTGCACCTATTGTTTGTGGCAGGGTCCCTCACTGATCCTGGAGCTCGCTGGTTCAGCTAGACTGTCTGGCCCTGGAGCCCCAGGATCTTCCAGTTTCTGCCTCCCAGCACGAAGTTTACAGGTGCATGGAGGTTCAAACTCATTTCTTTATGCTTTCCCAGCAAGTGCCTAACCCACTGAGCCATCTTCCCAAACTGCAATGACTGTGCTTATCCCCATCCTAAGAAGGTTTAAACACAGTGCCTGGATCTGAATCCATTTCAAGGCCCAAAGACAAAAATTCAGAAGTCTTTCTGGGTCCCTGGCTGCTTGGGGACTCATGTGTCCATCTCACTGTCCAATGGGATTTGTCAGTATAAAGACAAGGGGAAACAGACCAAGTGATACCCCTTCCCCACTCCCCATGATGGAACAGGGGTTGGTTGTGGGCTGAGACACACCAGAGATTGGCAAGAATGTTTTTAGACGGAAATGTGAGTCTGTATGATCCCTTGTCTAGTGCTGGGCTTCTCGGAGTCTTGACACTGCTAACACAGTGTCCTCTCTCTGACCACCCAGGGTTGGGTTTGCCAAGCCTCCTAGCCCTTGCTGATAAAGTTTCCTTCCACACCTGGGGCAGAAGGTCAGGCAATGCCAGCAGCAGTTGATGAAGGTTATGGTCTTGGGGATCTGCACAGGGTGGGGCGTGGGGAGGGAGAAAGATAAGAGTGGATCATAAAAGATAGGAAAGACAGTGGGAGGGGGTATAGGGGAGTGTGGCCATGCAGTGCCATCGCTTTATGACCATGAGGGACATGCAAACAGCCAGCCACAGGAGTCTTATCTCCCCCTCTGGATCTGTAAATGATCACCCAGAGCCCACCACTGGCCTCTAGAACAACAGCTGTGCTGGCCACACAATGGAACGGAGCCATAGGGCACTGGGACACCTGGGTCAGAGAGGCAGTGAGGCTGGCTCTCCTGCCAGCTGCCCTGGGCTTTGCTCACAGGCTGGGAGGCTGCAGGGCCAGCAGCTGCTGAATGGCAGGACCCTGAATGTTTCTGGGAACGCCAAAAGCCCTGTGCAGGATCTGAGGGGGCTCATTCCCACCCTTGCAGGTGAGGGTCTGGGGCACAACAGGCTGCCCTGGTTATTTGATATAGCATAAACCATGGTTGTACCACAAGGACCCTGCTGTGGACAGGCTCTGTGCATCTTTGTGGCTAACTTAGCAGCATCCAAAAGTAGGGTGTGGCACACAGCAGGGACACAAGCCTCCAATCCCCCGGGTGGACCTTCGCTTCCTGACCCTCCCCACTCCTTTGTCCTCTGAAGTCAGTAGGCAGTCTTTACAGCCAAGGGTGAAGAAGGACAGGATCCTTGCACCTGCCTTGAACCCCTCTCCAGAGTCTTTCTGAAGCATTTGGGAATGTCATAGGCCCGCGTGGGGTGGGGAAGTTCTTGTTTGTGTACGAGTTTTCACAAAGGGGGCTGTGCACACACATGAGTGCATATAGAGGCCAGAAGTCAACAAGGAGCGTCTTCCTGAATCACTTGCCATCTTAGTTTTTGAGACAGGGTCTCTCAGCGAACCTGGAGCTCACTAATGAGGTTAGACGGGGTGGCAGAGCGCCTTCTATTCTGTCCTCCTGTCTACATCCCCACAATGCTGGGATGGAGCCCTCCTCCACCACACCTGGCTTTAATGTAGGTTCTGGGGATCCAACTCAGGTCCTCAGGCGTGTGTGGCAAGCACTTTACTGATTAAGCCCCAGTCCGTACAAAATGGAGCTTCTCTTGACACCCTAGAATTGACAGCCAGGACCAATGCTAATTGGAACAATTTCCATTGCCCATTCTCCCCCAGAGTCCATTTTTTTTTCTGAGCTGCTCTGGAACCCAGGGCCCAGCCATGACTGTCCTGACCCGACAGCTTGGCCAGACTGCTGAGTCTCTGGGGGATCCAGCTGGTGGGAAGCCCCTGCAGATGGGGACTGGGGCAAAGTGGAGAATTTCTTCACAGTTCCTTCCTTGGGTGAGCACCATGGTGCTGGTGGTGGCTGCATTCTCCTGAGAGTGTAGCTTTGACCAGCAGACTGTCTCCCTGACCCTTGCCTCCTACCTGCCCACTGGTGGTCTGGAGCACCCGTGACTTGGTACTCCAGGCCCCAGCTGCAGCAACATTCTCTGCAACTCTGTTAACCCTGCTCACACCTCTGGAAAAAGTCCTCAGAGCACTCCCACACACTGTTGGTGGAAATGTAAATTAGCACAGCCATTATGGAAAACAGTGTGTCGGATCCTCGAAAACCTAGAAATAGAACAGCCATATGATCCTGCAATCCCACTCCTGGGTGTACATCCAAAGGAAATGAAATCAGTGTGTGAAAGACATCTGCACACCCAAACTCAACGGGGCACTACTCAGTGTCCTGAATAGATAAGCAACCTAGGTGTCTGTTGACAGACGCGTGGGGAAAGAAAATGTGGTACGTTTGCACGATGGAATATTATTCAGCCATAAAAATTAATGAAAGCCTGTCATTTGTGGCCACATGGATGGAACTGGAGGACATTGTGTTAAGAGAAATAAATCAGCCACAAAAAGACAGACACTGCGTTCTCTCACCTGTGAGTGAAGAAAAGCGTGGATTCCTGTGGAAGCAGAGAACAGCGCAGTGGTTACCAGAGGCCAGGAAAGGCAGAAAAGAGGAGGAGGGTTAGAGAGGAGGTGATTAATGGGTACAGGGGTATGGCTGGGTAGGAAGAGTAACTTCTCAAGTTTCATAGCACAGTAGGGTGACTGTGGTTGACAATTAGTCGTTTATTTCAAAATAGCTGGCAGAGCGTTCTAGTTTGCTTTTCTGTTGCTATGATAAAACACTGACCAAGGGCAACAAAGGGAGGAAAGGGTTTATGTGGCTGACACTTTATGTCATAGTCCATCTTTGAGAGAGGCCAGGGCAGGAACTCGAGGCAGGAGCAGAAGCAGAGACTGTGGAGGAGCGCTGTTCACTGGCTCGCTCACCTGGCTCCCTCAGATACTTTTGTTATACATAGCTGGCTCACCTGTCCGGGGATGGCACTGCTCTCTGTGGGCTGGGCCCTCCCACATCAAATAGTAACGAAGAAAATGCCTCACAGACGTGCCCACGACGAGTCTAAGGAAGAAAATTCCTCGACTAAGGTTTCCTCTTCCCAGGTGACGCTGGTTTTTATCAAGTTGACAAAAACTAACCAGCACATGGAAGGTTTGGGATTTGTGGCTGTTGCTTGAGACACGGTCTCACTATGTAGCCTGGGTTGGCCTGGTGTTCACTATGTAGACCAGGCTGGCCTCAAACTCACAGTGATCCACCTGCCTCTTCCTCCCAAGTGCCGGGATTAAAGGCATGCAGCACTGCACTGTGCTGTGTTGGGAACATCGAAAACACTTTTGCCAGATGTGGTGGTGCATGACTGTGTGAGTGAGTGGATCTGTGTGAGTTCAAGGTAAGCCTGCTCTACATAACAAGTACCAGGACAGTGGGGGCTACAGGGAAACCTCAAAAAAACAGAACAAAACAAATATTCCCAACACAAAGAAGTGGTAAGTGGTTGAGGTGTTGAACTTGGATCTGGTCATTGTGGGGGTGTGCCCGTATTAAGATGCCACATTTCAGGACTGGAGAGATGGTTCTGTGGTTAAGAGTACTTGCTGCTCTTGCAGAAAACCCGAATTCAGTTCCCAGCACCTACAGCAGGGGACTCACATGTGCCTGTAATTCTAGCTCCAGAGGATCTGATGCCGTCTTCTGGCCTCTGTGGGTACCTGCACTTAGACACACACAGACAGAATTTTAAAATAATAATAAAATAAATCTTAAAAAAGAAATGCTACTTTGCAATTTGTACATATATATTAAAAGTCCCTGTACTCCAGTCCTGCCTGGAACCCTGCTTACTTCATAGCCATGGCTGTTAGAGTGCTAGAGCCCCCCAGGGAGGCTGAGAGGCTGGGGACAACTGTTCCTCTGCCCATCGCCCCAGCCCCACTCTATCTCCCAGCAACAACAAGAATTGTGGCCTGCAGGAAGAGGTGACATCTGCCCTGGCCAGCTTGGGGGTCCAAAGCTGAGCTGTCCTTCTGGAGAGTTGTCTTTGTGGTTTCTCAGATCTGCCCCAGTCCAGCCTCTCAGGGGGAGGGGCATCAAGAGAGCAAAAGAAAGCCATAGACAGTGGCAGAGAAGCCACCCAGCCAGCTGCAGTCAAGCTACTCTTGCTGCCTTTCTACCAGAAGGCTGGGAGGGGAGGCAGGCAAACAGAGGCTGGGTGACCTGCTGCCAGAGCCAGGGCTGCTGGGCCACACGAGACTGGACAGAGCTCGCTGAGCCAGGTGGCTCCTGTACTCACACACACCCATGAGAGCCGTGGAGGGTGCCTACCTCTCAGAGGCATGTGAAGGCCAGGAACTGGATAGGAAATGGGCTGTCAACTATTCGGGATTTTGCCCAAGGGGTTGAAAGATCTATAACTCAGAGGGAAGGGGAGATGTGACCCTGTGCAGGTGGGGGCAAACCCATTCATGTTCAAGCCCAGCCCAGCCAGGACAGGTCAACCAACCCATCACAGCCCAGAAGGCCCAGGTCTCAGGTATCTAGAGCAGGGTTTGAAACCAGGAGGGAAATGATCAGCTGGCACCATGGAAACACAGCCCCAAACACCCTCCTCCGCTGCCCCTTTTGGATGCACATCTGCATCCACTATCCTGTGCTAATTAACTGATAGGACAACCATAGAGAACTACAGCTCATTACCAGGGTGACTAGAAGAACACATCTTAGCAATGGAAGTGCAGCGAGGAGGGTGCCAGGCAGGGACACTACGGAAAGTCTGAGGATGGGAAAGGAGCAGCTCTGTACTCAGCAGCCCCAACCCTTAAACAATTAGTGTGCACCTACTGTATGCTGAGCAACTCGAGGCACTTGATAGGCATTATCCAGCCTGATCCTCACATTGAACGTGCCCCCCCACCACGCCCACTCCACAGTTCGCATTCCTCTGAGTCCTGGCTTTTCTCACAAAACCTCCAGACTGAGGACAGAGAGAATCAGTGTCTAGAATGTGTCATAAAAATGAGTATATGGGAAAAAGTAATCATCAGGCTCACCCAGCTTTAAACCCTGCAAGCTCCAATAATGACCAGCATGACAAGATGTGCCCACTGGTGCAATAGTGGCATGAATGTCATGGGAGTAGCCAGCCATTTTCTGATTGGATTTAAGGCCCACTCCACAAGTGAACCCATACCTGGCATGGTTATCAGAGCCAAGAACCTGTGTCTACACAGGTCACAGGCTGTAGGGGGAGCCTACTACTATCATTCTGCTAAATGGGCATAGTATTAAACTGACTCCTAATGACTTGTCTTTGTAATCATAGATTACTGCATCTCTCAACCCTCATCAAAGAGGATTCTTTTAGCAGTAGATGGTGATTAACACAGCGACCTACAACTGGTCAACATGCAGAGCATAGGAGACTGCTCAGCCTTAAATGGGACATCTGTATCATACCCCTCCCCCAAAGGTTCAGGGAGCTTCTAAGAAGAGGGGGCAGGGACAGAAAGAGTCTAAGAGCCAGAGGCAGTGGATGACTACAAAGAAACCGTGTTTTCTGGACACAACAGGGTAGTTGCACTTAGAACTCACATGGGTTGTGACAACATACACAAGACCTAAGCGAGTTCAAGCCAGACAAAATCCCAGCATGCAAGGGGGAGGTGGGAGGAGGTATTGGCAACTGATAGCTGCAGGGAGAGGGAGAGCCGGTTTTCTTTAAGGGTGAAACCTTGGGTAGGCTGACCAGGCTCCAGGTGATGGACCCACATCCAAAAGTATTTGGAGAACACAAATTAGATGCATTAGGCTTTTTTTCAAAGGACACAGGGCTGGAGAGATGGGCTCAGCAGTTAAGAGCACTGGCTGCTCTTGCAGAGGACCCAGGTTCAGATCCCAGCACCCACATGG
>NW_008360325.1:4992214-5000283 GCF_000622305.1 Nannospalax galili | reverse complement strand
GAGATGGGTCAGTGGTTAAGAGCACTGGCTGCTCTTGTAGAGGACCTAGGTTCTGTTCCTAGCACCCACATGGCAGCTAACAACCATCCATAACTCCAGTTCCAGGGGATCCAATGTCCTCTTCTGACCTCCTCAGGCATTGCATGACACAGGTGTACTTTCAGACATGCAGACAATACACTCATGCACATAAAATAAAAATAAAATATTTTTAAAAATAAAAATGATACATGTCATCCCCAAAAAATCTGTGGGCCTCTGAGAGCCCCACCCAACCCCTTGAACCAAGTTTAGATTAGGAAGAGACCCCTGGGAAGTATTTTTCTAGGCAATAAATTTATTCTTAGGTTTTGTAATTGGGGGGTTGGTCTTTAAACGAAGATCTGAACAGCATACAGGTGAGTTGCATTTGTAACATCAGATGACAGGGATTTGTGTAACACTGCAAGACAGAGGAAATGAAGTCCTCTGGGAGCACCTGTAATCAGCCTTCAGATAAGACCCCTGCTCTAAAGTTCCTCTGTCCCTGTGAATGGAGCAAAGCTGGTCAACTGCAAGCCAGCTCTTGCCACCAGGGGGCGCCACTTAAGCTGCTAAACCCTGGTCCTAGGCTTTGGTTACCCTGCGGGGTTTGGTGCTCCCTGGCACAGAGTCAGTATGCAGAGAGCTAGTGTACGGCACAAGCAGACTGAGGTGGGCGTGAGGCCCTGAGAAGGTCTGAAGGCTGGCCCATCCCATCAGCCAAAACAAAAGGACTAAGATAGCAAATGGGTCTAGATTAGCCTCAGGGATTCAGGTGACTGGATCCAGAGATGCAGGAGGACCAGGAGTAAGACTCCAGAACGGCTGCAGGGTGGTCTGTGGAACCGAGTGCAAAGAAGCACCCCTCCCCCAGGCCTGGAGGCTGCAAAAAGGTCAGAGCCTGGCCAGCTGGCTGACCACACAGGCCATGGGCAGGGACAGGCTTCCTGGAGGTGAGAAAACACCCCTAAACTGAGCACAGCAGAGTTCTCACCTCCTCCTACCTATGTGACCTCTGCTTCCGCCCTGCTCTGTCCTGAGTCCTCCAGGCGCTGACCTGTCGTGTCGGTGTCCAAGGGAGGACCAGGAGGGAGGACAGGTTTAGCCCCTGACAACCAGATGGCTGATGAGTGATTCCTTCTGGGGACCCAGAGCACCTCCCCCAAAGCACACCTTCCTGGTGGCTTCCCTGACAGTTCCACCCTGTCAGGGTTCACCCAGAGGCCTTGGTCTTATTCCTGATCAAAGTACAGAGATGCAAGCCCCTAGCTGGCCCTCGGTGAAGCTCTTTGGGCTCCTGGAGATTCTCCTCAGCCAATGCCAGGATCTCAAGCCACAGCTCAGGTGTGCCCTGCATACTCCTGGCCCTCTTAGAAAAGGAACCAGTGGACCTTATGGTCAGCAGGTCAAGGGCACCAAACCTGCTCAGCCCATGAATGTACTATACAGTTTAGCGGCACTGGTGTCCATCCGTCATTCATGCCTGTCTCCGGATGCTCAAGCCCACCGCCAAGTCCTGCACACACAGCTGGAGGCAGAACAGAGCCTGCCAACAAAGAGAGTTGGTGCCAAACAAAGCTAGGAGCCCCTGATGCCAGTCAGCAGGATGAGGCTGTCCTACCCAGCAGGACTTTGCTGCGGCAGGACACATCCACTCCAAACCCAGGCACTCACACCCACCTTCCAAGACACGCTGAGAGACTAAGAAAGGCCTGTGGTGCCGCTGTGGAGGTGTCTGGAACCCACTTTGCTGTCTCTCTCTAGCCCAGCCCTGGCCACAGAGGTCATTGCCAGGGCCTCCTCTCCGAGTCAGCCCAGGAGGAGCCCGCCATACTTTTCCCCAGCATCCTCACTTGTCACTCTGGCCTCACTTGTCACAGCTTGGGACCCCCCCACGGACAATCAGTGTCTTCCTCAGGTAGGGCCACTGGGCCTCTGGGAAGAGCAGGAATGGGTGTACAGCTTTGAGTTTCTGTAGTTCTTGCTGGGTGGGTGCTATTGACCTGTTTTGCCACTGAGGACACCAATTGCCAGCTCCGACCTCCATGATCTCATGTGGTCTTTGGTCCAACAGGGCTGGAGACCGGCCTTGGACAAGATGATTTTCCAGATGACACGTCAACCTTGGTGACCAGGAAAACCTCTTCAGGAAGCGAAGTGGCTCTGTGTGCCCAGCCATGGACTCTGACCATGGGCCTGAATTCAACATCCTGTCTTACCTGGCTATTGCCCCTGGGAGAGCTTGAACAGAAACACACCTTGTGCTTCTGAGCTTCAAGTTCTTGTGTCTGCACATGCCAGACTCGAATATGAATAGAACCACGCTTCCCTCCCCCATCCATCAACTGGATTCCAGTTTATCTCTCCTGCCCCTGCCTCCTAGGACCCCTCCTTGATCCTGTCAGGAAGCCAGTGCCCTCTCTCTGTGTGGCCACATCTCCTTGTCATGCTCCCGTCCCTGTCTCTCCTGCCTCCTTTGGCCTTGCTGAGGGCAGGGATTGGTGTGGCTCAGCTGCCCATCACTGGAACCCACCCAGAGATGGACCCTAGAGACAAGCAGGCATGGGTGGAACAGGAGGGAAGCCGGAAGGGCAGGCTGCCTTGGAGCTTCCGAGGTGCAAGCTGCATCTCCCAGGAACGGCAGGAGGAGGATGCTGACTTCCCCATATGTTTACCGCTCTCCTCTCCTCCCCAGCCTTTGCCTGAGGAGACAACTTGGGGCTTGGCAGCGACCCCAGGACTCCGTGGTTCTGCGCTCCTTCCAAGGCTCTAGGCAGCATCTTCTTGCTTGAAGGAGTTTGCATCCTGACCAGGGTCTGCCTGAGGACTGTGTGAAGGGGCAACCTCCTTCCCACACAGCCTTCCTTTTCCGGCACCGTGTTTCCTGATTCCACTCCTTGGAGGGAGAAGATAGCATTTGAAAGCAGATCTGAGAGGGACCAGCACCATGAGACAAGGGTTCACTACTCTGGCCTTGCCCGGAGTGCTGGTTCATGAGAGGGCGCGGCTGCTCCCGTTTCATCTGCCTAGTGTCCCCAGCTCGTGTCCCATCCTCACCTTGCACCTGGCCAAGGGCCCTTGAACTCTCTGTGCCTTCTGCAGTGTTCATGACCCTCAAAGCTCTGCCTGTTGAGGCTCTGGTCCCACCCTGTACCTACGGGTAGACAGTGCTGGTATCCACATGTGTGAGCCAGCCTCATCCTGGTCCAGACCCAACATTCCTAGTGCTTCTGTCCAGCTGGACACATTCCTGTCCACCAAGGTTGACACGTGTCATCTGGAAAATCATCTGATCCAAGGCTGGTCTCCAGCCCTTGGATCAAAGACCACAAGAGATCATGGGGGTTGGAGTTGGCATTTGGTGTCTCGGAGGCCAAACGGGACAGTAGCACCCACCCAGCAAGAACTGCAGAAACTATATATCCATTCCCGTCCCTCCCAGAGGCCCAGAGGACACTGGCTCTCCATGGGGGCCCCAGTATGTCCACTTCCCCAGCACTAAATCCTGTCCCCAGGACTAGCACATTTCTAGGTGTTGTGACTAAGAACCCAAACTTGGCCAGACCTTAATTTGAGTCCAGGCTCCCCAGGTCTGTGGGACAAGACAGTGACTTACTTCCTCTGAGCCTCATCTTCATCATCTGTAAAATGGGGACGATCGTGAGGATTTGTTTGTTTGTCTGTATTTGATTTTGCTTTTCAGGAGTCAGTTCTTCCTTTCCACCATTCAGATCCAAGGATCAAACTCAAATCATCAGACTTGGCAACAGGAACCTTTACCCACTGAGCCATCTTGCCAGACTGTTTTTGTATTTTGAGACATCGTCTCATGTAACCCAAGCTAGCCTTGATATCGCTATATAGTTCAGAATGATCTTGAACCTTCTCATCTTCCTGCCTCCTCCTCCCAAGAGCTGGGACTACAGGTGTGCACCACCATGCCCAGTTTTATGCATTACTGGGGGTCAAACCCAGAACTCCATGCATGCTAGGCAAGCACTCTGTCAGCTGAGCTACATCCCCAGTCCAGTAGTGAAGATCACATAAAGTAATGTGCATAGAGTACTCATCATGGACACTGACTGTTAGCTAACACTGTTATTAGCATTTATCTGGAAGCTGATCCCTGAATCTCAGGTGTGGAAGGATTTTTATTTGTCTGAAGGTCAGAGACAGAAGTCAGAGGAACTTGCCCTCAGGAAATGGCGAGCCAGACACGGGTTAAGCAAGGACTGCAGGCACTGAGAGGTAAGGCTGACATAGGATCGTGGGTCCCCTAACATCCACCTGGAGGGACCCTTGGCAGCATGCTAGACAGAGCAGGATCCAGCAAGCCTTCCCCACATACTGTTGGGTGCCCAGGGCAGTGTCCAACTCTGGGGCACAATGGCATGTGTGGTCCAGGCTATGGCAGCCATGGGAGGCAAGGTGGCCAGGGATAGGGAGGGGCAGGGCAGACACCAGAAACCCCTTGGAGCCCTCTGGGGACAGGAGTCTTTATGTCTCACTTCAGTGGGTGGAGCTGAGCTGTCCCCTCAAGTCAGACCCCTCATAACCCAGTAGAAGACCCTGGTTTTGTGGAATGGGAACCAAGGTTTCCTTTCCCCTGCTGAAAAAAAAAAAAAAAAAAAACAGTTAATTGGGAAATTTGTCCTTTCCTCCAATGAGGACCCCCTACCCCACTCTGTCCTCTCTGCCTTCCTAAGGAAACCACAGTGCCCTCTTCTTCAGTGTAGACTCATGGAGAAGGATGTTTGTTTAATCAACTCACGGCTTCAGCTACCCAAAGCATATGGATTGAATATAAAATGGTCCCGTGGGCTCATGCATTGAAAATTTGGTCTCCCACTGGTGCTGCTGTCTTGGGAGGTGGTGGAAATTTTGGAATGCAGGTACAGTTGGAGGAAGCAAGGCCTTCGAAGGACATGTCCTTGCCCCTGCCTCTGTCTGTGTCTCTGCATCTTAGACACCATGAGGTTAGGAAGCCCTTCCTCCACAAACACCCCCACCACCATAATGTCTGCCTCACAGGAGGGCTGTGGCATTCCTGAAAACTGTGAGCTAAAGATCCAGGTATCTTGGTCACATTTTGGTAATACAGAAGGTCAACCCTGGTCTGAAAATTTAAATGGAAAATTGCAGAAATAATTCATAAGTTTTAAATCAGTTTTATCACAGCATATCATTAGAACTGTCCTATTTAATTAGTTACTGTTTGTCTCTTACTGTGCCTAATTTAGAAGTTAAACAGCATTATTCATAGGTACATACAGGAAAAAAAGAGATTACATAAGACCTGGTCCTCTGGTTGGTTTTAAGCAGGTCACTGGTCTGCCCAGTGGCTGAGGGACTCTTGGAACCCTCTCTGGAGGGAAGCAGATGAGCTTTCGGGAGGGAGGACTGCTCTCTGGTTCTTCTCAGATTCACTGGGGTGGCACAAATCTGCTTTTGAAAAGCAAGGGAAGTGCCATACCCCAGCAAGGGAGGCAGGAAGGGGCATCGCTAAGCTGGTGAGAACTCCCTCCGTACAGTTCCACTTCGTTCTTGAATCCTCATGAAGAGCTGTTGATTTTTATATACAATAATCCCCTCTTACCCTGGCAAGCCAAACTGCCCTGAGTTTCTCCTCTGAGTTTCCATGTGGCTCCTGAAGCCAGATGTCTTGAGCCAGGAGCACATGGGGTCTTCAGAGAATACACCAATGTCATAGCTACCCAGGGGGAAATATAATTCTGGTCAGGGGACTGACAAGCCCCTAAGCCATCAGCAGCTGCATCTGCCTAGCTAGTCTGTGATTGACTAGCTGTGCAGCTAGAACTTCAAGTAGGGACCACTGGGCTATGCCACATCTGCAAAAGGCTGTTAAGCACCTACTTCACTGTTCAGGCTTTTCCTCCACAGTGGCCAGAGTCCTGCCTGTCAATCAAAAGTTTAGCATCCTCCCAGAACTCAGCAAATAATCTGGCTAGTGCCACCATGAGCAGGAGAGGCTCAGCTAGGATCCAATCTGTTCCAGAAGGAAACACTCGTCCTTTTGTTCAACAACAGCTAAGGTTTGCTTGTGGAGGACCTGTGAACGGCTTCACCCACACACTTGAGGCACTCACAAACACCGATTTTCAGGGCTGCCAAATGAGTGATGATGTTGCTGCCAGGAGGGGCTTGGTCTTTCGAGAGCAGATGAATAAGAGACAGAGACAAAAGACAGTCTGATTTGCCTGTATGTACAGGAAGCAAAGAAGACCCTTCCTTGCTGGACCTTCGGAGAATGGGGGTGTCATCAATTCCTTGCACCTGCTGTGAGTTTGCCCCGATGATAGATTACAACCAGGTCCTCCATAAGAAAGTTTATGAACTCTTAAGACTCGCCCCAGGCTATGCCACATCTGCAAAAGGCTGTTAAGCACCTACTTCACTGTTCAGGCTTTTCCTCCACAGTGGCCAGAGTCCTGCCTGTCAATCAAAAGTTTAGCATCCTCCCAGAACTCAGCAAATAATCTGGCTAGTGCCACCATGAGCAGGAGAGGCTCAGCTAGGATCCAATCTGTTCCAGAAGGAAACACTCGTCCTTTTGTTCAACAACAGCTAAGGTTTGCTTGTGGAGGACCTGTGAACGGCTTCACCCACACACTTGAGGCACTCACAAACACCGATTTTCAGGGCTGCCAAATGAGTGATGATGTTGCTGCCAGGAGGGGCTTGGTCTTTCGAGAGCAGATGAATAAGAGACAGAGACAAAAGACAGTCTGATTTGCCTGTATGTACAGGAAGCAAAGAAGACCCTTCCTTGCTGGACCTTCGGAGAATGGGGGTGTCATCAATTCCTTGCACCTGCTGTGAGTTTGCCCCGATGATAGATTACAACCAGGTCCTCCATAAGAAAGTTTATGAACTCTTAAGACTCGCCCCACTAGGAATAAATTAATCTAAGCCTTAAACTTCAG
This sequence comes from Nannospalax galili, assembly GCF_000622305.1. Taxonomy (NCBI): domain Eukaryota; kingdom Metazoa; phylum Chordata; class Mammalia; order Rodentia; family Spalacidae; genus Nannospalax; species Nannospalax galili. The sequence continues at coordinate 4,993,318 of NW_008360325.1, read as the reverse complement.
ATTGGAATTATTCTGACAGATGACCTGATATCTTAGGCCTTGTTGACAGTTGAGGAAACTGAGGCCTGTCATGGGAAAATGATGTTCAGTATCGGCAGAATTATGCCCTAGTCAAGGTACCAACTGAGGACCCCTGTGGCCCATCATGGGACCCCTGCCTTGGAAAGCTCCAAACACCCTGGCTAGGACAGAGTGCAAGATGGGGCTGCCCACACAGGGAGAACACAGCTGCACGTCTGCAGTCCCAAAGCTGCATGTGCCCTGCTCTGAGCCACAATGGGGCTTTACATGTCCAGTGCAGTGACTTTATACCAGTAACTGTCCATTGAGTGGTTCCAGAAAACCAGTCACCGATTCCAAAGGGACTGTCCTTGCAGTGTGGAAACAAGGACAGTTAGATAATGGAAAGCACCCTCACTGGGGAAGCTGGCCATACACAAAGCTGGCCTGGGCAATGTTTGGAGTCTGGGCTGCACGTGGAGCCCAGCTAAGCCCTCTGCCAAGCCCCAACAGGCCACCAACATCATTAGGGTCTCTGGGCTGATCAAGGGCTAGCTCAAGAAGACAGAAGAGATGAATTCCAGGAATTTGATTTTTCAACACTCAGGAGTTGGGGCCTAAGAAGAGGGAGGGAAATTGCTTCCTGTCTCTTTAAGTGGCTAAGCAGGACATCCTGGATGCCTTTTAGTCTCTTCTCATCCCCTCACCAGGCAGCAAAGAGACTATGGAGGTCTACCTTGTTCAGGCCAGCATCCACTAGGGCCCAGAGCTAGATGGACACAGTCATGCACACATCCCCGCTCCCTTCCACGCTGGAGGCCTTGGATCCCTCTTTCAGGGCCACGTAACTTTGCTGTATCATCCCCCTGCCCACCCAGAATAGGGTCCTGGCAGGTAAGCAACTTAAGTTGAGATCATTAGGGCTCATTAGAGTGGGCCCCAAGCCAACATGACAGTGTCCTTCCAAAAGGCGACATCTGGACACTGGAAGCCTGCGGGGAACATGCAATGCAGAGATGAAGGCAGGAACTAAACGAAGCACCTGCAAGCCAAGCAGCATGGAAGACGATCAACTACCCCAGAGGCCCAGACAGATTCTCCCGG
>NW_008360325.1:4966072-4992101 GCF_000622305.1 Nannospalax galili | reverse complement strand
GGAACCAACCAGTCCGCAGCTCTATCTTGGACCTCCCATCCCAGAACTTTCAAAATGTCTGTCTAAGCTCTCTAGTGTGTGACAGTGTATTGCAACGGGCTTAGCAAATGAATCTAATTTGAAGTAAGAGCCAGTGTTTATTGAGCATGCGCGTCGTCTGCCAGCAAACTGCCCTAGGGGAAGAAGGACTCTGGCTCAGGTACACAGGATGGCAGCAGCACTTACTGGACAGTTAACACCAACCAGAGTTACATGTCTGCCCCAACCCTCACTGAGATACACTATGTGCAGACACAGTGGGTCTAGGCAGCTGACTAATGTGGCCAGGGACCTGAGCCCAGGCTCCAGAGCTCACAGTCTTAAACTGCAAAGTCCCCAGTCAAAAGGTCTTAAGCCTGCCTCTTATTGACTGCTGTTTATGCAAATGACTCACCTCTGGGCCTCAACTTCCTCACCTGCAGAATGGAGCTGTTGGCACCTTCCCCCAGAAGTGGTGGGGGAGGGAGATGAAGAGATGGCTCAGAGGTTAAGAGTACCAGCTGCTCTTGCAGAGGATGTGGGTTCAATTCCCAACACCTACATGGCAGCTAACAACCAGAACTCCAGTTCCAGAGGATCTGATGCCCTACTCTGGCCTCCATGGACATTGCATGCACAGGTGCACATATACATGCAAGCAAAACACTCATACACATATAAATAAATAAACAAATAAATTTTTAAAGAACTTAAAGAAGTAGCTAGGGCCTGTGGAAGCTGCTCTGAGATCTGGGGTGGGGGGGGCTCCCCAGCCTCTGTCACACTGCCTTACCATTAACTCCAGCACCCTCTTGCTCAAAACCCATCTATGGCTCCCACTGCCTATGGAAACCCCATTGCCTGCCACTGGCCTTCCGCCTCCTGACTCTGTCTGCTAGCTGCTCACCAGGCCTCACCTGCTCCTGGGGCTAGAAACCCGTACCTGAATTTCGATTTCTGGTCCCATCAGACTTTAGACAGTCTAGTCTCCTTCACTGGCCATCGGCTTCCTTACCTGTTTGTGGGGAGGAAGTTCACAGGGCGATTCTCTCTAAAGAAAGCTTGTTATAACTTGGAGGTATATTCTGAAGAAGCAACCTGTGAACAGCTCACCACAGGGCCACCACACTGCCTGGAAAAACTATCATGTCCCTGTCACTGCAGAGAGACCATGGGGGAGAGCTTGTGTATACCCCTGTGCTCTGACCCACACAGCCCACCAAACCTTGGGTCACCAAGAACATGAATGAGAAAGCCATGTCCTTCCATGCTGGTCCTTTACACTGTTCACATGGCTCTCCAGCCCGAAGAGTGAGACTGCTGCTCCCATTTTCAGACATGAAACAGGAAGGGTAAGGGGTGACGCCAGCTAATGTCAGGGCTCAAGGCCATCTGCTGCTAGGGAACCTCTTGGTGCAATCATATCTACAGGGGACCCGTGCTCATGACGTGGAGGCACGTGCACACACATATGCCCAGTAAGCCTGAGCTTGTGAGTGGGCGCTCTGTGAGGCCAACAGAGCCCAAGCCTCAGGGCTCCTGGGAGCTGAGGATGGGTAGCTCAGGTCAAGGCTGGGAGCTTAGTGAAGCACATCTAAGAGGGGACAGAAAGGAGACAGCGCCCTAAGGAGTGGGAGGGATTCAAGTGGCTGCAGCTTTGGAATGGACCCTAGTGGTCCCCCATGGTGCCATGCCACAGAGGACCAATGTCAGGCCACCAGGCAGCACAGCTGGGGGGCATGCAGGGCTTTGTTCTCTTTCCATGTCCCCATCCTTACCTTGGATGCCTACACAGAGATGGCTATCAGACGGCAGTGCAGAAGGACACATAAGTGTGGCCTCAGCTCCGTCAGGAATGTAGAGCCCCCGGAAGTGCTGTTTGCCCCCTTTGCAAGTGTTAACAAAGTCACTCCTGTGCCCAGCCCCCATCAAGGCCCTTGTCATAGAGGTGCAAGAGGCCATTTCCGCCCTTGAGGAGCTGGAGGTCAGCAAAAGAGGGAATGGAGACCACAGTCTGGCAGGGGGGGCACAGGAGACCATCGAGAATGTCCCCCAGAGGTGAGGACAGAGCTTCCAGGAGCTACAAGTGGCTTGGACAGGCTGCAGCCTTATGGGGAGGTGGAGTGGGTCTCTTGGCACTTGATACCAGCTTGCTGGAGTCAGGTGGGCTTCTGGCAAGGAAACCCTTTCTTCTGGAATGCCTGGCTCAGAGCACCCAGACGAGGAACCTCCCTCGCTCCCATCTAACAGTTTGCTTTCTGGGCAACCTTTACCAGCTCTGAGTTCCATGCTCACAGGAGACTCAGGGTGTCGTGCTGACATTTCAACTTCTCCAAGCTGCTTGTCACCTCCGTGTTTTTATTTCTACGCAGCATGTTAGAGGGTGGGATCTGGCCAGCCGCAGAGCCCACTGAGCAGGTCTGGCCTTTTCTTGGGGGAACATTTGAAAGGTTCTTGGCAGGACCCCGAATGCAAAACTGGAAACACTCCAGGGAGGGAAGGAAGAGAGTTACAGAAAGCAAGGAGCCTTTCTGAGCCTCCGATGGAAGGAAAGCACCTGCTGCCAGGCTCCTTCAACCCTGGGTGCAGGAAGGCAGTACGGCAGGCCTGTGAAAATGGCCTCCCCAGGAAGAGGCCAGGACCCAGCGCTACTCATTTCTACCATCATGAAATGCTCGTCTGATGCTGAGAAGTTCTGAGCTTCGATCTTGTCCCCTACAAAAGTGAGGTAGTAATAAATGGATCGTAGGCTTGGTAAAATAGCCAGGCTTTATAGGATGGGAAAAAACACCAGCTGGACAGGAGGAATCAGTGTTGTCATTAGAGGCAGACAGAGTGACAGGAAAAACCCCAGTGCCTGAGTCACTAGCAGGAGCAGACAGCCCACCAAATAAGACGGCTGACTGGCTGGGGACCCAGGCGGGGAAGCTCACCAGCCACCTTCATTAAGTCTGCATGTTTGGGGTCATCTGTGTTACCAAGTCTCAGCTCCCCCGCGCTCACACACACACCTTTGTTCTTCAGGCTCACAGGATGGAGCCTCAGCCCTGGGGAGCATCATTCAGTATGTGATGTCACTGGTTAGTGCTCAAAGGGATGGACAACAGGAAAGCCAGCTTTTAGAACCTCTGGAAGGGTGAAAACTTAAGTCCCACTGTAAAAAGCAGGAGAAAAAGGGGGGCTCCTGAGGATGAGGGATGGAGGGGGCCAAGGAGAGTTAAGTTCTTAAATTTATTTAAATATTAGTGGGAAGGAGCCAGATGGGAGGAGAGGGGAAGAAGAGACTGCAGAGGAGGTAAGCAACTGATCAGTTACATAAGGTCCTGGGGACAGGGCCTAGAATTCCACAGAGTGAAAGAATCAGTCCAGTGCCAAAGACACCTCGACAGTGCTGTGGGTATGTCCACACAAACATGCACGTATAGTGGCCTGCACGCAGGAAACCGTCTTACGTGAAACTGTATCATCTGAAAATGGGAACACTCACTTTGACCTAATGCTGATGAACACCCATTGAGACAGTCACGTTTTACCTTTTGCATCCTATTGATGTGATTCCCTTAATAGTAAATCATCCGTCTCTCTGTAGCCCCAGCTGTCTTGGAACTCACTATGTAGACCAGGCTGGCCTTGAACTCACAGACATCCACCTGCCTCTGCCTCCCGAGTGCTGGGATTAAAGGCGTGCGCCACCACACCTGGCTCAAAGTCTACTACTTTAATGAATCAGTGTGCTTTTGAATTTGACTTCTATTGCATTTAGTATTTTTGCACATAGTGTCATAAATAACATTTTATTTTCAGGTTAGGTTTGATAGATTTTGGGGTGACATAATTATTTTAATTTTGTAAGAGTATTTGGGCAGCTCTGTGTGTACATGTGAGAGTATGCAACTGGCTAGCCAGTGAACTCCAGGAATCAACCAGATTTTAACACTTTCACACACACACACACACACACACACACACACACACACACACACGCCAGCACTGGGAATACAGACAGGTGCTGTCAAGCCCAATTTTTTCATGGGTCCTGGGGATTTGAACTCAGGTCCTCATGCTTGTACAGCAAGCAGTTTTCCCACCAGTATCTCCACAGCCCCTATTTGAGTAACTTAGTCTTTTCTATGTCTTGAGTTATATTTTATATAACTATGTAAGGAAATAAACCATACGTGTGTGTGTGTGTGTGTGTGTGTGTGCGTGTGTGATGCCAAATAACTTACATTAAGGCTACCTAGCCTGCAAACTTCTTTTAAAAGTTTTTTAAAGCAATTTTTTACATGTATTTATTCTGTATGTGCATGCGTGTATGCGTGTGTGTTTGAGCTTTGAGAGGAGATTAAAGAACTTTCAGGAATTGGTTCTCTCCTTCCACCATATGGGTTTGGGAATCAAACTCAGATCATCAGGTTCGGTGGCAAGTACCTTCACCCACTGAGCCAGCTTGCTGGTCCCTTTTGGGAAATTTTTATGAAATTTAGTCAAAATTTTACCAGCTAGAGGATGGGAAGAGACATGAGAGAGGGTTGGCGGGGAGGGGAATGAAAGAGAACCAGGTATCATCTCACAAGCCTAGGAAGAAGCCATAAGGTAACCCAGTACTTTGCATGCTAACCTAAAACATTAATAGGAAAGAGGTTTTTTTCTTTTTTTTGTCTTTTTGAGACAGGGTCTCCCTGTAGCCCCCCAGCTGTCCTGGAACTCACTATGTAGACCTGGCTGGTCTTGAACTCAGAGAGATTTGCCTGCCTTTGCCTCCCAAGTGCTGGGATTAAACGCATGCACCACCACACCCAGCTAGAAAAGACTTTTGATTGTCTTTAGTGTCCAGATCATTGTCTGTTTTCATTCAGATTTTCAAAGCATTAGCATACATGTGATTCTTTTTGCAAACAAGAGCTCAGCAGTTATAGACCCTTTGCTGTGTTGTTGAGATTTATAAGGTATTTTTAAGGTTTATTTTTTATTTACATTATGTGTGTGTGTATGTGTGTATGTGAGTATGTCACATGTGTGGGTGCCTGCAGAGGCCAGAAGAGGGTGTCAGATTCCCTGGAGCTGGAGTTGTAAGCCATCGTGAGCTGCCATTTTGGTCCTGAAAACTAAACTCAGCTCTTTAGAAGAGTAGCCAGTGCTCTTAACTGCTGAGCCATCTTTCCAGCCCTATTTGTAGGGTTATATTTAACTGGAGTCACAAGCCAGGCATGGTGGCAGAGGCCTGTGATCCTAAAACTTAGGAGATGGAGATGGGGGGGTCAGGGGTTCAAAGCCAGGCTAAGCTAATGTAACACCTGTCTCAAAAAATGAAAATAAAAACTCAATTAACTGGAGTCACCAGGTTATTGACGTTTCAATAATTTTATAGTCAATTCCCACTGTTGGCTGTCTTCCCTCACACCTAGATTTCATCATTTTATTGTGTTGGGATTGCTCTTGCAAAGGATCCAAGTTCAGGTCCCAGCACCCATGTAGAGGCTTACAGTCACTTGTAACTCCAGCTGCAGGGGATCCAGTGTCCTCTTCTGGCCACTGAGGACATTTGCATGCACATGGTACACATACATACATGTAGACAACATACTCATACACATAAAAAATTTTAAATCCTTTTTAAAAAGAAAGTTTGAGTTTTTAAGATATACTTGTAGTCTATTAAATGGTCTTTTTGTCTTAAATTGGAATCTACTTAATGTACTTGATATATTTGGTTTTTTTTTTTATTTGAACTAACCTAATATGTATTTTTTCAGATTTATTTATTTATTAATTTATTTGGTCTTTTTGAGACAGGGTCTCCCTGAAGCCTAAGCTGGCCTGGAACTCACTATGTAGACCAGGTTGGCCTTGAACTCATAGAGATCCACCTGCCTCTGCCTCCTGAGTGCTGGGATTAAATGCATATGCCACCATGCCCAGCCTAGATTTACTTGTACTGTTTCACCTCTGAGAATGTTCTTGCTTTCTACCACGGTCTCCTAGACATCACTCCTCTCACACAAGCCAGTGACAGCTGCTCTGCTCGGCTCAGCCTTAGAGCTTTAGTGAAGGACAGCCTCTTCTAGAAGGTGGCCTCTGCTGTCCCCTCCCTCCTAGCTCCCGCCACTCTCTCTACCCTGGTCTGTGACACTTCCTGCTTTGGAGGACGAGGTGTTTCTCCTGTGACCAATACCTCTTCCAGATTTAATCTCAGCCTGTGGGTCTGCCCATGACAAGTGTGCTTCAGGATGGAAAAGAAGCTTGATGACCTTACATTTTAGGGGGGAAGTCATGGCTAAATGGTTCTAGATGATTCTTCCTCCACTAAAAGAAACAAAGTGGTGCTGGACAGACATACTTCACTGTTGGCTGCCTGGGCAAGCCAGAGCCTCATGCTTCTGGTGAGAGCTCATAAGTCCCTCTTAGGCCATTCCCTGAGGGTCTCCTCTCTGTGTCCTCTCAGTCTTCCAGGCAGTCTTTTCCAGTCTTTTCCCTGTCTTTGGGAGACTCTGGGAAAATCTCCCAATCCAGACTTGAGTTTCTGTCAGTACCATATAACCACTTTTTTTCTTATGAAAAGCAGATAAGATCAACAGATTGTAACCAACACGGGGATCTGCATGTACCTTAGAGAAGACCACCAAGGCTGACCACCTGAGGTCAATCCCTGGGACCCACATGGTGGAAGGAGAAAAACAACTGTCATGTGTCGCTGTCTTCTGACCTCCAGGTGTATACTGTGGCACACACATGTACACGCACGCACATGCACACACACACCTACACACACACACACACACACACACACACATCAATAAGTATAAGTAAATGTAAGAAAACAAGTCTAAGAAATCATCTTGCTTAATGTATCAGACAAGATCCAGTCCAATTGCATGTAGTCACATGCAAATAACACCCTAAATAACAGTGTCTCTGATACAAGAGAAACATCTTATTCTTTCACATGACAGATCTGGAAAAAAAGACACAGGGCTTAGATGTGAAGGACTTGGGGCCATCAGAGACATGCACTCTTTCTATCTTAATGGGGTCACCATTACTGATGACACTAATGACCTAAAAGAACTGGCAGGATTTCAGTCATCATATCCATGCTCCAAGGAGCAGGGAGGAAGGGTTAAAAGATGTTCCTACTTTTTATGGGGACGCCCTGCAAGTGCCACAGGACATCTCTGCTTATACTTCATTGGCCTCAAGAGAAGTATAACGGTGTGAGAGTCCCACCCAAGGTCAGCTGTCTGGAGAAGATTCTGAGGGCTTCTGATGGGAAGAGCAGTGAAGAATCTGCTGGTGGCCGATCCTGGCCAGGGGGCCTTGGGATTCTTGGGCGGGCTTGTTTCTGGAGCGCCGCTTGATTCAGTCACCCTGGTACAAAAAGGTGTCCCCAGAAGTCCCAGAAGTTGGGTTGTGGAAGCATCCTTCCTGGAATGCTTGTTGTGAAGACCTCCAGCCTCAAAGGGCATGTCTGAACCCCCAAACTGTGGGGCATACACCCTAGGCCTTGGTGGAAACTACACCTGGATTGTGACCAGAGAACACAGGGTCTCACTGTGTAGCCCTGGCTGGCCTTGAACTTTCTATGTAGACCAGGCTAGCCTCCAACTCACGGAGATACACCTGCCTCTGCCTCTCAAGTGCTGGGATTAAAGGTGCGCGCCGCCACACCTGGCCATAGACATTTCTTAATATTGTACTTTCCTCACTGTGCCATCTGTCTTTCAGTTTTATTTCTAAACCCATAAATAATTTTTAATATGGTCAAACTTTCCCTCTCATTTCTACTTAGGATCCATGGGAAAGATGAGCTTTGAGCTTGGTTGATTTAAACATACAAAGAGATGTGTGCCTAGTGTGTCCTGATTCTCTAGGAGAAAAAGCAACATTTGTGTGTGTGCAAATGTTGGACTTGCTCTATGTCCAACAGCCCAAGCTCCTTTCTGGTAGGGAGGTGAAGAATGTGAACTGTGATGTACCGCCATGTTAATTCCTTCCCACTGGCCTCATGTGTCCATCCTAGACACAGGAAGAGATGGGGCCCTATGGTTCTTCTCCTGGAAGGGCAAGTTGAGGCTCCATGTGTGCACAAGCACACATGCAGGGCCTTACTCTGCTGGAGACACGTGAGGACAGAGAGATGTGACGAGGCAAACCAGGATGGATCTGCCACAAGTGGCGGAGGGAAGGGGGCACTCCTGCTAATGATGGGTCAGGAAGACCCAACCCCAAGGAGGCAGGTCCCATGGAGGGACTCTGTCACACCAGGAGGCTTGCCCCCAGCTCCTCTCTAGAGCCCCCAGCTCCTTGATTAAGCAAAGGGCAAGTTGCAGGAACGCAAACACTACTGGCCACTTCCAAAGCACAGGAGCAAATGTGACTCCAGGTAACTCCATTTGTCTGTCCTGAGGAAAATGCACAGTAGAGGCATTCCGAAGTCTTCCAAGTCTGTTCTGGGGACCAGGGATGGAGCTGGATGCGTGGATGGATGGAGAGGATTTGGCTCCAGTACCTAAGGACCTCACCCTGGACACCTGATGAGTCTTGGTCAGGTCATTTAATGTCCCAAGAATCCATCCCCATCCATCTGTTGGCTGTCTTTTCTCCTGGAGCTGCCCTGCGGCAATGCCTGTTTCAACTGGCACAAGTCTGGTTGGGAAGCAGGAAGGGGCAGTGGGGAGGAAGGGAAGAAGAAAGACCTGGGATGTGTGCTCTGCCTCTGCCTCCAAGCAACTGTCTGCTCTCGGAGCCTGTGTATCAGCGGGTTGAAAGGGACCAGAAGCGGCTCCAGCTTTCTCAGCATTATCACCTGATTCCAACCACAGTGCTTTGCCCACTGCCAGACCCTGACCACTGGCTCAGGTGGGCAATATGTTCTTTTGTATTTTTAAATATTGGGAAAAAGAATCCAGAGAGGGACTCCTGGCATCTCCAGTGAGCCATTTCTCTGTGGCCTCAGCTTCTCACCCTTCCAAGAAAGCAGGCCCATTGAGGTGTCCTGAAGGCTCCTTGCAACTCTGACACAATCATCCCTATGAGCCGGATGTGATGTTTCCTGGGCCTCAAAGGCCCTAAGAGGTTGGCAGGAAGGAGCCTGGATTCCTAAGCCCCCTGGTTGCAGAGCCGGCAGTGGGCATGGGGACGTAGCAGTTGAAGAGCTCATGCCCGTTTCAGTTCCATGGCGGCTCTGGAAGAAGGGCTTGCTTGTTTCGTGGTGCTCAGGAGTAATACTAAGTACTACAGGGTTTAATTACAGCATCTACATTTGATCTGACTTGACTCTGAGGGCCAGATTAATGGAGAAATATCCTGAGCAGACGTCTGGCTTGGCTTTAGCACATTTGTGCCTCCAGCGTGGCTAGCTTGAATTGCAAACTTTAGGTAGGTGGAAAGATGTGCTGCCTGAATCTGTCTGTCCACTTGGACACCATCACTCCATTTAACTGGTGTGCTATTCTTTACCCTGAGCACTGTCCCCTTGAATGTAAGACAGAACAAGACTCTGCAGAACATAGTGGAATTTTGTAGGGTGTCATAACATTTGATGTCATCACAAGGCGTTTGATAGGGATCCACGTGATGCTGGATCCACTGGAGCCCTCAGAAAGCCCACCAGTTCTGAAAAGGTGGGTGGGGGATGAATCGTCAATCCTGTCGCCAGGCAGGGGAGAGATCCCAGTAGGTTTCGGATGAGAACTGGATGAGGAAACCAGGGTGGACCAGGTGTGGCGATATGGTAGGTCCAAAGGGACCAGCACGCTGAGGATCAGAGCTGGCAAGGTCAAGACCACTGACTCAATTTGGTTGCAGGTACAGAGCAGGGCAGGGCTAGATGGAGAATCCACATGAAGACAGAAGCCAAAGAATTCCAGAAGACAGAGAAGCTCTGATGAGCAGGACAGAGGTGGGGTGGAGAAGCTGGGGCCTGTGTTCCAGGAACACAGCAGGGTAGAGCATCCCCAAAGCGTATCTGCAACCACAATAGGGAAACTGATGTTGGTGTACCCAGCCAGAGGCCCACAGGCCACAAGTGACCAAGAATAACTACGAATGCGGCCCAACACAAAATTGTAAACTTTTAAAACAGTGAGGGGTTTGTGATTTATCTTTTTTTTCATAACTCAATCATGAGTTCCTGAGTGTGAATTTTGTAGGTGGCCAAGCTGTGTCTTGATGTCAAAAGGCAGTACAAGCTGGGTTGACACTGGATATGGATCTAGAGAGATCATTGCCTAAGAGGACAGAGACGTCTTATCACTACCCTGACACCTCCGGCTCCAGGCCCTGCTTCATTCTTTTTCCTTCAACAACCAACTCCCTTGTGGAGTCACTGCCAACCCTGTTTTCACTCCAGGAACTCCACCCTGTGCCCCACAAGGCCTCCATGTCAGGCTAACTGGCAACAAACACCAGGCCCAGAGGATTATTTTATGCTCCAGGAGGCCAAGTGGCTATTTGATTTTTGCCCATGTTCCAGCTTCATAGGCCACAACTAAGGCAAAAAATGACTTTGCCCTCTGTTCTCTCTCAGTCTGGTGACAGGAACACCCAGGCGCCCGCCAGCTGTTACCTGCATCTTTGGTTAAAAATCCCAGACAGCAGGGCTAGAGAAATGGCTCAGCGGTTAAGAGCACTAGCAGCTCTTCCAAAGGACCTGGGTTCAATTCCCAACACCCACATGACAACTAACAACTATCTATAACTTCAGTTCCAGGGGATCCAATGCCCTCTTCTGACCTCTGGGCATTGCATGACACAGGTGCACTTACACACATGCAGTCAATACACTCAGACAAGTAAAATAAAAATAAAAATAAAATTTTAAAAGTCCAGACAGCACATCAAATATTGTACTGGTCTTAATAGACTTTCTTTAAAAACATGGGGTTATCTGGTGAGGATAGGGATGGATTAAGCTGAGGGGAACAGGTGAGCTTTGTCCAGCTGGACTCTGGGATCTGGAACCCCCACACACACACTTCTTCCCTGAAACCCAAGATGCCCTGTGAAAAGCTCTCACAGGCTGCCTCAAGCACCACTGATGCATTTGTTTAATGAGCGACTGGGTTCCATCTTACTGATTCTTGTTCCAACCTGTTAATCCTGGGCCACAGGCCCCTGCAAAGTCACCGGCACATGCACACACACCCCAGCTCAAATACTTTGGGGATCCCTAGGGTGGTCTAATGTAAGATCACGTGCAAAAACAATAGGCCCTGAGCAGTCACAAGGTATCCTCCCTGTTTGCTCCCTATGACCATTCCACTTCATACAGACACCCTGCCTGCCATTGCTCCAGCTAAGAGGTGCCAGTGTCCTGCCACTGCCACCACCTCTGCAGGTCACCCAGCATCCCTTGGGCACCCTGACCACAGACTCCGGGTACTGAGAGCCTGTGACATTCTTAAGACATCTCAGGGGTGGAGGAGCCAGGGCCAGTCCCACTGTAGGTAGCTCTGCCTCCAGCAGTGTCCTGGGGACCAGCTCTCCTCTAGATGGCCAGCAGTCCTAAGTTAGTTATTTTTCCACTTGCTATACTTGACAAGAAGCAGCAGAAAGAAGGAAGGATTTGTGTGGGCTCACAGTTTGAGGGTACAAGTCCACCATGTCGGGGAAGGGATGGCAGCGGGTGGCTCTGTGGCAGCAGGAGTGTGAGACTGCTGGCTCACGTCTCACAGAGAGAGATGCTGGCACGCAACTGGACATCTTCTTTTCCTTCATATTTGGTCTAGGACCGCAGCTGGAGAGACAGAGCTGCCCACGTTGAGGGCACAGCTCCCCTCTCAGTGAATCATCTCTGGAAACACCCCCAGAGATACACCCTCCTTAATGTCCTAGGTGTTTCTTTTTTCTAAAATATTTTATTTTTATTTAATGTGTTTGGGTGTATTGCCTGCATGCAGGCAGGTGCACCCATGTCATGCAATGCCCGGGGAGGTCAGAAGAGGGAGTCGGATACCCTGGAACTGGAGTTATAGAGGTTGTTAGCCGCCATGTGGGTGCTGGGACTTGAACCCGGGTCCTCTGCCTTATGACTTAGGTGTTTCTTAATCTAATCAAGTAGCCAATGGACATTAATGTTGACCCCTACGTTGCTCAACAACAGCTCTCTAGTCAAAGCAACTGTTCGCAGTATCTGGAAACCATTCTCTTTTGACCCAGGGGCTTTATGCAAATGAGAGAGGTAGCCCTGTTGTTAAGGGTTCACTCAGGAGTGGAGTCCAACCACAGACGCTGCAGAAAGCCTGCTGTGAGCCTTGGTTGGTAAGCATTTCCTACCAAGTGAAGGTCACACATCTCTGTCACAGCTGTTCACTTCTGCCATTAGAATGTAGCAGCACAAGTTCGTTCCAATAAAACTTGATCTAAAAGGCAGGTGTGGGCTGGGCTTGGCCTGTGGGCTGCCGCTCTGTGACACTTGGTTTGGGTAATGTCAGCTGTTGCTGGAACCAGATTAGAAACTATACAGCCAGAGCCCCTCTTCACGATGAAAAACCCCAAACAGGTATTTGTGTGCACACGTGCGTGTACAGGTATGTGTAGAGGCCAGAGGTCAAGGTCAGGTGTCTTCTGCTCTCGCTCTGCACCTTATTTTTTCTGCCAGACTCTTACTGAACCTGGAATTTGACCATTCACTAGACTGACTGCCCAGCAATCCCACAGGACCTTCCCTTTCACCTCCACCTCCCCAGGCCTGGGTTGCAGACACACACTGCTGCATCCGGCTTTTACATGGGTGCTGCGGATCCAAACTCAAGCTTGGACAGTTAGCACTTCCCCCCTGAGCTATCTCCCTAGCAGGCATTTCTGACCTATAGGTGCTCTCTTCCATGTTTGGATTCAGACCACAGATTCCTGCTACCTTGAGGCCCCAGGACCACACAAGTATCAAGAGTGTCCTGTGTTGCTCCCCAGGTCTCCCCCAGATGTAAAAAAAGCTGGGAGGGGCTCTCCTTCCCACAGCCCCACAAGGAAGCCTGGAGCACAGTCTTTGGTGGTCACCTGACTGACAGGTGGTAGAGAAATCATAGTTTTACCCCCTTTACCTATAGGGGACAAATTCAAAGACCCCCCACCCCACCTCCGGCAGATGCCTGAACCTGCTGGACAGTACCAAATTCTACCTAACTGTACTATGATTCCTTGCAATGGTACTGTGCCTGCATGATGAGCTGAGGGAAGAGAATGATACAGAGATCAGCACTGGACTATCATGGCCCTCCTGGAAGTGCATCAAGGGAGGATCATCTGCTTCTGGCCACCCTGCATCATCCAACCATGATGCTATTGGGCAAATAGTGTACACAGCATGAATATGCTGAACCAAGGGATTGTTTGTGTCCCAGCAGGTTGAACAGGTGTACCCACGATTTCATCAGTGCACAATTTACATTGCTTATTTCTGCAGTTTTCTGTTTAATATTTCTGTATGATCACTGGGTATCTGAAACTTTGGAAAGCAAAAAATGAACCAAGGGAGGGCTATTGTAACTGACGGACACTCTGATGGGACACAGAAGCAACACTCCAGCCTGAGGGGAGTCGCTGAGGTCTCTCAAACCCAAGAAGGCGGAAAGGACATTCTTAACCAGCATGGTGAGAGAGTGGTTCTCAAGGATGAACAGCCAAGCAGGAAGCAGACAGAGAGAGGGCTACCCCAGGCTGGGAGGACTTGGTGAGCAGTCTCCAAGCAAAGGCTTCATCTCTAGGGCAAAGGACAGCCAGAGGGAGCAACATTATTAGATTTGCACCACAGGAAGATGACTCTCGTGACCATTTGCAGCACAACTGGGGACATGGGAATCAAAGAGCCCTTTCAGTGTCTTTGCCAGTGGTGGTGGGGGTGGAGTGGATACAAGAGAGATGGTTCTGGAGCAACCCAGAAAGTAAATGCAAGCAGTAGAGGGGATCTGTAGATGCACAGGCATGAGGGATAAACAACTCATAAAGCTCAGAGGAGCAGGTTTGGGAGTCGGGGTGACTTTTCTGGACATGGTAAATCAAAGGTGTCTATGGGACATCCCAGGTGATAAGAGGATTCTGGGAAACCAGGGGTAGGCAGTTGAGAGCCCCAAAATCACTCTGTAGCTAGAGTCAACAGGACATGCAGCCATCCCACCCACCAACACGCAGACACTTGCATGGAGAGAGTGTCTGGAGAAAAGTCGGGTCATGGGCCCGAGGACACGTCACAATTTATACCCACGAATACTGATTTCAAACAGGTGGAAAATATGAGCCTGTCAGTGAGGACAGACAGGAAGAGGACCTCGGCACCCATTTATCAGAGGCTGCAGATCAACCAGACCAGATGTTCTGCACAGAAAAATGCAAAGAATTTCATAATTCATCCTTCAGACAAGAAGGTTGGGGTAGACAGCCTGGAGTTTCAGGTCCTACAGGAACTCTCGGGTAGGGGGGCATTAAGTGTGGCAGCCCGTTTCCAATTGAAGACAGGCAACGTCAGACACATGCCCTGCTGTGCCTGCTTAGAGGGTAGGAACAGAACCATGCCATGTAAAAACAGTAACACTGCCTCCCCTGATCCCACCACCCAGCCTCAGCAGGGATTCTGGTGACCTCCCACCACCCAGCCTCAGCAGGGATTCTGGTGACCTCCCACCACCCAGCCTCAGCAGGGATTCTGGTGACCTCCCACCACCCAGCCTCAGCAGGGATTCTGGTGACCTCCCACCACCCAGCCTCAGCAGGGATTCTGGTGACCTCCCACCACCCAGCCTCAGCAGGGATTCTGGTGACCTCCCACCACCCAGCCTCAGCAGGGATTCTGGTGACCTCCCACCACCCAGCCTCAGCAGGGATTCTGGTGACCTCCCACCACCCAGCCTCAGCAGGGATTCTGGTGACCTCCCACCACCCAGCCTCAGCAGGGATTCTGGTGACCTCCCACCACCCAGCCTCAGCAGGGATTCTGGTGACCCAGATACTCACCACCCACTCTCTGGGGTACTTGTGACCTTGGGAGCCCATGGATCAAAACAGGCCAACCCACATGCTCTGGGCCAGCCCTGCAGGCCAGCTGGTGGCCCAGTTCATGATCATCGAGTCCCACACCCAGGTAGAAAGGCCTGGGGAGCAATGTGCCAGGCCCCCATACTGTATACACAACAGGACCCATCTCAACCCAGGCATTGACTAAGAAATGGGCAATTTAAAAGTCATGGTTTCTGTTCAAGTTTCATTCCTGTTGCTAAAATGACAAAAAGCAACCTCAGAGAAGAAGGGTTATTTTAGCTCACAGCTCCTTCATAGCAGGGAAGTCAAGGCAGGAAGCTGAGTCACAGCACATCCATGGTCAAGAGCAGAGAGAACGAATCCATGCACGCCAGGGCACAGATCACCTTCCCCACTCTTACACAGTCCAAGGCTCAAACCCAGGGATTGGTGCCGCACACTCACACGCTGGGTACTCCCACATCAATTAATGTCATCAACACAACCCCCCATGGACATCCCCACAGGTCAACCTGATCTAAACGGCCCTTCATTGACACTCGTCCCCAGTGATTCTAGACTGTGTCAAGTTAACAATTAAAACCAGACATCAGTTTCCATGCTCAAGAACAAAGTTCTAGTAAGTTAGATCCCAGGTAGGTCTACAAAGCTGAAGCTGATTCTCCAAGGCTGACTGTTCCTAGGTCTGTGCCATGGCTGATACGAGGCACCACCTGATTGATAAAAGCATCATCATGCAGAATTTCATGCTGAATTGGGCAGAAATCAGGCTTTTGTGGTCATAGCAGAACTTCATGTCCTGCAAAGATAAGACCTCTCAATTTATTAGATCTGAGGAAACCTCTCGGTGATTAAAGCGCTTTCCTCACACACATGAAGACCCGAGATCATCCTCAGAACTAATGTATAAATGCCTAGGGTGATGACATACACTCACAGCACTGGGGAGGCTGAGACGGAGCAACCTTGGGCTCATTGGCCAGATAACCTAACCAGCTGTCTCCAGACTGATGAGAGACCCTGATTAAGGAGACGGATGGTTTTTCTGAGGAACAGTACCCAAGTTATCTTCTGACCTCCACACATACACCCGCACACACACACACACACACACACACACACACACACACACAGAAATAAAAGGACCTTATTCAAAGTCAGCAGCCAATCCTAACACTGCATGCCCAGGGAACACTCAGCCACAGCCAGTGCCTTAGGGTAGGTATCAGCCAACCTCAAGTACCACAGCGACAGGGCACGAAGCACATGACCAACAAGACATGACCATAGCACTGGGATCTGTATCTGGTCCCAAAAACAACAACGAAGAGAGCCAGCAGCACAGACAGGGAGCGACTGGACACCTACAAACCAAAAAAAGTCACCACTACCGGACCACAGTCACAGGAGGGCTTGAAGGTGGTAGGTGCCCAACAGGCATATGTGGAGAAAGGTTGGTAGAATGTAGCATCTCTGGTGTCCCTAGAGAGGAGAAGCCCTAGCCCAAATTGTATATTAAGCCTGGTCCTGCCCCTCTGGACACCCTGCTCTATAACCATGACCTCATGCCACGGTATTCTCATCTGTTTTAGACTCCTTGGTCAGGCCTGGCCTCTGTGGTGCAGGGTCTCTAGCCCCCTAGCCCTGGCCATTTGAGTGAGCAATAGAAGGAATGGGTGGGCTGTTTAGATTTTCAGGGCTGGCATATTGGAGAGATGGGAATGAGGCTGGATAGAGGAGGAGTGGGGGAGGGGAGGCTTCCTCCTCCTCTGCCCCCCACAGGCCCCCTCGTCCTGAGTGGCTGGGCCGCAGTGAGGGAGCCAGCAGACCAGCAGCGTCCCGACTGCTGGGAGCAGTGACTCAGCCGCCATCTGTTATTTAATGAGAAGATGACAAGCCAATTGGCGAGCTTCCCCCCTTCTCTTTAATATGGCAAATCGAAAAATGTGACTTTCTTGATCTGTATTTTAATGGCGCTGACTCTCTCCCTCTTCTCGCCATTCCATGCAGTAACCGGTGCTGGGATTTGCCAGGCATCCCTCCTGCGGGTTCTTCTGAGCTCCTGCTGAGCACTGGGGTCTTCTGCTGATGGTGAGGGCTCTACCTAGCTCGCATCCTCCCCAACGCTGCCATGGAAAGGGATCCACTCAAACCCAGGGTTCAATCCTTGAATCACAAAACAGCAGAACTACAGAGAACTCTGAAGCCATAGCCTGCTTCAGAGGACAGGTGATTGTGACAAGACCTTCACTCTGGGCAAGTCCTATAGCTGACCTTGTGTGAGCCTTCTCAGGCCCATGTCTCAGTCTGCAAGAAGGCATGGCTGAGGCCTGAGGTCAGCCCTGTAGCTGGGGGTGCTTTGCCATAGGGTTTCCAAGGTCCAGAGTAGCTCTGTGCACTTCTGGATAGACTGAGCATTAAGAGGGGCCTGCCCTGCCACACAGGACTTTGCCATCTCTGTTAGGTTCTTCACGAGTCGACTGAGCCCGGAGTTCAGGCATGTACATTAGAAAGGATGGTGGCAGCCACCAGTGTTGGGAGCATGCTTCTATCAGAAAGATGCCTTAGAGCTCCGCCAGGGAAAGGAAGCCCAAAGGATACCAGCCTCGGGTGGTAAAGGCCACCTCTTCCTACTCAGAAGCTAGCAGTGAGCTGTGTGTAAGCCAGAAAATAAGTTTTGACTCTCTTGCTAGAACAGTTGCCTCACCTCCCTGTTCAGCTAATGCTTGCTTGCTTTCTCTCTTTCTTGCTTCCTTCTCTCTCTCTCTCTCTCTCTCTCTCTCTCTCTCTCTCTCTCTCTCTCTGGATTTAAATTTTTGTTTATTTTTATTTTATGTGCATTTTATTTGTCTGCATATATAAAAGTGCACCATGTGCATGCAATGCTCACAAAGGCCAGAAAAGGGCATCAGATCCCCCTGGAACTAGAGTTATAGATGGCTGTTAACCCCCATGTGGGTGCTGGGACCAGAACCCAGATCCTCTGCAAGAGCAGTCAGTGCTCTTAACATCTGAGCCATCTCTCCAGCTCCCTCTCTGTCTGGATTTTTTGAGACAGGGTTTCATGCAGCCTGGCCTCAAACTCACTGTACAGCCAAAGATGGATTTACATTCTTGATCCCTCTTTGTGCTGGGGTTACTGTGTGTGCCACCACATACCTGGGCTGAATCTCCCTTGATTTTCACGAGCTCAGTATACAGGAATGCCCTGGCCCCACCATTCTTTTGTTGTTGTTGTTGTTTGTTTTTGTTTCTGGTTTTTTTTTTAACTATAACTTCAAGATCTGGGGGCCCCACAGGGTATACAGAGGACTCTGTCTTTGGGGATAGAACAAACCAGGTTCTGAATCTGTCTACTTGGATGAGTGAACCCTTTTGAGACTCAGTTTCTCCACCTATTCAACAGGACTCAAATGCTCACCCACTGCATAAAGTCGAACTAAACAAACGAAAAGGGTCTGGAGCTACTGTGTCTGAGAGACCACCAGCTTTCCCTCCTTAGTGCCAAGTTCATCCCCATGTGCCTGGCTGTCCTGCCCTTCCACTCCACACAGAGCCCTCCACCCCAAATCTGGTCACCAGCTCCCCTTCCCACCTGGACAGAGAGACCGGGAGGCAGGGGAGAGCTGAGATGTGGCCACGTGCTCCGCCTCAGTCCAAAAGCCATGCTCACGTGACCATAGACAGTGGATTGATGAAATTAAGCACAGATGGCTACTTTGTTGTTGTTCTTTGAACTGACAGCTGCTGGTATAAAAATAAATTAAATTAAATTTCACATAAGTCAGACTTTTTTGTATTTTTTCAAAATGATCTAAGTTTCGCTGTGTTGTTGTCGTTAAATTGTTTTCTTTCTTTTTAACATACGGAGGCAGAGAAAACTCCAGGGCACAAGAAACAAGAATTCCAATGAGACTGTTCAGGCATGACCCAGGATTTGAAGGAAGGTCTTGTCCCTCCTTCCCACAAATACTGCCTTGACGTTCAGAAAAGCAATGAAGGTGCACAGTTAACCTCAGCTGACTTGTCTTTAGAGCTCAGAGCCTGCAGGTCACACAGGCCTGGTGGGAATCTAGAGCTGGCCACCCACTAACCAGGTAAAGTTGGGCAAGCCATCTCATTTTCCTGCTCTGTAAAGGTCGGCGGGGGGGGGGGGCGGATATAAGGCAAATGCCCCCTGAGGATGATGGATGGGAACTTGTGCCTGGCTGCCTGTGCTCAGCATCTCTGAGCTGGTTGTTTGTAGCTAGTGACCACCAATGAATAGAACATCTTTGCACACAGAGGGTCCACCATGGAGTACACAGAAGACAACTCTGCTACCTACCTAGCTCCCAATAGGCTCTCAAGCCTCCCCAAGCAGGGGAGATGGCTTAGAAGGTAAGAATACTTGCTGTCCAACAGGAGGACCTAAGTTCAAACTCCCAAACCCATGTAAAACCCATGTATTCTCCTGGAGCTATACATGCTCATCCACACACCCTACCACCTCTCCTCTCCCTTCCTTCAGGGCTCCTGGCCAGGTGCCCAGGACAGCATTTGCACACACAGGAGGTGAAGACTTGGCCAGGCTTTGGGTCATCCTATACCTGTGAAGCCCTCATCCCTCCCCTGTACCTAGGAACTCCTTTCTCCTCCCCCAACAATGCCAGGAGCCACATGTTCTTGGATACACTACCTCTGGCTTCTGCTGGCAGGCTCACTGGGAGCAGCTAGTCCAGGTGGCCTGTGAAAGCCCCCAGAGGGGGCTGCGCATGTCACATTTCTTGCCCTGTGGAAGAGAGTGGTCTAGAGAAATGGCCAGCCAGGAAAGGACAGAATAAGGCAAAGAGAACAGCCCCACAGTACCCTCACCCTTCACACAGTCCAGCCATTCATCAGGCTGTGCCCTTCCCTTCTGCCTACACCGGCCCCACTCATTGGCTGCCACATGGACCAGATTGCTCTGTGAGTTGCTCGCTGACCAGCGGGGGAGAGAATGTCACTGTGCACAGCACCATGCTGAGAGCAAAGTGGTGTGGCAGAGCACTGTGGGTTACACACCCTGAACTTGCTGGAGGGAGGCAACTCCAATGTCACTGCTGCTTGAAGGAGGTGTCAGGAGCTGAGGCAGGAGGGACTGGGTGGCTGTGGCCATGAGGAGGGGGAAGGTCTCCCATATGGAAGGAGAGGTGTGGATGGTGAGAGATAAGGAAGCTGGCCACTGGAGGGGGCTGAATAAGGCCAGCAGGGGAAAGGCAGGAGAGGCAGCAAGCCAGGCTGTGGAAGCCCAGGGGTCACTAAAGGCTTGGCTGCGGTCAGGAGTGCCTAGAACAGCCACAAAAGTGCCTCTTCCTCCTGGGCTCTGACATGTGCTTCCAAAGGATGAACACAGGATGCCCAGGCTTAGAATACTTCTCAAAAATATTTAAAATTTTTATTTATTTATTTTTATCTTATTGTGTATGAGTGGCCTGCATGTAAGTGCACCTGTGCATGCAGTTTCCATGGAGGCCAGAAGAGGGCACCAGATCCCCTGGAAGTGGAGTTATAGACTGTTGTGAGCTGCCATGTGGGTACTGGAAACTGAATCTAAATCCTCTGCAAGAGCAGCTAGTGCTCTATGAACCACCTCTCCAGCCCTTATAATATTTCCTAAGGGCAAATACTTGGGCCTCTTTCCCAAGCAGCCAGGCCAATGGGTTGGAGCTGGTAGGCAGGCTAAGTAAAATCCGGCTGGCATCATGGATGACTAGAAGTTCATACTGTGTGTACAGCCCAGTCTCACTGCCCAGAGAGCTGTGGACCTGCATAGGTTATAACAGGAACACTTCTGGCTTCTGGGGAACAGGAGAGGCATCCGGGAAACCAGTCAGGAATGCATGGCAATAAGCCAAAGGCAACCTGGACGTGAAGGGGCCAAGATGGAGGAGAGAAGGCAAGAAAGGAAAGTGGACACCTGAGGCTGCTGGAAAAACCAGTTCTGGCAGTTAACTGACTTATGCCCTCTAGCCAGGTTGAAGCCCCCCACCCACCCACATACCTCCTAGGGACACATTCTTACATACCCCCTCCCAGTGTAGGCAAATGGATAGATGGGATTGCACACAGATGATCTTAAGGGTGAGAAGGAAAGAGAATTTCCTTAAAAAGACCTTTCCGGTGGTGGGGTGGGGGGAAGTTCTGGAGAGATAGCTTATCAGTCAAGAGCACTGCCTGCTCTTGCAGAGGACCCAGGTTTGGTTCCCAGAACCTACATGGCAGCTAACATTTTATTTTATGTGTATGAGTGTATTGCCTGGATGTATGTAAGTGCATCCAAGTCATGCAGTGTCTACGGAGGTCAGAAGAGGGCATCAGAGCCCCTGGAACTGGAATTATGGACAGTTGTTAGCCACCATGTGGGTGCTGGGAATTGACCCCAGGTCCTCTGCAAGAGCAGCTAGTGCTTTTAACCACTGAGCCATCTCTCCAGCCCCAATCCACTTATTTATTTCTTGTCTTTTTGAGACAGGGTCTTTTTTTTATTGGATACCCTCAGGTATTTTCTGATACCCTCAGGTAGGACCAGGGCACTCCCCTACCTTGGACAAGCCCTGCCATCACTGGACCTCCAGGCAGCATCTGGCCTAGAGTGGTCAGAATACAGCAAAATGCCTTACCTGGGCGACCTGCCAACAGCAGATTCTAACTGCGCCCCCTCCCCAATTGCAGAAAGTAGAAGACCAGGAGCCAGCAAGATCAGAGCCTGCGGAGGGCAGGCGCTCCTGTCACAGTGAAGAAAGTTCTCTGGGTCTCTTCTGAGAGTATGAATCCATGCATAAGAGCTCTCCCCTCAGGACCTGCCCCAACCAAAAGCCCCTGACCCTACACTTCAGTGCCCTCTTTTGGTAAGTGAGACATCAAAATACAAGCTTGTAGGGGACGTAGACAGCCAATCCAAGGCAGTATCCATAAAGCAAAGTACACGGACAAGAACCATGGCTTTCCAGTCTATTCTAGAAGCAGTTGAACCTCACTGGCATTCTACGGCACCCACTATGTGAGTGGGAATGACTCTCCACCCTGCTCCTAGAGCTACCTATCCCAAGGGGGCGGAGCTTCGTCTGGCCCTCCTCCCTCAGCAACTGTGATGGTTAACGCTGATCGTCAACTTGACAGGGTAAGAATCAACAGCAGGGAAACCTTCTAGGCAGGTCTGGGAGGAACTTTCTAGACTGGATTAATTGAGGTGGAAAGGTCGACCCTCATGTGGGTGACATCGTCCGATAGCTTGAGCTCCTGGGCTGCGTGTGAAGAAAAGAGCGAGCCAGCACCAGCATTCCTGTCTCTGCTTCCTGGCAGTGGCTGCCTCCAGGTCCGCTATGCCGCGCTGCCAGGACAGGCAACATCTCTTCAAACTGTGTCAAAATAAACCCCTCCTTCCTCGAGTTGCTTCTTGTCAGGTTTTTTGGTCTCTGCAACCCTAAGGGGAAGCAAAAGGGTAAATCAGGACTCCTGAGTCCCCCGGGAGGAAAGGGGAAGGAATACCTCTTGACAAAGAGTCTTGAAATGGAGTCGTCCCAAAGAACACGGTCCATCCAGCAATCCGGAGTGAGCAACCAGGGCCGTAAGTTCCTTTGGTGGTGATTGGTGCAGAATTGAAGTGTGAAGACTCAAACCTGAGACCCAGTAGCCAGAGAAAGCTTGCTGCAAGCCTCCTCCATTGGGGCTCCGGGGTCCATCCAGAGCCTAAGCCACAGTAAGCT
This sequence comes from Nannospalax galili, assembly GCF_000622305.1. Lineage (NCBI taxonomy): Eukaryota > Metazoa > Chordata > Mammalia > Rodentia > Spalacidae > Nannospalax > Nannospalax galili. Next base: position 4,969,383 of record NW_008360325.1, on the reverse strand, counting down.
CACAATCTCCATCAGAGAGACAGGAGTTTAGGGAAACCGGGGTGACCCCACAAGAGTGCAGGGTTCAGAGCAGACCCTGCCCAGTGCACAAATGATACCAAGGAACCAGTGGCTTTCTTCAGGGGGCTCAATGTTTGGCCAGTTCTAGGAAAAGTTCAACAGGGCCGGAAGGTGCTTAGACTGTTGCCACAGGAAAGTGACAGATGTGACCACATCTGCATTCCATTTATGGACCAGCCCTTAGCATATTTACAGGAGACAGGAAACAAGCTGCCTTTGCTGAAGAAAGATAGAAGACCTCACATTGTGCCCATCCTGCCTAGCTGCCCAGCATGTGCCCCCTGGTCCACAGTGCAGGTGAACACCCCAGACCTGGAGTGCTCACTCCCCTTTCCCACACTCCATGCACCAAAACCCAGTTTCAAAAGAGTCAGGAAAGTGCCCTGGACTAGCAGTCAGAAAACCATGGCTGTTGGTTCCCCTCCACCACTCAAAGACCAAGCAGCCTGGCAGCAGCTGTACCCCAGGGCAGCCCCTGGCAGTCAAAAAATATCCCTCACTGTGCTGTCCAAAGCAGGTGTCACTGGCCACTATGCCCACAGGCCTATTGAGATGTAGGCAATATAAGGGAAGGACTGGAAAATGTCAAAACTCATATTTGATTTCATTTAAATTAACTTTCATTTAAATAACTACATGTGGCTAATAGCTAGCATGCTGGCCGCTTCAAGCTCCAAGCCTCTATTGTCTAATCTATAAACTAGGAATCCCTACCTCTCATACAGGGGGATAAAATAATAATAATCACGATGGTAATTGGACATAAAGGAACCTCTCGAACCAAAGACCCATTAAAAATAGCAGCAGACCCCCCAGTGAGGCCTTTTGCTCATGTCTGTCATCCTGTTCAGTCCTCGGAAAGTCCTGGGTTCTGGCCTGTGGTCTGTAGGCACAGAGGCGGGAGGAGGAGAACTTGTGAAATGGAACTTATGAAGACACTGTCACCCCAAGAAATGGCACAATCATCATCAGTAGAAAAAGCACAGGACAGTCAGCCAGAAGGGAGGCGATGGCACCAACCCTGGGGTACAGGTGGCCCTAGGGGGACCCAAGCTTTCTCTTGCCCAGGGATATTAGCTTTGGCCTAGCGCCTCCTAGATGTAGGGCCTCTGGAACCCAACTCTAGGGGCCCCTGCTGCTGCCTAGCCTTGGTAACCTTGATGGAGGACGTCAAGAATAAGCCATGACTCAGCAGAATCATCTCACAGAGCCTTTCCCACACCCAGCTGTACTTCCAAGCATGCCTTTAATTTTCTGTAACAGAGGGGCTCAGTCTCTCAAACGCTCCGGATTAGTCTCTCAAACGCTCTGGATTACATGCGATTACAGGCACGCAGCACCATGCTTGGATTCCCTTCTTCCCTTCCCCCCCTCCTCTCTCCCCTTCATTTAGTTTTCCATAATGGGGTTCTAAGGTCTGGGCAATATAACAAGACCCTGGGAAGGGAAGGAGAAAGAGGGAGAGAAATGAGGGCTGAGAGCTGAGGCCAGGCTGCGGCCTCAGCTCGGTGAGTGAACTGTCTGCTGAATCCAAGGTGAGCACAGAGCCCTCCTTCCCTTCACCCAGTTTCCTGGTTCACTAAAAAGAACAAAACCAAAAACCTAGAAGTGGAACATGCTAAACATTTGGTGGGTAAGAGCTGTGGCTTTCTCCAGTCCTCCTACATGGCAATGCTAATGACCAGTAGCAACCAAGACCACGTTAGGAAAGTCAGCTCATGGCCAGATGTAGAGCTAACAGCTTGACATTTATGCTTTAGTCCCCATCAGCTAGGGACAGTGGTGGCATGTGGCCTTCCCTTACTGGTGCTGAGGCAGAGGCCTGGAGGTGGAGCTCACCCAGCAGAGGCAGAGCCAGGGAGACAACCCCACCCCACTTTCCTTTCTACTCACCAGGCTGAGACTCTCAGCTTGCCTTTATGTAATGCTACATCAAAATTCCTGTCCCCGGCTGCCTCACAGGGCCTAAAGATCATGAGAGAATCTCACACCTACAATCCCAAACATCAGACCATAGACACCATCTGATCATATGCCCTCAGTCAGAAGGTGGGACTCAAGCCCCTGAGGAGTAAGGGAATCTGCTAAAGACTCTTGGTGTATTGGGCCATTTGCTGTTGTTATTACCATGATACTGCTGGCTGGGTAAGTTATAAAGAGAAGAGGTTCATTTTGACTCATGGTTCTGATCTGAGGTCAAGGGTCTGGTGAAGGACCCTTGCTGGCGGAATCACGCAAGTGGCACAGGTTGTCATGCACGGTGAGAAGAGGGCTGTGCTTCAAGTCTCTTCTGGTCTCTCTTCTTTTTCTTGTTTTGCTTTGTTTTGTTTGAGACAGGATCTCATTCTGTAGCCCAGACTGGCCTGAACTCACTATATAGCCCAGGTTGATCTTGAACTCATGGCAATCCTCCTGCCTCAGACTCTAAAAGTTAGGATTACAGGTGTAAGCCACTAAGCCTGACTTTTCTCTTTTCTTATAAAGCTTCAGGTTCCATCACAGGGTCTATCCCAATGACCTTAGCTAATCCTTTCCATATCCCAAAGCCTCATCTCTGAATGTCCTTAAGAGACACCTCATAATGGAGGTTAATCTGCAACATGGGTTTCAGAAGGTACAAACTATAGTAGTGGCCAGTGAGGACAGGTACATCCGATACAAGCAAGCTCAGAGAAGGGCTTGAAGATAGCACGGACTGCAAATTGCAGACCTGAGTTCAATCCCCAGCACCCATATAAAAGAGCTGGGCAGTGGCATGTGCCTGTAATCCCAGCCCAGGGAAGGCTAGAGGGTCCCTGGGGCTTGCTGGCCAGTCAGTGTAGCAGAATCAGTGAGCTCCAGGTTCAGTGAGAGCCACTGTCTCAAGAAATAAAGTGGAGGGCTGGAGAGATGGCTCAGTAAGTAAAGACACTTGGTGCCAAGCCTGACACCCTGAGTTCTTCCCCAGGACCCACATGGTAGAAGGTCAGAACAGATTCCTTCAAGTTGTCTTGTGACTGTAGTAGCATGTTCAAGAGCTCCCTACACACACACAAATATGGTAAGATAGATAGGTGATAGATAGATGATAGATATAGATAGATGATAGATAGATAGATAGATAGATAGATAGACAGACAGACAGACAGACAGACAGATAGATAGATGATAGATAGATGATGATAGATGGTAGATAGATAGATGATAGACAGATGATAGATAGATAGATGATGATAGATAGATGGTAGATAGATGATAGATAGATAGATGAT
>NW_008360325.1:4920413-4965975 GCF_000622305.1 Nannospalax galili | reverse complement strand
ATAGATGATGATAGATAGATGATAGATGATAGATAGATAGATAGATAGATAAGAGATAGATAGATAGATGACAGATAAATAGTTGATAGATGATAGATGATTGATAGATGATAGATAGATAGATAGATAGATAGATAGATAGGTGATAGATAGATAGATAGATGTTAGTAGATAGATGATAGATGACTAGTAGGTGATAGATATAGATAACAGATGATAGATAGCTGTTAGATAGAAGATAGACAGATAGACAGACAGATAGATAGATGTAACAACAACAAAAAAAGTAGAACAATTAAGGGAGACAGCTGACATCAACCTTGGGCCTCCACATGTATAGGCACACATGTATGCACATACACACACACACACACACACACACACACAGAAGCCAGCTCAGAGAACAGAAAAGGCTTCTGTCGTTTCTGATGACTTCCTCACTGGTCCAGTTAAGCCCTGTGTACAAGGGGCATCTGGACCAGACACAGACACAGACACAGACACAGACACAGACACAGACCACTGGACCTATGGAGTGGGTTTGGCCCACATGCCTCAGCTCTCTGACTCTGTTTTCCTTTCTGAAAATTGGGGTGACAAGTACCCCCTCCCACTGCAGGAACAGCAGAGGCCCAGCTGGCACAGTGGAGCCGCCCCAGGCGCTGTTCAGGGTGCAAAGTCAAGATCGCTTCAGTGGGCCAGGACTCACGACCATGGTTCCTCTTGGCTGGCTCTTCCCCCAGGCTCAGAAATCCTGGCCAGTACAGGGCCACCCTACTACCCAAAAGTCATCCCTCAGGAAGGGCAAAGAGGCCTGGACCAAGACCAAGCCCCTCCTCCACAGAGCCAGTCCTCAGGGCTGAGACCCCAGCCATGTGGCCACAGAGCCTGGCAGCTGCCGGTCCCAGTAGCACCAAGAAAAGAGGATTTCAAGTAAATTAAAAACAAGCATGTGTGTTTCTCTTTCGCCCATCTGTGGCAGTTTCTCGAAGCACCAGTTCTTGGGAGGAGGGGACATCGCGGAAGTAGAATGGCTCTTGGAGAAGCTGGAAAAATTAGCAATTAAGAGGGAAAATTATAATAGAAAATGAGCCTTAATAAGGCAAACACAATACTGCCGTGACTTTTTTTCTTGCTCTCTCGCCGCAAACAAGTGATGACTTCATGTCTGGGTTTCTTTGCTTCCCTGTGGCAGAGCCAACTGGGACAGAGCTAGAGAAAAATGTCTCCATTGTCCCTACACAGTATCCCTGGCATCCAGGGAGGAGAAGTGGCTTGTTACTGTGATAAGCCGGCATTTGGGGTAGGTGGCCATGTGTGGATCGCTGCCTGCTGTCGATCTCCCAGATGATGCCCAGACACAGCATCGATCAGGATGGGCTTCGCTTGCTGCAGTAACAAGTTCAGACTCTCGGTGGCTTAACACAACTACGGAAACTCTTCGCTCCCACCGTTAGCACAGCAGTTCTGCTTACCGCCTCTCTGCAGGGTCAGAGAGTGGCGCAATCACTGGTCTTGTCTGTCACCTTGACCAGATTAAGAGGCTAGTGAGATAGATGTACCTGTGTATCTGTGACCAGAGAGGACTGACAGTAGGACAGTGACATAGGGGAGGAGAGGGAGGATGGGGAGGGGCGGGGGACCCAGATGAAGAAAAAGAGGGCCTGCGGAAGAGCAGCATGTGCTTTCCTGCCTTTCCTTTTTAATGCACAAGTGTCTGTCAGCGGCTGCTTCAGTTGAACTGCGCTGACATCAGACCCCAGTGTCTTCAGCCTTCCGACCGGACATGATCTCAACACCAGCAACTCCACAGGGAGCCTCCAGATTTCCAGTGTCAGATTAGTACTGCTCAGTTTTCTGGACTGGGCAGTTACCTGGTCCTCTGCCTCTCCAGTATAAGCCAACCTAATAAATCCCCTTTTATTGTACACACACACACACACACACACACACACACACACACACACTGTTGCTTCTGTTCCCCTCGAGAACACTGCATCACACAAGGAGCCAGAGAGTCCAGGCTGATCCATGCCTGCCTCATGGTCATCTTTGACTAGAAGGGGCATTTGTCACATACACTTATATTTCATTTACCAGAGAAGCTTCACTTGGCCACACTTACCTTCAAGGTGGGAGCTGTGTTCCAAGGGGAGCTAGATGTGCACCAGCCCTTGGGACTGTGCTCCCTACCCTCCACTCCCGTCCAAGCAGACAGCAGTGATCAATGGCTCCCCCCTCATGGGGGGAGGGGGAGCCTCCACCCAGTCTGCACACTCATTCACGGCTTCACTCAGCCTTGATCACTCAGGCTTTCGTTTAACAACTGACAATGCCATCACGTGTTGATCTCTTGTAATTAATTCAACATCCAGTCAACATTCCTTAAGGCCCAGCACTACCCTAGGCACAGTGCATACTGCAGTGAACAAACGCACAGTCCCACCTGCCCAGAGCTCACACTCGAGGGACAGAGACAAATAAGGAAGCAAGTGGACACACGGGAGCGACCTGCAGATTGCGAAGACGGTGGAGGAAGCTATTTGGGTGCTGAGGAAAGCTGCCTCTTGCGTGAATGAGGATGCACGAGTAGGTGAATGTCTCCTAGCCTTACCCTTCAAGACCCAACAGAAAGGCCAGGTAGGCAGCCAAGAGCTGGGACAAGGGTGTGGAGTCCACTAGTCAGGTGGCAGGCTCTGGGTACTTCATTCCTAGAACAATGGTCCTGGTGGGTTACATAATCTCTTTGGGCCTCAGTTTCCCCACTTTATAAAGAGGAAGAGGAAGGTTGCCCTTGAGGGCTTTATATACTTCAGTGAGTTTCTATAAAATGGGCAGGATTAGCCAGGCTCCCAGCACATTCTCCACAAACAAGACACAGAAACAGAGTCAGATGAAAGGAGAGGAACACCAGGAGTTCAAGACTAGAAAGAAGCCAGCTTCAGCTGGAAAGAGTGGCGGGGGGAGTGGTTTTCAGCACCCGCAGCTGGGAAATCCCCAGCCTACGAATGAATGCCTTGGGAACTAGCAGACAGACCCCCTCAGAGGCAGAGGCATGGAAATGACTACAGGTGCATTGCAGAATCTACACCACTTCGCTGGTTGTCCCCACACAGCTTCTAGTCACCCCCAGGAGCCTGATCTTGGTTGTGGTCCCTCCTGAGATCTCTTCCTGTCAGCATGATCAGGAAGGTCAGTCCCAGGATGCTGTCTAGGTACCAGAAGCTGCTGGGATAGGCAGAGGCCATCCACCCCGTGGGGAGGGAATGCCCTGGGAGACAGGTGAGCGAGCAGCCTTGAGCCCTCACAGTCCTCTCATGATGGTCTGTGATTGGCTCAGGTTGCTGTGCTCTGGAATGGACATTCCTCTTGGGCAGAGCTCACACCAACCTATGAGAGTCTTTGACTCTTCCCACCAGCCCTGGTCCAGTCCACAGGGGGTCTGCTAGTTGGTGTGTCTGAGCTGTCTGGGGAGGCGGGAGTAGAGCGGTCCACTGCAGGTGGCAGCCCTGCTCTGAGGCCCAATGGCCACTTAGTGTGTTGGCAGGAGCCCAGGTCAGAAGAACTTGGGTCCTTCTGTGACCACCACAACTGACTCTGTCTTAATCTTAGGTGAATTATTTCTTCCTTCATCTGTGAAATGGGGAAGCAGGAGTGAAGATGGCCACTGGCCCTGCTGAGGCTGCCTTACACACTTACACACTGCCTTACAAACTTATTCCCAACCAGTTTCCACATATCAGGGAAGGACAAGCAGTCACACCAGTGGAGAGGAGAGCAGAGTGGAGTGGAAGGGGACCCAGGGAGGGAGCGACAGCACCCAGTCCACAAAGTTATGACCAAGGACAGTCCTTTGCATGCCACACCACCCCCTAAGCCTGTTTTCTCCCCATCCAGGTTTCCAAGCACAGGATCAGCTAGCAGGGCCCCGGTGCCAGACCTGCTGTGGACAGATGACTTCTCTCTGCCAATGACAAGCCCTGTGCATTAAGGCCCAGAGAACTGGAATGTTTCACGACCCTCCTGTGGCTAAGCCTGCCCCTTCCTACCCACCCCAAGAGAGGCCAGAGCTAGAGAAACAGCTGGGTTGCCTGCACGGCGCCAGCCAATGGCGGCTGTAGCTTCTCCAGCGCGATGTAGAAGGGGCGATGCATCATTTATGGAGGTCCAGGTCTGCACAGCCAGGCTAGGCACCGCCAGCAGCTGGATGTGTGTGAAATGATGAGAAAGTGCTGGAGAGTGGCCTGCTCAAAGCTGCCTCCCTATTCGTCCAGCGGCTGAACATTCACAGGCTGGAGGAGAGGCGGGGAGCTGGTTTTGCTCAGGACTCCAGCTACCTAAGGTGATGAGGTGGCCGGAGAGTGACAGCTTTTATTACTGGTGGTTTTGAGAGCTCTGAGTCACCAACCCAGCTGAGAATGGGCTCCTGGGACTGCCCCTGGGCTTTGTCATTGTCCTTGACCTCAACTTCAACTGCACGTTTGATTATTGTCTCACACACACACAGACACACACACACACACACAGACACACACACACACACCCTTCTCCCACTGGAATCTAAGCTCCATGAAGGCGGGTCTCTTTGGATGTTGTGTTATTAATTTTTTATACGTGTGTGAGATGTGTGTGCTGTGTATGCGTGCCTGTGCCTGTGCATGTGCATATGTGTGAGCTTATGAGCATAAATTCTTCTCAGGGGACAATTTAGCAAGATCTGGAGACTTCGGTTGTTGTCATGAAGGGATGTTCCAATTGAGAAGACGCTAAGGGCACTCGAGTGTCCTGTAGGATACAGGACGCCTGCAAAGGATTGCCCAGCTCTAAATGGAAATGGGGCTGACATGGGTGACCCTGGCCTGGACTAAGGAGAGCATCACAGCCTCAGCTTCCCATCAGCAAAGGGGAAGAACCACAGTCACACACAGGCAGACTTGAGCTGAAGCCAGAGCACAGAGGACAGCCAAGGAGAGCAAATGATGAGCCAGGGTCTTCCTAGATGCAGGGTGTTCCTCTGAGCTCCAGGGGGAGAGGTAATAAAGATACTAGGGGAGGGACAGGCTCTCTGTCCCTTGTAACCAGCTCAGGAAGGCAGGAGTCATGATAACCCTGACAGTTGAACACCCCAGCAGGTCACAAAGAACTTCCCACCATTTCTTCTTTGACTCGTGCCTTCAGGGACAAAGCAAGACCCTGCCCCATAAACTATTTTCCTAGATGGGCTCTGTATTAGCTATGTCTCTGGTTGCTATGACAAAAGGCAACTAAAGGAAGGGTTTTCTTTGGTTCATGGTTGGTGTGGGGTGGGGATACAGTCCATCAGGTGGGGAAGGCACAGCGTTAGGAGTATGAAGCGGTTGGTCACATTGTATCTGCAGTCAGGAAGCAGGAAGAGATGAACACTGGTGCTCAGTTCACTTTCTCCCCTGTTTTTAGTGAGTCTGGGACCCCAGTCCATGAGATAGTGCCACCCACATTTGGAGGGAGGGGTCTTCCCCCCTCATTAAACCTCTCTGGTCACCAGAGACATGCTCAGAGGTGTATTTCCATGGTAAGTCCAAATCCGGTCAAGTTGGCAATGGAGATGAGCCATCACAGGCTCTGTTCCAGTAGGGACAGAGTGAGTTCTGCATAGGGATGCCTCCCTCACCTTCCAAACTAGGTGTGCAAGGCTTTAGAACCACAGACTCTCCGAAGTTGAGGATCCTGGGATTCTAGAACCTACATCTCTATCATTCTGTCCCCCAAGAACCATCCCCTAGGGATCAGGAGGGTGAAGGTTCAAGGGTACTGCACCCCCTATGTATTTGTTACTTTTTTGTTGCTGGGATAAACCACCAGGACCAAGGAAACTTATCAGAAGAAGAGTTTATTTGAGCTTACGGTTCCAGGTTCCAGAGAGATTAGAGTCCATCATGGCGGGGAGGCATGTTGAGGTGACCAGAGCAGGAGCAGAGGGCTAAGCACTCACATCTTCAAGCAGGCACAGGACACAGAGTAACTGGAAATGTGGCAAGGCTTAAGAACTCTCTAAGCCTGCGCCCAGTGATGCGCTTCCTCCAGCAAAGCCTCACCTTCTAAGACTCTGAGGGTGGCACTATCTCATGGGCTGGGATCCCTGAAACAGCGCCACCAACTGGGGATACAGTGTCCAAATACTTGGAGCCTACCGGGGTCACGCTCATCAAACCACCACACCCTGCAACAAGAAGCACTCCACATCTCAGGGAATTGGGTGGCACTGACCACCACCCAGAACCAGGGTTGTCAGCCTGATGGGTCTGGTGTATTGCAGTCCCCTGGCTGAGAACAGTGCTAAAACCAGGGTGCCACAACCTCAGGCTTTCCTCCTGGAGGTGGGCACCCCTCAGGTGTTGGGAGACCTCTGTTATGCAAAAGTCGAAGCCCCTTCACACCGGACAGCTCATGCAGCTCGGGAATGTGCTGCGGGCTCCTTTTCATAGCAAGGTGCTTTCTGGCATCTTTCCTGTCTCTCCCTTTGAAGTGGCTGCCACAAATGCCCTGACATAAACATGGCCTTTGGCTCTGAAAAGATACCATGCCTTCCTGTAATTCTCCTAGCAGACAACTGTCTGGCAGAAGCCCACTTCCACATGCAAATAAGATGTCTCACAAAGTATCTAACAACAAAAGCTTTTACCACTACCCCCATGGTATAAAATATCCTAGCCTTCTTTGGGACATTGGGACATTGGGACATTGGGATTTGGGATTTGGGATTCTGGGTCCCAGAGATTGGGTCCCAGAGAAAATAAAACTGAAAACACAGACTACCCCGAGCCTTAAGTCGTGTGTACCGGTGACCTGATTCCCCCAGAGGGCAGCACCTTCCGTTACCGACCTACGGATATCCCAGCTTTGCCGTCTCCGTCTCCGTGCCGCTTCCCTGTGGGGTTCAGTGGCCAGGAACCCCACAATCCTGAGGAAAGGTACATGGGTGTAATTGGGATGGGATTCCAGCTGGACAATGCTCCAGTAAGCAGAGCAAGCTCCCACCACCAGAGAAGTTATGACAGCCACCGGCTGTCACTCCCAGAGACGCGGGACCCAAAGCAGCTGCCGGCTGGAGAAGTCTGCGGACCCCCAGGGAGTGAGCGCACACTGCGCCCAGAGAGAGAGCGCAGTCGCCCATACTCAGGGGCTGTCTTCTTCTCCAAGAAGTCCCCACAGGCCCAGTGTGCTCAGAGTGGATTCTTCGGCACTTGGGGCTCCCACCAGTGGGGACACAGCTGGGCTATTTTGTCCAAGAGTCTAGTTGGAAAGAGGCCCTGTACTCAATAATGCATTCCCCAAATGGAGACATCCATCAGGGGGTGGAGACAGCCAAGTCCCCTCCTGGGTCAGGCCAGGATGCCACATCTGTCCCAGCCTGAGGCACCGGCTGCAGCTTCCTCAGCCCACGGGGCCCTTTTGTGAGGGAATAGCACAGCTCGCCAGCGCTGACAGGCTTCTTCCTATGCCCAGCCACCTGAATATTCCATGAACTTGAATAATAGAGGTTTCCCAACTGATGCAAACCAACTGGGACTGCAGAACTGTAGGGAGAGGGTGGCTGGGTCCCAATGGCTTCCCCAGCCTGTGACTGCTATGGGAAAGTGCAACAGACGCTCCAGCTAAGCCAGGAAGATGGTGACGGATGGCAGGTGCAGGGCAGGGCCCTCCCAACCTCAGAAACAGTGGGCTAGCAGAGCAGAGATGGTCACCCCGCAGTCTTATGACATTGGACTCCCCTGTACTGGGAAGGAAAAGGTGGGGTGGGACCTAGGCTAATCCAAGCTCCAATTCTAACCTCACAGTTTACTGGCTGTGGGCCCCACACAAGCTTGCTGAACCCAAGTTCCCAAGTCTATAAACTGAAGATATTATCTGGGACTGTTACATGAGGCTGGTGGGGGAGGGGAAGGGGTGAAGAGTACAAATTTTGACATGCACTGACCCCTGACCCCCATTTTTCCTCCTCTTCCTTCTTCATCCCCTCTCCCTGCACCTCACTACCTTCCCCCTGTCACACAGCCTTCAGCCCCCAGGCCTGAGGAGCAAGAGCCTCTTCCTGCCTTTGCTTCCCAAGGCTGCTTCAGACTGTGTTTGGCCATGAAATTTGGAGGATGATCTTTCTAGAAGCCAGTTGAAATCCCTGACTACAAACTGGGCATGATGGCACGTGACTGGAATCTTAGACTTGGGAGATAGAGGCAGGCAGATCCCGAGTTCAAAGTCATCTTTGAACTACATGAGGCCTGGACTACATGAGACCCTGTCTCACCCCCCTGGCCCCCACCAAAAATACCCCAAAATACTTATCTGATTGCAGAGGCGAAAAAACAACCCAAACCCTGAACCCGAGCTTTATCTTTAAAAAGCCTTTTTTAATGCATAGCACATGCTTTTAATAATTTGAATGAACACACACACACACACAGCATGCTGTGTGCAGGCTGGAGGGAGTTCCACCCCCAAAAGCCAAGAAGCCCCACACCTAGTTGCCTCTCCTGCCCCTACAAACCTCCCCACCAAGATAACCAGTGTTAACACGGGAAAAAGGGTCTTTTCTTATCACCCTGGGCTCAAACACATCAATAAACAAATCACAGTGCAATCTCATTGCTAGTAATTGTGTCATTGACTGGGGCCATTGTCATGAAGCAGGACATGTCAGTGGCTTAAACATCATGAATTTACTGTCCTACAATTTGATCTCTGAGCACATTGGGAGAGATGAGTCCCCAGCCTCTTTGCTTCTGGAAGCTTCTAAGAGTATAGAAGAGGACTCTATCTAGTCTGTACAAGTTGTGTGTGTATATCAGTCTGTCTGTCTTCAAATAGCCTCTTTTTTACAAGGACCCCAGTCATACTGGAGAAGATGCCCCCTTCTGCTCAGCTATGACCCATCTCAACCAATTATACCTGCAATAATATGCCCGTTTCTAAGCAAGGTCCCTTTCAAGGTCCTGGGAGTCAAGGCTGTAATATACTATGTGATGGGGGCAGAGTTCAACCCACAGCACTCTACAGAGTTCTTTAAATTTTTATCTTATTTATTATTATGGAGGGGTGTGCATGCCATGGCACATGTGTGGAGGTCACAGGACAATTTTAAGAGTCAGTTATCCCCTTCTATGGTGGTTCCAAAGACTGAAAAATAAAAATGAAAAACAACTTTCTTAAGATATTATTCACACACTATACAATTGACTCATTTAAGGAATGTAACATGTAATCCAGTGATTTTTGTGGTTTTAGTCTATTCAGAGATACATGTGAAATCTTTGTCACAGTCAATTTTAGAACATTTTGCATCACTTCAGAAAAAAATAACTCATACAAACTAGGTGTGATGGCTGTACCCCAGTAATCCCAGCTCTGGAGAGGCTGAGGCAGGAGGGTTGTAGGCTTGAGGCCAGCCTGGGTTATACAGGAAGAAATTTTCTGGAGAGGAGAGAGAGAGGGAAGGGGGAAGGGAGGAGGGAGCGGGGACAGGAGGAGAGAGGGGGAGGGAGAGGGAGGGAAGGAAATGGAAGGAACCTCATATACTTAGCTGCAAGTCACCCCTTACCACTTACCCCTGTCCTTCCAGCCCTAAGCAACCACTGCTTACCTTTTCTATCTCTATAGATTTGTCTATTCTAGAAATTTCATACAAATGAAATTATAAAATTTGTGCCTGGCTTGTTTCACATAGCATGTTTTAAAGTTTAGCCATATTACATATATCTGTTTGTCATTCTTTTCTAAGATTTTATTTTTTTCTTATGTATATGAGTGTTTTGCCTACATGTGTATAAGTGCACCACATGCATATAATGCCTGCAGAGGCAAATGAGGGTGTCGGGTCCCCTGGAACTGAAGTTACAGATGGTTGTTAGCCGCTGTGTGGAGACTGAGAACCAAATCCAGGTCCTCTACAAGAGTAACAAGTGCTCTTAATCACTGAGCTGTCTCTCCATTCCATTCCATTGTATGGACATACCACACTTTATTTAACTAGTCATCAGTTGGAGATTTGGGTTGTTCCCACCTTTTGGTTGATAGGAATAATCCTGCAGAAAACTCCGCATGCGTGTTTTTGTATGATTACATGATTTTATCTCTTGCCTAGGCAGAGAACTGCTGGACTGTGTGAAAACTCAATGTTTAATAGCAAAACAGGCAGTTTTAAAAAGTGACTGCATCCTGAGGCTGGAGAGATGGCTCAGTTGTTAAGAACACTGGTTGTTCTTGCAAAAGACCTAGGTTCGAATCTCAGCACCCACATGACAGCTAACAAATGTCCATAACTCCAGTCCCCAGGGATCCAACAGCCTCTTCTGACCTTTGTGGGCATTGTACGACACAGGTGCACTTACCTACATGCAGGCAATACACATAAAATAATAAATAAAATTTTTTTTAAAGTTTAAAAGTGACTGCATCATTTAACCTCCCTGCCAGCCATGCACCTTGGCTCCAAACTTCTCTGCGTCTTTGTGATCACTTAGCTTTTTGGTCCAGCCTTCCTACTTGAAGACATGGTAGCCCCTGTGGTTGGTTTGTGTTTCCTTGGTGACCAATGCCATGGAGCATCTCTTCATTTGACATTTGCATATCTTCTGTGGAGAAATGTTTATTCGAGTCTTTGTCCATTTCTTTTTTTGAGACAGGGTCTCCCAGGAGCTCCAGCTGGCCTGGAACTCTCTATGTGGACCAGATTGGCCTCAGTCTCACAGAGATCCACCTGCCTCTGCATCCGGAGTGCTAGGCTTCAAACTGTGTGCCACCATGCCTGGCTATGAATTTGCCCATTTTAATTGTTATTTGTCTACTGTTATCATATAAATTCCTAATATGCTCATCATGAAAATTCCTTATCAGAATGTGTTTTGCAAATATTTTGTCCCAGTTTGTGAGTTGCCGTTTCACTTTATCAATAGTATTCTTTGAAGACCGTGATGTCTTTTTTATGGGGGATGAATTAACAATTTATCTTTTCTCTTTTGTTCCTTGAGCCTTAACAAAACCATTGCCGACCTGAGGTCATTACATCTGACCCCGCAACCCCACATTTCTCCAAAGATTTTTAGGTTTACAGTTTATGTGAGTTTAGGTCTTTGGTTCGTCTGGGGTTGATTTCTGTATTTTTGTCACCTTCATTCTTTTGAATGGTGATCTAGTTATCCCAGCACCACTCAAGGAAAAGCCCGTTCTTTCCCCCAAATTGGACAGTCTAGGCACCTTTGTTGAAAATCAGTTCACCACCGATGGGTTTATCCAGGACCCTTGATTCCTTTCTGTTGACCCAAGTCTGTCATTTCTGTCACTGTCACTTAGCTTTGAAATAGCCAAGTGTTAACTCTCCTCCATATTTTCTTTTCCAAGGCTGCTTTGGACATCGCAGGTTCCCCGCAGTTCCATCTGAGTAGAATCATCTTGGCAGTTCCTGTGAAGTCAGTCAGAAAGATATGTTGATAGGAGTTACACAGTTTAAAAGGAGAGCGTTTTCAAACGAATGAGGAAAAGTGATCACCTCTGCTCTTCCTCTAACCCTCCCACCATGTGGCTGCATTTCATGCTCTGTGTTTTTCTGAGGCTCTGTTCGCTTTTCTTCAAATTTGCTTAATTTTTCTGGAGTTCAAAATCACTGTTGAGGTTCTCTAGTGAATTTTAAATTTGTTTTAGCTTTAACATTTATTGTGACTCCATTTGGAATCTGTTGTATATGGTGTAAGGATATAACTATTTCCTTCTAAATGAGGGCAAATTGTACCTAAGCCATTTATTAAATTATCTTTTCTTTCCCCTCTGATTAGAGGGAACCAATTCTAGGCACC
Organism: Nannospalax galili; assembly: GCF_000622305.1. Lineage (NCBI taxonomy): Eukaryota > Metazoa > Chordata > Mammalia > Rodentia > Spalacidae > Nannospalax > Nannospalax galili. The sequence continues at coordinate 4,954,150 of NW_008360325.1, read as the reverse complement.
TAGGTGTGTTTGCATCTGGTCGTGAACTTTCTTTTGTTCCTCTCACTGATTCCTGTGCCCGTTTCCTATTTATTTGATCTGAAAGGGTTTATAGGAAATGTTATTATCTGTTGGGAAACTTTTCCTTTAGTGTCTTTTAAACCTTTTCACAGGCCAGTGAACTAGTTCAGTAGGTAGAGGCATTTGCCACCAAGCCTGACTATCTGAGTTAGATCTCCAGGACCCACAAGATGGAAGGAAAAAATAAATTCCCACCAGTTGTCTTCTGACTTGAACATATATTGCCACAGCATGCATGTGTTCATATTCATATATAAAAAATGAAAGGAAGAGAGGTGAGGAGGAAGGAAAGAAGGAAGGAAAACATTTTTTTTTTAAAAAAAAGCAGCTCTTAAAACTTTTTTTGATCAATTCTGTTACAGTCATATTACCAATATAGGGATAAGGTCAGTCACTGTCCAGGGACTGGGTTCATTTTTCTCTGTCAATTAATTAAAAGGCAGGAAAAAAAATCTCAGACCAGCAGAGAACAAGAACCCAACAAACTTTTATTATTGTTGTTGTTACCATTATCATTATATGTGTATGAGTGTATTACCTGCATGTATGTAAGGCCACCCATGTCATGCAATGCCAAAGGAGCTCAGAAGAGGGGGTCAGAGTCCCTGAACTGGAACTATGGATGGTTGTTAGTCACTATATGGGTGCTGGGAACTGAACTTGGCTCCCCTGCAAGAGTACCCAGTGCTCTTAACCACTGAGCCATCTCTCCAGCCCCACAAACTTTTACTGAAAGATAAAGAATCACACATCCATACACACACTCACACAAAGAAACAAGGCTCTTCACAAATGGAGAGGGGAATTCAGAAACAGAAATCCAAAGTCCCCCATAGAGGACCTGGGTATTAAGGGTTTTAGTGGTTCCCCCTCCCCTAATTTTGGATTGGTCAACTCAAAGAAGAAAACACTGATTACGGCTTCAAATGAAGAGGTCTAAGTCCAGCCTCTGTCTTATGTGAACTGGTTTGGACTTGTTGGCTGGAAAGAAAATCCTGCTGGCTAGAGGGGGAGCCCCCAGGCCTCTATTTCAGACCAAGAAGACAGACATATGCCATCTCTGTCATTCCTCAGTGACCGGTTTGCTTATTGGGGATTTAGTCCCTTACAGGTCCATAGGGCTGTTTGTCCATATAAACGTTGAAGTCCTTTCATCTAATTTGTCCTCCAAAATAATTGTAGAAATTCTCACAGGAATTGCACTGAGGACGCAGGTACACATTAATTTCAAGACTACTCATCTTTTAGCGATAGCTTTCTTTCTATTCAGAGGACTTCTTTCTGATTATCCATGCTTTATATTTGATCTTTCAAAACCTGTGGCTTTCAATCCCATTGAGAAAGTGGTGACTTCTCCATCTCCACATCTGGCTGTTTCCAAGATAGACAAGGGATTCTGTGGGTGATCATTTGTCTGGTACCCAGCCACCATGGCCCTCCATTGCAGAGTGGCTCGAATGTTCCAGCTATATCTTCATATCGTCCATAGTCAGAAATTATCTCACCACTGTCCACAAACTTAGACAGTCGCTGCTTGGTTCTTTGTTTGTTTGTTTGTTTGTTTGTTTGTTTTTTCGGTTGCTTTGGTAACAACAATGGCAAACAACAGCAGGCCTTCTCTTGATCTTAGCTTTAATGGCAGGGGACTTAGAATTTCCATGCATTGTTTGATTTAGATAAAGGGTGTCACGTTGCAGACGTTTTCTAATATTCTGATCTTACTTAGGAAAATACAGTGGTTAATAGTATATGTTCTAGGTCAGACAGCGTGAGTCCGAATGGTAATTTGCTTGCTAGATTTGTGACCATAAAGGACTCACTCCCAAGTCTGGATTCCCATCCGCAGTGTGGGGATGAGAACAGCAGGGACCGAGCAGGACTGTGGCAGTGAGGATCTCATCCCTCTTCTGCCCTCTGACCTTCCAGGGTGACAGGTAAGTCTGGTTTCAGTCTATAGCCTCTTAGGAGTGAGCTTGTTCCTTTTCCCCTCCGTCCAGAATTTTTAAATATTTTTTAAAGTTTCCCCTGGAATTTCAGAATTTCACTAGACTAATCCTTTCTGACATGCTCTTTAATCTGGAGAAGTTTGGGCTGAGATTCTCCTGAGAGAGAAAAAAAAAAAAAAAAAAGGCAACAACTTCAAAGTCCTCTGCCCAGTCCTGGCATCACTCACACAGAAGCACTAATTGCTAAAAGTCCTGAAAGGTATAGACTAACAATTATCAAGAACAGCATGGAGTCATGGGAACTTCACACTGCTGAGACTTTAAATTACCTCTATGGTATTTGGCAAGTGGTGAAATTGAACAAATGAATACTCTGCAATCCTCCAGCTCCACCCCAAGTGTCTCTCATAGAGGATGTTGCCACATGAGCCTCAGAGTACTGGCCTCCAGCAGGTGGTACTATGGAGATGAGTAAAGAAATCAGGCGGTGAGGAGGTGGCTCTGTAGTAAAGGTGCTAGCCAAGCAAGCTAGTTTGATCTCCAGAACTCACGTAAAAAAACAGATATGAGCAGGGCATGGTGGTGCACACCTTTAGTCCCAGCATTTGGGAGATAGAGGCAGGTGGATCTCTGTGAATCTTGCTGGACTACATAGCAAGTTCCAGGTCAGCTGGGGCTACAAGGAGACCCTATATCAAACAACAACAAGAGCTAGATATGGTGACCTGTACCTGTAATTCCAGAACTCCCTTGGCGATATGAGAGGCGGGGACGGGAGAATTTCGAGGAATCTCACAGGCCAGCTAGCCTAAAGTGTGCAGTACAGCATCAGAAACAAGAGACAACCTGCCTCAAAAAAACAAAGTAGATGGTGAGAACTGACCCCAAAAGTTGTCTTCTGGCCTCCACACACATTGGGGTATGTGGGCACACACACAGAATAAATAAGTGTATTAGTTACTTTTCTGTCATGATAAAACTCCATGATCAAGGCAACTTATAGAAGGAAGAATTTATTGGGCCTACAGATCCAGAGCGTTAAGAGCCCATCATGGCGGGGAGGCCTGGCAGGAGGCAGCTGGAACAGAAGGCTGAGCTCACACCTTCAAGTACTCACAGGAAACAGAAAAAGTGAAACCGGAAATGGAACGGACCTATGATCACTCAAAGCCGGCTTCTAGTGATGTGCTTCCTCCAGCCAGGCCACACCTCCTAGATTACATCCAGATTACATCATCAACTGGAGCCAAGTACTCATATACTTGGAGCCTATGGAGGATATTCCCATTTAAACCACCAAAATTAATTAATTTATTTTAAAAATCAAACTAAAGCAAAGCTTGAAACCATCCAAATTTTATCAGCAAAACAAATCCATAAATCCTGGTATGTTTCATTAGACAAAATTTCATCCCTCAGTAAAGATGGTGTTCCTATGTCCCAAACAAAGACAATTCCCCAAACATCATATAAAGAAGTTGGTGGGGGGGGAACTATACAAAGCTACTCTAGTACTATAAAATGTTGTATTAATGTTTAAGCATGTCCAATATGCTGGGGTCTCTACTGAAACTGAGGCTGCAACTTCACCAATGGCCTTTCCTGACCTATCAGAATACAAAGCCTCAGATTCTCTCCATGACCTCTTCATACCTTCAACACCAAAACCATGTAGGAGACTCTTACACATAACCAAGTCCTGCTTCTAGCTTGCGATAGATAGAGCCTTGCCCCGCCCCACAGCTTCTGTGTGCTAAGCCTGAGGACATACTTCCCAGAAGATTTCACCTTGATGATGCTGGTCTCTTGTTACAGCTGATCTTTCAGCCCCAGCTAACCAGCATCAATTGCCCCAGTTTACAAAGGTTTCACTTCAGTGGTTCTGGTCTCCTCTTAATCACAGCTGATTCTTAAGGCCCAGCCAACCAGAAAACACAGCTTCTCGATTCAAGATATCACACAAACAGCCCCGAGAGTCTGTGCTTCCCTCGAAATGTGAGCCAGGCCTCCATCATCCGCATTTCTCTTCAGCATAACTGTTTCAAGCTCCACAGCAACAGCTTACAAAGCTCTTCCAGCCCAAGATTCTAAACACTTCCACGATCTTCCCTCCAAACAACAAGGTCAGGTCTGTCACTGCAATACCCCACGATCCTGGTACCAACTTCTGTCTTAGTTAACCTCTAACCAGGTGTATCAAATTGACAACTAAATCCATCCAGTACAGGTTCTTAAACATTTCCCCAAGTCTCATCATTCAACTAGGCAAATGTGGAGGCCAGCAGGGAGGAAGTAAAATTTTTTTCTGGGAGGAGGTAGAGAGAAAAGAGGTTGTGGAACCGGAGAGGCATGTCCCCCCAGGTGCGCTGTTGGTAGAAAATTTCAAGTATAACAGGATTGATCCAAAGTTGATATGCTTTTGTCACACTATGAACCCATCATTCCTTCCACATGGCAATGATAATCCGGAAACAAAATCTGTTGGTCTGAATTCTGAAGAGATGCCACAGTTACCTTCAAGTTTTAATAATAATATAATTATACATATATAAATATGTTTCAAAAAATAAATAAGTAAATATATGTTTCAAGTTAGTAGATTTTGTTATTCTTTAATAAACACTGAACATGGAATTACATTCCATTGGCCTTTAGAACATACAGACTCAGCTGGCCCCAGGAGCTGGCCCACTAGTCTCCTTCCCGTCCCTGCTCCAGAGACATGCTCCCAGGCTTTCTGCACCCAGTTCCAGGCCTTCCATCTGACGCCTGCCCTTGGCACCCTCTATGCACCCCCACGACACCAGGTCACGATCAGACAACCCTCACTCTACACCTAAACTGGCTCTCATCTCAGCTGCCCTTGCCCACAGCAGCCCCTCCTCCCATGTCTGCCCTCCCTGAAGTGTTCTGGTCCAAGCCACCCCCTCTCCCTGCGCTTCCCACTAACCAACCCCTCCTGCAAAGCCCTGTCCCTGATTTCCCCTCTAGGCAAAGTTAGTGGCTCTTTCCTCTGGTCTAGGTCACCCTGTTCCACACTTCCAGTGGGGCCCAAAGGGAGGTCTCTCAGAACCAATAGGTTCTTGCCTCCCCAGGACTCCAGCACTGTCACACAGGGTGATCGCAGTAGCGCTGGGATCAGTCTTTCTGGTCCAGGACTGGGTATTCATGGAGGCCTCCACAGACTCTCTTCTGGTGGCCTCAAATGAACCAGGCAGAAGACACAATGCCCCAGAGGGCCATACACTAAGCATCCCAGGCCAAAGGCAGCTTGCACCATACAGAGGGCACGGGCACCCCTTCATCGGAGCAACAGCTAGTGACTCAGCAAAGTTTCTACACATATCCCCTGAGCCATGTCTCCATGCTAAGATTAACATTTTGCTCCATTTTAATCCCCCAATAAATCTATAAATTCCACACAGCCCCAATCAAAGCCTGATGGAGATTTTAATGGGACTTGACAAGCTGCTTGCAATATTCAGAAGGGAGAGTAAATGTTCGAGGATAGCCAAGACAGCTTGGAAAAAGAAAAAACAAAGAGGGGAATTTTGCCCGACAAGATGTCAAAGCATATTATAAAGTAATTTTAATAAATATAATGTGATATTAGCACATGAATAGATAAATAGATCTTGGAACAAAATAGAAGATCAAAAAAATAGACACATGTATATACTAGACTTTAATATATGAATAAAGATGGATTTCAACTCAGTGGGGGGAAAGTGGATTATTCAATAAGGATTAGAACAATTTATTACCTGAAAAAAATGAATTAAAATTCCTCTTTACACCACTAACAAAAATTAATGAAGGAATTGTTCAAACTGAAAGAGCAGCAGAAAAAGATGCAGGCAGATATGTTTATGATCCTGAAGAGTCTTGAGCAAGATTTACTGAAAGGCAAAATTTATAAATTTAACTACAGAATTTAAAAGTCTGAATGAAGCCAGATGTGGTGGTATCTGTTATCCCAGCACTAGGGAGGCCAAGTAGGGCAGAAGAATCATGAGTTCAAGGCCAGTCTGGGCAACATAGTTAGAACCCGTCTCAAAAAAATGAGAGAGAAAAAGAAACAATGTCTGAAGAAAGTTACAAGTGTCAGGTACATATAGAAAAAAATATTTACAACATATACACACATTCAAAGATATATGTTAAAAAAGATATATATATATATAATGTACATATGTGTACAACAATACATAACAAACATAGCAAACATAAAACAGTAAGAATTAATCGTTGCAATATATAATTTCTTCTATGAGAAAAATAAGAAATGAATGGGTCTAAAAGATGCTCAGCTTATTAGTAGAAAAGAAAGGAAATGCAAATCAATTTGACATTTTTCCATCAGATTGACAAAAAATTTAATTAAAAAAACACTTTTATGTGTATGAGTGTTTTGCCTGCATGTATGTAAGTGCACTCATGTTGGGCAATGCCCACAGAGGCCAGAAGAGGGCACTAGATCCCCTGGCACTGGAGTTACAGATGGCTGTTAGCCACCATGTGAACCAAACCCCAGTACTCTGCAAGAGCAGCCAGTGTTCTTAACCACTGAGCCATCCCTCCAGCTCCAAGATTGCCAAAAAATTAAATGTGCCAGTATTGAGTAGTGGAGAAGTAGGCTCTCTTTCCTCTACTGTAGTGAGATGATTCACAAATAAAGTCACATTGGTGTGTAATTGGAAAACTTCTAAAACTCCATATGCAGCCTGCCTCTGTTCTCTATTGAGTTTCAGTCCCCAGTCTGTTGGGTAAGACTGAGCAAGGCAAGGGTAGTCACCAGCATGCGGCTCAGGAAGTTGAAGGGATGGGGAGAGGAGTGGACACCAGGTAAGATTCTTCTTTGTGGAGACCCAGTGATGTGGTCTAGTCAACACAAGCTGTGTGGCAGTGTGTCAGTGCTGGCAAGCGCGAGGCATCAGAGATGCAGCACAGAGGCAACTTAAGGAGGGTCTCACACACTAAGGTGATAGTGCTGTGATGTTGGGGCCCAAGCAGGGTGAAGGCTGGTCACATGTAGGGAGATTGATCTATGAGGAAATGTTTTGAGGTCCGTGGGTCCTCATTGTTGGGAGATGGAGTTACAAACGCTGACAAGGAGGAAAGGATGCTGGACTCTGATCCCAAAATGGGCTGGAGGCACGGCTGCATAGGCCTCCAGTCTAGAGAGAGAGCACTGCGCATGTAACTGCGTGTACTCAAATGTGTGTGTCCAGTTCTGCCCACTAAGGGAGCCTGGGATTCTAAGCAACTAAGCACACCTCGTGTCCAGACCTTGGTCACTAATATAGCAGTCCCCCCCACCAAAGTCTTAACTTCCCATGGCTTGAGCCATGGTCAACTATGATCCAAAAAATTTCAATGGAAAATTTTAGAAACAAACAAGATTTATATCTAAATTACATCCCTTTCTGCATAGCATGATAGAATCTCATATTGTCCTGCTCTGTCCCTCCCAAGACATGAATCATCCCTGATCCTTTGTGTCCATGTGGTATGCACTGCCCACCTGTCAGTCACTTAGCTGTGGTAGCTTTCAAATCAGCTGTCAAAGTCACTCTTATTCATTCTATTAACAATTTCCCCAAAGTACAGGAGTGGTACAATAAATGTAAATCACCCCCTCTGGTTCCTGTGTTTGAACTGTTGGGCCACACCTGGTGGTACTGTTTCAGGAGGCTGTGGAACCTAACTGTTATACATAAGGCTGCAGGAGCAGGGCTCTGATTCTGCCTGGGCCTGGGCTGCTGCTGAGGTCTCTGTCTCCTAGGTCTATCAGGATATGAGGAGTCCCAGCCACAGGCTCCTCTGCCACATGCTCTGCCATGCCTTCCCCACCATGATGGACTATATTCCCTTAAACCTCGAGCCAAAGGAAGCTGTTCCCAACTTCGAGTCACTGCTTTCAGGTATTTTATCATAGTAAGGGGAAAAGTGAGACAAGGAGTGGTCCCAGCAACTCAGACACAGCGAAGAGACCCCATCAACAGTTTCATGGAAATGAAAAGGTAGCAGTTGTCAGCTTAATAAACCAGGGGGAAGAGCATATGATGATGCTGCCAAGACCCACAGGGCAATGAGATATTTTGAGAGAGACTTCCGGTGAATTCTTTAATTTTCTATTATATTGTTAGTGGCTGTGAATCTTTTACTGTGCTGAATTTATAAATTTAACACTGTCATGTGCATAGTATCTATAGGGTCAGCACTGTCTGTGGTTCCAGCAATGTACTGGGAGGTGTTATAATGGGTCTACCAGGATGAGGGGGAGGAGATACTATACTGTGCTTCACTTAAGGGAAATGGAGTTCCTTGGAGAAATGGTTAATACAGGGCTGGGGTGTGGGGAGTACAAGATAGAGCTGGAAAATCTTACTGCTGGAGAAGTGATAGCATGCTAGAGGAAAGATGCAGGGTCAGTCCAAAAGGCTGCTCACCAGCCACATTTGAGCATCTGAATAAAGAGGCTGGGAGATTGCCCAGTTAGTACAGAGTTTGCCTCACAAGCATGAGGACCTGAGTTCAGTACCAGCCTCCACATAAAAAGCTGAATGTGGCCTCACTTGCCTATAATCCTAGCACTGGGGAAGCAGACAGGAAGATTCCTGCCTCTCACTGGCCAGTCAGTCTAAAGAAATGATAGTGATAACAGATCAGCAACAGATATCTCCATGCCATATAACCAACACACACACACACACCTTATTAATTACATGGGGGAAAAGAGTAACTCAACCCTTGACAGGCTCTCAGAAGCTACCATAATCAAAAGTTCAAGGTCAGCACCACTAGTCACAGGACAGATCAAAGTCTCGTACCCTTGATGGGATGTAGGGAGCAGTGCACAGCATCTCTTCTGTGGTATCTGTCACCAACAAAGATGCAGATCCTGGATCACATCACAAGGGTACAAGAGATACTTCCAAGGAGGGTACAGAACAAAATCTTGCAAGCTCATAATCCTCAGAAGGTGAAGTTACGGATATGGAGGAACTTCTACAGAACTGCCCTACACTGAAACTTAAAGAGAAGAGCTGATGTGGAGTCTGACCCTGGGTCCTTTCACCATCAGGAGACATGGTGAAGCTTAGACAAGGTCTGAGGGCTGGTTGGTAGTGTCTCTGGTTAATTTCCTCATGTGAATGGTTGGGTGTGATTAAGAGAATGTCCCTGTTTGAGGGTTTGGTTTGGGGGGAGATAGTTGGGAGGGCACTGTGTCAACACCTTAAATAAGTTCAGTGGTGGAAGCTCTGTGTGCTATTCTGGTCTATGGGGGTCCTGAGGACAGGACACTTAGGTCTGCCTGCTCCTCACTGAGGTGCTGGCCTGGCACAATTGTGCTGTGGGCAGTGTCTACAGTGGGAACTTGGGCATCTCGGAGCTCAGCTGCTCATCTTAGAAGCCTTAGTCCTGAGCATGTGTATATCCCTTGAGTCCAATAACAGTCAACCCTGGACTGCACAGAACCTGGCACAAGTCTCCACTTCCCAAGAATAAAGAGAACAGATTCCACGGTCTGTTCTAGGGAGGAAGTCAGACTCTATCCCAGCATCGCCCTGGATCCTAGTTCACACTCTTTCTTTCTTGAGACCTCCCAGTCCCAACACTGCCTCCTGTTTCCCAGAGCCCTCTGGTGGGGGCAGACGCATAACAGTCACAACATAGTGGGACACTGTGCCTTGAGGATCCCAAGAGGATAGAGAAAGGAGAGAGGCAAGGGGAGAGGAGAGAGGGGAGGGGGATGGAGGGGGAGGGAGGGGGAGGGGGAGGGGGAGAGAGAGAGAGAGAGAGCACACACACACACACACACACACACACACACGCACGCACGCACACGCACGCACACACGCACGCGTACAAGTGCTACCCTAAGGTTAAGGACCCTAAACCACAAGACCTCATTTTGAGGTCAGTCTCAGCTCTCTCCAAGAACTTAGCACTATGTCAGGCACACATGGGACAGTCATAGTGATAGATTACTCTAGCCCCAGGCAGTTGAGTCTCTCCTCTTTGCTAAATATACCATAAAAACTATTTAACATAAAGCATCCTTTTAAAATAGGTGCTATTCCCACTTCATTGTCTGAAGACCTTGAGTTACAGGGAGATAAAATCTGTTGCTCAGGTAATTATGATTTGAATACAGTGTTATAGTTTGAATATGAAATATGCCCACATAGGTTCACGAATTAACACCTGGGTTTCCAATAGCTGAGACTATTTTTGGTTAATTGTTAGAATAATTATTTATTGTGTATGTATGCATGGTGTGTACGTGCAACCAGATAGGGGTCAAAGGACAACTTTGTGGAATCAGTTCTCTCAACCTACCATCTGTTCCAAGGAGCAAACTCAGGTCACCAGAGTTGGCAGCAACCACTTTTACCTGCTGAGCTGTCCTACTGGGCCTTGCTGGTGCTATTTTGGGAGGTGCTGGAATTTTTAGAAGCTGGAGCCTGTGTGGAGGCTGTAGGTCACTGGGGGCAGGCCTTTGCAAATGTCCAGGGCCTGGCCCCTTCCTGTCTCTCTCTCTGTGTTTCCTGTTTCTTTGAGTACTGAAATGCAAAGAAAAGCCTCCACCACATGCTTGTATTGCCACAGGTGTGTGGGGTCAAGCCCAGGACGTGAGCCAACCCCCCTGAAACCTGAGCCAAAAGAAATATTTCCACGTTCACATTGTTTCTGTTGGGCCATGGTGACAATAAAGCAACAGATAGTCCTGTTCTTCCATGTTGACTTTAAAGTGGATGAATGAATGAATGAATGAATGAATGAACGAACGAACAAATGAGTGAGCTAGTGTACAAGCCATTGAAATCCCCACCCCAGTGTGCCCTAGATCCAGTCTGGCCAGCGTCTGTCTGCCAGTTTCCTGTACTAGGTAAAGAAGGAATTGGCGGGTACCCAGAGAGTCACGTTCACCCACAAGAATTTACATTTTTTTTATTAAAAATGTCACAGGAAGTCCACTAGAACACTTGAAGCCACTGCCAAGAGTGTACACGTTTGATATTAATTAAAGCAAAAGATGACAGCCCCCAGGAAAAGGGGTAATTTTCTTCTCTCGCATAAATGACCTTTCGGGAGAGCCTGCTCTGCACTTCGCCTGGTCATTACCAGGAATCAAAGTGTTTGCAGAGAGGCGAGACTTGCCCACTGAGCACAGCTTTCTGCCTCCTGGGAAAGGTGAGGACTTAGTTCTCTGGGGGCCTGTCACCATGGGCGTCACCCAGCAAACCCACAGTGATGTCTTGGCAGATGGGCGCCCTGTCAGAAGTCCCTTCAAAAACAGTTCTGCGTGGATTGTGTTCCCACCTCCCCAACACCAACTCAATGGTTCCCTGGAGCCATCACCCCATCACCTAATTCAAGCCACCACCCCATCACCTGGCTCATGACCCTCTCACTCCCTGGATCTCGCTCAGCCTGTTCTAGGCTCTGTCCCAAAGACACACCCCTGACCATGTCTTGTTCCGTCTGGTGACTCAGACTGCCTCTTGCTGGTCTTTGCTTTCAGGCTCTAAACCATCCCACCTTCAGCATCCTTGCCTAATGCCTGAGGCCTCATAAAAAAACAAAACAAAAAACTGTCTGGAGACCCTGCCTCTCTGTCAGTCCCTCTCCAAGCTGGCAGGCCTGATGGGACAGCCAGACTCACCCTCCCTTCCTCAAAGCCGTCCACCTCCTTGGCAATGTCACCCCCCACCAAACCTTCCTTCCTCCCCAGAGGCTCCTGTTGGGCAACCCAGTGGCACCTGTTTGTGGAAGGGTCTTTAGAGCCCCTGTGGTGGCTGTCCTTTGGCTGCTCATCCCTTCCCTGCCACTTCCCTCCTCCAGTTTCTCCCAGGCCCTGCTCTGTCCTGAATGATTGGCCGATCCGCGGAGGTCCCAGGATTCTCCACTGACCCCTGCAGGTGACTGTACATACCTTGTGTGCCTTAGCGCCATACCACTGTCCTTGGGTTTGGGCTAAGGGATGAACCAGGCAATGTTGACTCCATCCACGGATGTGGAGCACCAGGATGATACAGAACTGACCCCACTCAAACAGCAGGCTTACCTGGACATCCCACTGCTCAGTGACACTGAGGGAAGGAAGGTCACAGTAGACCTTCGGGAAGCTCAAAGGTCTCCTCTCCTCAGAGCCAGTCAGTTCTGATCCAAGCCCTCTATGCATGGCTAGCTGGGTATGCTACAGATGTCCCCTCTCCTAGCCTATGCCCAGCACACTCAAGAAGTGAGGTCAAGCCTGTCTTAACCCTGTAACTCCAGCACTTGAAAAGCTGAATTCAAGCCTAGCCTGGGCTACATAATGAGACTGTCTCAAAACAGGAAAGAAAGAAAGAAAGAAAGAGAGAGAGAGAGAAGGAAGGAAGGAAGGAAGGAAGGAAGGAAGGAAGGAAGGAAGGAAGGAAGGAAGGAAGGAAGGAAGGAAGGAAGGAAGGAAGGAAGGAAGGAAGGAAGGAAGGAAGGAAGGAAGGAAGGAAGGAAGGAAGGAAGGAAGGAAGGAAGGGAAGAGAGCCACCCCATCATGGGCCCCTGGGCCCTCTAAGCTCACACCACCCTGGTCTAGGTGCTGCACCTGACCCAGCTGCAAAGCCAGGTCAAGGGTGATGGATGGCCCAGCCCTGCAGTTGGCTCAAGGCTCTTCCCACAACCTGTGTTCAGGATCTCCAGCCCCACCACCAGAATACTGGCTGACAGCCATACTTTGCATGGGCTCCTGTCAGGTGCCTGGAGTGGAATTTGGCCCAGATAGAGCCAAACACCCTCCTCCTGCCCCATGTCCTCCCTAGGAGCCAGTTTTAACCCTCTCATCCTGCCACTGACCTAGAACCCCATTCCTCAATGTCTTTGGTTTACCCAGCTCCTGCCAGGGTGGCCTTTCTGTGTAACCCCCACCAGACTTCAGGCCCCAACACATTCCAAGGACCGTGCACCAGCAGCTTCTGTTACGGTTCAGAGTTCAGCCCAAGTGGGCAGCGCCCCCAGACTGGACCTCACAGGGGCCTCCCCTCTGCCACCTGGAGGGGAGCAGTCACCCTGTTTCCTCTTCACCTCTTGTGGTTTTCTGTGGTTTTTCCAATCCTTTCTTTCCTTCTCTGTATGTAGAATACCCTGGAACCGTCTACTGGGTAGATTTCCCCCCGGAATTAGAGCTCCATTTCCTCTGATGCAGGGCCTTCGTGGGTCCAAGAACTGCATTACTGGAACCAGAACCAGCATCTTTTGTTCTGAGCTGGCTTGGTCTCTCTGAGTCTCTGGCCTCTTCCCTGAACAGGCGTGAAGCCACTAACCCTGCCCATTTGGGTCTGGCTGAAGAGCTTGGAGATCCTACAGGGTGGATCCTACAGGGTCCTGCAGGGTGAAGGAAGCTACTGGCACTGGCCACCACACACCGAGCCACAAGTGGGCCCAAAAGTAGATTCTCCCCATGGTGAGTGTGGAGAGGGGAGGATCAGGAGAGACACAGGTTCTACCCAAGTCCAGCAGAGGTGAGCCAATCCTCTTGCTGTCCACACTCGTAGCCTTTCCTGGGAAACACTGACTCCAACAACAGGCAAGTGCATTCTTTGAAGGTGACAAATAGAATAGGTGTGACCTCTGTGGGCCTCGGTTTTCCTCTTCCAGAAAATGGGAATGTAGCATTGCCCTTGAAGGGCCTAGAGTGATGTGATCTTTGCAATCTGATGGAGAAAGTATTGGTGCTGTGAGCATTTGGGGAGATGGTGTAGGACAGTGTCTAGTGTGCTCTGGATACCCACTGTGTCCCTAAGTCTCCCTGGGCAGACACATGAGCATCCTTCAGGGCAGGGCAATGAGGTGTGACCCAGGGCTTAAAAGCATGAGTATCTCAAAGCTGAGTGTGTCTACCCAAAGTCATTCTGAGCTGGAAGCAGTCACGGGAGCAAATAACAAGGACCTGGTAGGAAGGCTGCCAGGAGGCTCAAGGAGGCCATCAAATCACACCTGGCACAGAAAAAGGATCCTTGCTCCCTTTCAAACTGAAGGAGGGAAGGTCGTTTGGACTACCAGAGGTGAAGCTGGTAGCTGGCTGGAAACCAAGCTGCCTAGAGGAAGAAAGGCAGCCCCTGCGCTGTGCCCCCTAGGCTGGCCACAAGCCTATCCCTCCTCTGGCAATAAATCATGGTCCCCTCCTAATGTCACTGTGACAGGCAGTGGAGCAGGAAGCCAGGGCTCCAGTCCACAGCCAGCTTTGTATACCTGTTGTACTCACACACAGCGCTCACAGCCTTACTTGTGATTGTATACATACACAAAGCTGGGTCTGCATGTGCATGCATTTAAACATGTTGTACCCTCATTCGAACAGTAACTTTTGGGGGCCTCAGTTTCTCTACCAGGCAGAGTCCTAATGGCGCCTTCCGGGAGAGGTGCTCAGCACATAAAACAGCCTTGGCAAACCTGTGCCACCATTTCCTCCAGCCTCTGCCCATCACCAAAGGCAGCACTGAAGAGACACCACAAACCAGCATCTGTGCAGGGGCATGGTGATAGTGGAGGCATGGTGGGGATGGTTTGGTGGAGAGGTTCCCTGGTGGGGGGCAGCAAGCAGGGTTGGAAAACTGGGGGAGAGCAGGCAGGTGGGGCAGGAGGGCAAGCAAGGTATGCCAGGCCAGCAGGCACGGACAGCCATTAGAGCCACCGCCAACACTGGGCAGCACTGGGGGCAACCAAGCTGTACACACGGGAGTGCTCAGCACAGGAGTCTCCTTGCAGTGGCCTGTGTTGCTATTGGCTGAGTTTTGCCACTTGCCTAAGAAGCCCTGTCCTTTTTCTCTTGTATGGTCTGCCAGTCTCTCAGTATTTCGTTTGAAAAACAAAAAGCAACACTTGGACCCTTCTGTGCTGTTCCAGATTGGTCTGCAGTTCTCGCTATACTTTTTAAAAAGAAATTTTAAAACTCCCTGTGCAATCTGGAAACTGACTCCCTGTGCTCCATAGCACGCAGTCCCTGGTCCTAGGGCCAAATCCTCAGAGCTCTGGCATTAGCCTGCCCTGCCCAGCGAGTGGCACAGAGACCTTGAATGACAGGGGAAGTGACAGGGTGGTGATTCAATCCCAGGCAACCATGGCCAGGACACAAGATGGTGTTGGGTTTTGGTTATGAGCAGACTTTAGAGCTATTGATGGCTGTAGAAACAATAGTGTCTAGACATCCCTGATCCACTTCCTTTGGATTCACACCCCATGTGACCCCAGCCATCCACACATGCAGGGGACAGGAAAGCATCATGTGAGACTATCCACAAAGCCACAGACCCCATTCAGGTCACACCAGGTTGTCCACTAATGTCTTTGCTTGTGCAGAATCCCATCTAAGACCTCTCATTGCTTTAACTGTCTTGTCTCCTCAGTCCCCTGTCTGTGGCAGTCCTCCTTCTCTGGTACCCAGTCCCCTGTCTGTGGCAGTCCTCCTTCTCTGGTACCCACAGTCCCCTGTCTGTGGCAGTCCTCCTTCTCTGGTACCCATAGTTACTGGTGTTACAGTTATTGGTATTCAGTTACGGTGTCCAGTGTTTCTTGTGTTAGGCTACTCTGACATCTCCTCAAGACTGGACCCGGGTTGACCATCTTTGACCCAAATCCCTAGAGGTAACATAGTGTCCTTGATGTTCCTTCTCAGGGTCATGGTGGTGACACCTTGTTGTTGGTGACATTGGCCTTGACTGCTTGGCTCAGGGAGCATCTTCCCAACTGCCCCGCTGTATAGTAACGGGCCTTCCTTTGCAATAACTATCTGGGGAGACGCGTAAGACCACGTGAATCCTGATTCTTCAGCATTTGTCCACTAATGTTACTCTCCTCAGTGGAGCTTGTGGTAGCCACAGTCACTGCTGGCCAAAGGGCTTTTCTGTTCCTTCCATTGACATAATAATTCAAATCCTACTGCATAATAATTATGCATTCTACTACATAATAATTAGAATTGTCTGTCCTCTGCACTTACCAAACTCATCTTCAACTTGTCTCAGTAAACTTGGATTTCTTCTATCCTGGGCACCATAACCCAAACAATATTCATTTTGTTGGACAAGTATCCCAGTTTGGCCACTAGGAATGTCTTCATTTCAGCTCCTGAGACCTTCCAACCAAGGCTCCTCCTGCCCCAGTACCTCCCACAGTTGGGCACTCCCAGGTGGCTCCCTTGTAGTGTCACAACCTGTGTTTAGAAACAAGAGAGCCTTTCCTGGAGGGTGAGGGTTAGAAGCCAAAGCTCAGAGCTCTTGGTGTCCCTGTGTTGGAAAGCACAGGTGGGGTAAAGGTGCTGGGAATTGTGTCTATGTCTATCATAGATTTAGAAACCAGTCACTGAGAAGGTGAGTTTAGGGTAAAGCTGCCAAGCCTGAGTTTGATCTCCAGGATACACATGGTAAAAGGGGAAAACAGATTCCCTCAACTTGTCCTCTGACTCCACATGTGTGCTGTGGCATGTGGTGCCTCCCCACCAAATAAACAAATATATTTATTTTATATTTATAAATAATTTATTTGTGTGTTAGAGGGGCAGTTTACTCCAGGAATTGGCTCCCTGAGAGGTTATCTAATCCCAAGTGGGCAGGCCTAGACACAGGTACACAAGAGTACCACTAAGTGGACTCAGTGCATTCTATATACATATATATAATTATAAATGTATGTATATGCATATTTATACATTTATGTATGTATATGTAACAATAATAATCAAACAATAGCTATAGAGATGGCTCAGTGGTTAAGAGCACTGGCTGTTCTTGCAGAAGATCCAGGTTCAAATCCCAGCACCCACATAGCAGCTAACAACCACCTGTAACTCCAGTTTCAGGGGATCCGATGGCCTCTTCTGTCCTCCATGGGCATTGCACGACATGGGTGCACTTACACACATACAGGCAATACACCAATACACATAAAATAAAAATAAATTTTAAAAATTTAAAAAAAAATCAGAGAAGGGGACAAGAAATTGAGAGAGTGGATGGGGCGTGGGAAGAGGACTCAGAGAAAATAATGCAGCTGCAGTGCTCATGCATGAAATTATTTTTAAAAAATAGTAAATGTAATAAAAAAGTTAAAAACCACTGGGCATGGTGGCACACACCTTTAATTCCAGCACTTGGGAAGCAGAGGCAGGTGGATCTCTGTGAGATCAAGGCCAGCCAGGCCTAAATAGAGAGTTCCAGGCTAGCTGGGGCTACAAGAAGATCTTGTCTCAAAAGAAAATAAAGTTGAAAACCCTGAGCTCATACTGACCACCAGGATCAGAATCCAGCACCCTGTGGATCTTGGCTTCTCCCTTCCCTCAGCATTGAGAAGCGCTGCCCTCTCTAAATTTCTGCCGTGTGAGGACTTTTGGCTCAGTTCAGTGTGCTTACAGGGCAGATTAACAAGGGTGGGGCCCCACCCCTGAGCAAGGCACTTTCTGACGGACCATCTCTATGGCAGCCTCCTGGCATCTATTCAGAGCAGTGCTTCCCCCATTTCTTAGGCTACCTCTTCTTCCTGCCCCTTCCAGGGGACTTGTTAATCAGGTATGATCCCCTTTGACTCCAGAATGAGTTTTGTTCCATTGGGGTCTCCCCCTGTATCCTGGGGTGCCTTATTTGGAGGTACATATGAAGGGTTTAGGAAGCATAGCACAGGCTCAGAGTCAGAGCTATTCAAAATATACACCCACATCCCCTTCCTCCCGTCATTCCTCCCCCTTTCCACTCAATCCCTGAAACTCATCTCTTTGGCATCTGGTTTTTAAATGTTTATTGTATTAATGTGTATGTGTGCATGTCTGCTTGTCTGTAAGTTCACGGCATTCATACAGGTGCCCGTGGAGGGCAGAAGAGAGTGTCAGATCCTTCGGAGCTGGAGCACAGGCAGTTGTGAGCTGTCCAGTGTTGATGCTGGAAACCAAACCTAGGTCTTCTGCAAGAACAGCAAGTGCTCTTAACTGCAGAGTCATCTCTCCAGTGCCTTGTCTGTTTTACCTACTGGATTCTTTCTGTGCAAAAAAGCAAACACGTACATTTTAAAAATCTTTTTTCTTTCTTTCTTTCTTTCTTTCTTTCTTTCTTTCTTTCTTTCTTTCTTTCTTTCTTTCTTTCTTTCTTTTTTTTTTTTTTTCGCTAGGATCTCCCTGTAGCTCCAGCTAGCCTGGAATTCACTATGTAGAACAGGTTGGCCCTGCTCTCACAGAGATTCACCTGCTCTGCCTCCAGTGCTGGAGGCACGAGCCACTACCACACCTGGCTGTTTATATCTCCTTGTTAATATGAAGATAACCTGTTATTAAAATTCTTCTGTACTTTGCCTCTTTTAACTTAACAATATGTTCTGGAAACTCATGGCCTCTTGGTTCATAATGGCCTTCCTTATCTTTTTGGCAGCTGTATAGTACTCTATGGCACAGATGCACTGTATAATTCAGCAACTCCCCTGTCTGTGCGTATTGGTCTCTAGTAGCTTATGATAGCAACCATGTAATAACTGGCTTGTGTGTCCGTTTGTTGCCAAAAAAAAAAAAAATCCTTGGGGTAGATCCTGAGACTGCTGCCATGCATGGGAAGCACACAGGCCATTTGGTCTAGTATCACCAAGCACCCTTCCAAAGGGTCCTTCACCCCAAGTTCCCGAAGGGCTGTGGGAGTTCCTGCTTCCCCAGGTCCTTGCCAGGTACTGCAAGGTCAGCATTCACTGTTGTGGACCTGTTGTGCGAGAACCCGCATTTTTGTGTTGCTTCAAATTCTGCTTCCCACGAATGAGAGGATCTGCACATTTTCATGTTTGAGGACTTTGTGTGTGAATTGTCTGCTTGCAGTTTTCCCCCATTTTTACATTTTTGGTCCTTGGTCAATATTTAAGGCTTCTTCTTTAGTGACATTAGTCCTTTCTCTGCACTTGTTTTGTAAACATTCCCTCCTGGTTGATGGGGGGAAACATCTTTGTTTATAGAGTGATATTTTGTCATGAAATTAAAAATAATTGTACATAGTCAAATGTATTCACCTTTTATCACCTGGAATTTTTGAGGGCTCGTTAGAAAGCCTTCCCTTAACTTGGAGTGGGTTCTTTCAGAAAGACCCTGTGGACATGAGAGAGCAGCAGGGGCCTGAAGACCCAGCTGGAAATGAAGGTTAATCAAATTGGTGCACTGTTTATTGTGAAAAGATCGAGGGACTCCCTTACCTGGGTGACTCCCTGAACAATTTAAATTTGGGACGATTCATTGAACTTGAGCTCAAAAGTCACGTTTGAGGAAGGTATTGGCTCATTTCATAGTGAGACTCAGGGCCCCGGTGTTTCAATCCCCTGTCAAATAGTGAGAGGGTGCTGGGGAGGGGAAGAGGCAGTGTGCCTTGGTGAGAATCAGGCCCTTGGAAATCTCCCATCTTCAAGGACTTTGGCATCCGCAGTCCCCTAGCTGTGGTTTGGAGGTGCTGGACCCCTGTGAGCCTGCCTGTGCTTGGGACTGCCCACCTCCTGTGCTGCCAGAGGGCTGGTTCCCCACTTGCCATTCACTACCACGGACACTGGGGCATCTCCTACCACAGCCTTCTTTCAGAAGTTGGTGGAACTCATAGAAATAAAGCCTTATAGTCAAAATCTCCATGGGGATCAATGGAAACTCAGGGTCTCTGCCCAGAGGACAGCAGGCCTCTTCTGCCAGCCAGGGAGATTCTCTACAGGGGTCAGTGTCTGGGTCTTCCACACATCACCGAGTTTTGACCACCACATCAGCCTGCCTGCCTGGAAAACCACTGTCTCTTGGACTGGTTCCCTGCTTCCTGCTCTGGAAGTCTCTTCTGGTGTGCCCAGGTTCACCCTAGTCCTATCCGTTGTGGGGAATCTGGCTCCACATCAGTACAGAACAATCTGAGATGCAGTAACATAGCAGATGCATCTACTGAAGAAAAGGGAGATAGGCTGGGTTGGCGTGGAACTGCATTGTTGGAGATGGGAAGAGGTGGGCAACTGGGGCTAGGAGGGTACTATGATGTGGAGAAGAGACGGCATGAGGAGGAACTGTAGACTGTTGGTCATATCCCAGGTGAATGGTGGTCAAAAGAAAGGACAAGGTCAAAGTTGCCTTTCCCAACCACTTCGTAGCTAGGACAGACAGCCTGTTTTAACACCTCGTCCCACAGGAGTCCCAGGCATCAGGTACACTCAGACTGAACTCTGGTTTGCAGCCCATGGGGATATTTTGGGCCGGCAGGTGCTGCTCAGCCGTCTCCAGCTCTTCCTCCCCACGTCCTACGCAGGTGGCTTTCTGGGCATGTGGCACAGGTTCCTGAGAACTTGTTGCTAACAGAACTTCTGTGAACAGAATCATGTTGGTGTCACTGCATATTTTTGATCACTTATCCTTTGTGTGTACATGTGTGTAGATGCACTTGTGCATATGAGTGTGGCTGAAGCCAGAGGCCAGACAACCTCAGATGTGGTGGTCCACCTCATTTTGAAGCAGGGTCTCTCACTGGCCTAGAGCTTATTAATTAGGCTAGGCTGGCCAGTGAGCCCCAGGGACCCACCTGTCTCCACCAACCCAGCACTGGGATTCCAAGTCGGCACCATCATTCCCACCTTCTCCTCTTAAAAAAAAAAAAAAAAAAAAAAAAAATTATTTTTTTGGGGGGGGGGGGCGACAGGGTTTTTTTTAAAAAAAAAAAAAAAAAAAAAAAAAACTTATTTATTGGGGGGAGGGGGCGAACAGGGGCACACATGTGCCAAGACACACATGTGGAGGTCAGAGGACAACTTATAGGTTCAGGGGGTCAAACTTAGATCTTCATGCTTGCAAGGCAAGCACTTTATTCATTAAGGCATTTTCCCAGCCCCATATTTTATACTTCTTAGAAAGTATGAAGTTACTGTGTGTCCATCCACCCAGGCATCCATACTTATCCCCAAGCAGGAGTTGACAGAATTGTTAGAAATAAAGCCTTAGAGTCAAAGCCACCATTCTAACAATTTTCCAAATTGCATGTTTTAAAAGGTTATTTTTGTATTCAATATTTTCAGGCTCTTCTGGCCAAGTTAAATGGGCTGGATGTTTTAACATTTTCTGGTCATCTACTCTGTAAAGAATAGTGGGGACACTATCTGGGCTAGACACTGCCTCAGGTATAAAAGAGCCCCATGTCAACGGCAAAGTGAAATAGTGGGTATCACAGCAGGTGGCGGCAGCACATAGCCTCCCTCTGGGGCACAATCTTGAGGCTAGGCAGGCCATGGGCACAGGGGAGGGGTGTATTTTGGCTCCGTGCTTATCCTCAGTACTGGATGGATGAACATGGCACAAACCCCACTTTCTATTGGCTACTCAGCATGCAGTACACTCTGCTGAGATTGTTTATCCAACACAGCAGCAGCAGCAGCCTCAGATCTCCTAGCAGAAGCCCAAAGCTCTGTCCTCTCAGGGTTCTGGCTGAGTCAGGAAGTTATCCTCCCAGGAGGCAGGAGGTGGGACTTCCGGCTGGGGTGTCACGGGGTAGCATCCCTGCTGGCCTTTCCTCCCAGGCAGCACTGCCACCAGAGGGTGCAAAGGATGCAGGGAAACCAAGACTGTCCATGCAGGCACTCCCACAGGACTAAAGGGACGTGGCTGTGCATGGGACCAGGGAGGTTCATTCTGCTCAGGTGGCAGAAGTGTCTGTAGATTGCCATTTCCCATGCCTTGGAAGAGTCTAGAGCTCCCTGCTAAAGCTCAGCCTGGGCTACTCATGGTGGGTCTAACAGTATGATAGCAGATCAGCCCTGTGGATGCATGCCCTTCAGCCTCATCCTTGGCCTCTGATCACAGGGACTTGGTATAATGGAGCACTGTCCTCCAGGCATGATACACCATCGCCCTCTTGAGCTGTCAATAGCTGTGATTACCCAAAGGAGACCGGCACAGGATTGGGTCTATTAACTTACCCTAACCCTCCCCCAAGGATTTACAGATATTAGGAAAGTGGGTACAAGAGGCCTGCCCATCCTCAGGATTTATAGGCAGTTTAATGGTTGCTAGGGGGTGGGGTTCACAAGACCACAGTTAATGGTTGTGGGGAGTTATTTTTTCTTCAGTGGTATAGCTGTCCATAAGTTGCCCATGCTCCTGTAAGTAACTCCAAACAAACTCACTGGTTAAGCAGACTAGACTTCAGTGGAATTATTTCTTTGGTCTATGGCTGACATCCTTTCTGGGGTGACTAGATCTTTGTTCACCCCCTAGGGAATGCTCACTCCACACTTGACCACCTTACTATTGACCTGTCTAGATTCATGTGAGGACTGCAGCCTTATGGCGACATTTTGGTTCTTCCCCCAACAAGCACTTCATTGCTAGTTTGCAGAAATTCTTATTTAAAATGGGCAGATTCAGTAGTTGAAGCCTCAAGTCCACCTAATTGAATGACTAGAAGAATCCTGAAATGAGTTAACAAGCACACATATGTTATCCCAGTCACGACACACAGTATTTGGGCTTAATTTTTCTATTTCGTTGGCTTGTAATCTACTTTCCTTCCCATCAGATGCACAGCAATTCCAGGTCAGCTGTTCCACAGTCATCAGCCTGACACTAAAACTACATCCGTGTATTCACTTAATAACTATTTATCATCCACCACCTCCCCACTTTCAAAAAGGAATAACTTAAATGCTCTAGAAATTGGAAAAAAAATTGAAATTTGACCTTTATTAACTGGGTTAATTGTCAAAATCTCTGCTTGTAAAAAAAAATTAATGACCAAAAAGTGTAACTTTCAGAGTTTCAAAGATTAGGTTAATGTCCAAGGAAGTATAAACTTTGACCTTTTTGACACATGTCACCAGTAAGTTATCCTAATAAATTGCTACCTGTGAGCAATTATAAAGTTTCCCCTGTACCCAATCACCGGGTTTAATTGCTGCAGGAAACCCTGGCTTCCTTAGACAGCCTGCAGAGCTATCTAAGGCCTGAGGGAGTTACTTTCTATTTGTTTCAGGGAGATGTAATTAGTTGTTCCGATGGATTTCTAGACATTCATAGACAGATGCGAGCTGCTATGGCCATAGGCAGCTTGGGTGGTAAACCAGAAAACTGATTCCAGGAACACGAGAAGGAAAGGCAGGGTCAGCCACCTACACAGAAGTAAACTGCCCATTCAGGGGTGCTGGAGAAGACCTGTGGCTTGTGACTGTGCTGAGCCTGCCAAGTGGGGCTGGGAGGTGGTTTTCCACATTCCATCATTTAGGGGGTAGATACTGGTGCAGGGGAGCAGGCTGGGTCCAGCAAGTAGGCCAATCTCATGCAGGTTTTAGTTTGGGCACAGGTAATGGCGATTTCACTGTCTATTGGGTCAAGGCAAGGCTAGCCAGGATGACTGGGGCCTCCTCGCTCTGACTGTACTAACCCCAACAATTCTAGGATGTTAAGAGAAGCTGGAAATGTAACACCTAACCCATGGTGCCGATCCTATCTTCCTGAGCTTTCAAAGTACTTGAAAAGAAAAAAAAGTAGAGAAAAATTCTCTATTCTTTGTCAACAGCAATGAACCTTATTTTGGTGGTAGTGCAGAGCAAAGTCAGGTTCAGAGAATAAATAGACAGGCACCTACAATCTGGGCCAAATGCTGTCTGGTCAGTTTTTCATTAGTTACAAGAGACTGGAGTGGACCTCAAGACCTGCTGCTGGTGGAATGTCCCTTAGAGGCCCTCTCCAGCCTCAGGGATGAGTGGGGTGGCATCCTCCTCCTCTGTCAGCTTCCCTGCCAACAAGCATCTCACATCACACCCTGGTTGCTGCCAATGCCCAGAACGCATCAGATACCCCTTGCACACAGACCATATGTATAGCAGGTCTCACTTCCCACTGACCAGCATGGTCACTGGGCCTACGCTTGTCACCTATGAAGGAAGGCCCTGGCCACCTTCTCTAGCACCTAGGAGTGCCAGATGCCACAGCCACCCGATGCTCACTGGGATCACAAGAAACTGGTATACTCCAAAGTCTAACCTGCAGCAGGAGCCTGTTTCCTTAGGATGCCCCTTGTTACCCCTCACCCTGTCCCCGTATGTCCCCATCCCTGCCAACTTCAGGTCAAAGGCATGGAGTACCAAAAGAAGCCAGTGTGTCATCAACCAACAGAGTGGAGAGCTTTTGGCAAGTTGAGAACTTGATCTAGGTAACATATGCAAAGTAGTCAGAACCCCCTGTGAGCACGCTGTTCCAAGTCGGTAGCTTTGGTTAATGCTAATGGGGCATAAGTCACCAGCTCTCCAGGCATCCCAATGTGTCAAGGTGCACAGGCCCAGGCTGTGCTCCATGCTCCTCTCCACTGGGAGCTCAGCCTTGCAAAAATAAAGCTGTCACGGTGTTCTCTAAAGTTCCACCTTTGCTAGCAGGCCAGGGCTTCTATCTCAGCACCTTCTTTGGAAAAAGTGTGTGAGTGTGGGGTATAAGGAGACAGGGGCATCCATACGTCCTTGATGTGATCCAAGATACTCCGAAGAGCAGACTGGACAATGGAATCCCATTTCCCTGTTCTCCTTTTGAACAACACCCATTCTGATCCCTTTAAAAAAGTCCAAGGAGGGGGCTGGAGAGAGATGGCTCAGCGGTTAAGAACACTGACTGCAGTTGCAGAGGACCTGGGTTCGATTCCCAGCACCCACATTGGTGGCTATGAACCGTCCTTAACTCCAGTCCCAGTAGAGTCCCACGCCCTCTTCTGACATGGGTGCACTCACATACATGCAGGCAATACACTCACACACATAAAAACAAAAGTCCAAGGAACGTTAGGACAGAGTCCTTGACTATAGTCAGACAACACTTAAATTGCTGGATAGCATAAGCCCAATGCTAGTTACTTTGACAATGACCAATAACCAGAACAGAACAAACGTCCTCATAATTGTAGGCGGGAGCAGGGCTGTTTCTCTTGCTTTTAGGATTCACTTGACAACATGTTCTAGTGCCAGAGACGGTATTATTTCCAGAATTAGTCTGGCTGAGGTGCACACGGCTCTAACTGCCATCTCTTGCTGTGACTTGAGTCAGCTGTCATTTGCATCGACATTTGGGGAGGGTTTGTTTTGAGCTATCTGTAAGAGTTGAGAATCAAGTTCACGGTGAGATTAATATATATGTATAAAATAATTTGTTTTCCATGTGCATGCTGGATATGACAGCCACACCCTGAGCTGAGGCCTTGTGCTGGAACTCCAGGGTGTATGGGAATGCTCTGTCTACCAGGGCCCCGACCCGTCCTGGGACACCATTACTTTCTTAGGCTTTTTGCCATTATTCATTCAACAACCTGGAGCCAGATCCCTCCTGCATCCCTGGCACTCCTCCCAGCAGTCTCCTAGCTCTGTTCTATTTTATACTTAAGGAATCCATGTCTCTCACTTAGGCATGAGGCAGGCCAGCCTGGGCTATGTAAGAAGGCCTTTCTCAAACAAAAAAAAAAAAGAGGGGCTGGAAAGATGGCTCAGTGGTTAAGAGCACTGGCTGCTCTTGCAGAGGATCTGGGTTCGGTTCCCAGCACCTACATGGTGGCTAACAACCGTCCATAAGTAGTTCCAGGGGAACCAACGCCCTCTTCTGACTTCCAAGGGTACTGCATGACACAAATGCATGCATATACATGCAGGCGATACACTTGTACACATAAAAAAAAACCAAAATACTTAAGAGAGGGGGAGGAAGGGGGAGCTGAAGCCCTGGGCATCATCAAACTTGTGGTGAAGGTGGTGGGTCAGGATTTTACTTTAGGTCTGCCGGACTTCCTGAGCTACATCCTCTTTGCAGGATGATATGCAGACACCCTGGAAGGATCTGTGTGCCAGCAGTCACTGACATTGGAGTAAAAGTTGGTTCACTGTCACCCTGGAGGAGCCTTTCATGAGTGAGATAGGGCTCAGGAAGAAAGAATGCCACTACAGAAGGCTCTGGCGCACCCTCCAGGTGCTTTGGGGGATTTTAACCAGATCTCAGTTCTAAAAGTAGCTCCTCTGAAACTGCGCATTAAGGAAAAAAAAAAATAGTTGAAGGCCAGGCCATAAGTTGACCCCTGTTTACGAGAACACTCAAGAGGTACCAGGCCCAACAAGCAGGAACAGGAAAGCAAGAAGCTGTGGAAAGGGGAGAAGAGGAAGTGAGACCAAGATGTCACCTGGACCACCTTAGTCACTCCCAGAGACAAGCACTCCTCCTCACTGACTGCCCACTTTGAGCATCTGGAATGCCCACGTGAGCCAGACCAGGCTGGACAGAATCACACCAGCACCAGAATCGCACACTTGACTCCACGAAATGTCAGGCCTAGACCATGCCAAGGAGTTTCTCTGGTGCCTGAGGCAGAAGACTGAGGCACACTACATGATACACGTTTATATACACAAGACATCTTACACACATTACCAGGTATGCTTGAGTCTGGGCCAACAGTGGTCCAACAAGGACATCAAGAGGTTGTTAGATACAGGAGCCAGAGTGGCTACGAGTGGACTGAGTGAGGTCCCCAGCTCCACAGCCTGTGCTAGGGAGCCCACAAGCACAGGACTCCCCATTCATTTTACTTGTCTCTAGAACTGACAAAATGGCATCTGTGCTGAGAGCTGACGATTCCTTCCTTTCTCCTGCTTGAAGAAATTCCCTTGATACAGGATGGGACCATCCCACATGACCTCTCTCAGGGACCAGGGCTCCGGCAGGGAATTCAGAACTCAGTCTCCACAGCACTGTCCCTAGAGGCTTCAAGTTCTCAGCCCCAGACCTCAAACTCCTTTGCCCTCTCACCTCCTGAGCACCAGTGACTGAAGCCTGTGGTCAACCCTCTTCAATGCCATGGGGCCCACTGCTGGAATATGGCTGTTTAACATCTGCCTCAGCACTGAAGCAAGGAACCTTCCAAGTTTCCAAGCTATCCATGTAATCTAGCATGGCACCAAGTACACAGGGCTGCTAATTCCAGAGCTGTAGCTCCTGAATCAATGGGAAGAGGCTGAATGCTTGTGCTGGCAGAAGCATCTTGGTCCCTCTGACAGTCTCTGCCTCCCATGAGTGGGTCATTCCTGGAAAACAGGAAGAACATCTGCTGAACACAGAGACCAAGAGGTCTAACGTTTACGTCTCCGTGGTCCTTGCAGTGCTCTCTAGAGAGCAGGACAAACACCTCAGAGGCGGCTCCCAGACCCAACTCCAGTGAGGGGAAATGCCCACCCAGATTGAACCAGGACTGTGTGGTCCAGACCAGGCACCTCAGCCCCTGCGATACTCAGGTGGCCATAGAGTGTCTTGTCTGGGGCAGGGGCTGCCACCCCTCTCAGAACCACCGCTGACATGACTCAGCCTCTTGACCCTGAGCCTTCTACAGAGACTTGAGTTAAGATGGCTGGATGCTCCTTCACAGGGCAGCTCCTCAAATCTGTGATGACAGGGAGAGTATATCCCTCTAATAGCTCCCCTCCCAGCCCCAGTACCCCTAGGTCCAGCAAGGCAGCTGCATTTAAATAACAAATTTGCTGGTACATTTAAATACAACCCGAGTTATTCAAATTCAATTTACACACAGAACTTTAGGAATACATTATATAAGATGCTGATTAAAATAGTAGGGTGACCCTTAATGAGGTTACTGGATTCTGCTTTATACCTCTGTCAAATTGACTTTTAAATAAAAGTGAGCTGAATTCTTGGGTCAGGCTATCAGTTATATGCTGCTGAGCACAGCAGCTTCCCTAGATCAGTACCAGCAGGAACATGTTACAATATAGCTGCGAAAAGCTGCTCAGCACAGCTCTGGCTACATCAGTACCTGAACATCTAAGCCTTCTGCAGCTAACCCACCTCTACAGTTCTGTCCAGGAGAACCAATCAGCTGTCTTATCACACACACGTCTTTGGGTTTCTTCTTTTCTCCAACATGTCACTATTAACCACTGAAAAGAACTGACAGTGCACAGAAAACCTGTTCCCACGTTTTGGTGTGTGGTCTGAGTGCACCTGCGCGTGTGGCAGCCAGAGATGGGTGTTGGGTGTCTGCCTCAATCCCTTTGGTTTTGAAACAGGGCCTCACTGAACCTGAAGCTCACCTATTGGCTAGACTAGCTGATCAGTGAAGCCCCACCATGCTCATCTTTTTACAGGGGTGCTAGGGATCCAAACTCAGGTCCTAATGCTTATGTAGCAAACACTCCCCAGTGAGCCATCCCCTCAGCCCCCCATTTTTGTTTTCTTTCTGGAGAGAGGGTCTTATGCGGCCCAGTGATCTTCCTGCCTCCACGTCCTGAGTGCCAAGACTACAGATGTGTGTCACCATACCCAGTTATGCAGTGCAAGGGACTGAACACAGGGCTTTGGGTACACTAGGCAAGCACTCTACCCACTGAGCTAGGTCCCTGACCCACTTCTCTCACTTTTAAGTGAATATTTAATTCAGTAAGTAAGACTTTGTATATTGAGCCTGGAGATGTTTTTAATATAGTCTCAGCCTCTCTCTCTCTCAAATAGATAAAATAAATAAATAAAATATACCATAGTGGGTCTGTTCTAGAAACCACTTGAAGAAAACTATTAACTGCCAGTTTTCAGGAAAACCTGGGTGGCTCTTCAGGCCAGTGAAATCTAATGCTGTTTACACTGTTACACACAAGGTGAGGAACCAGGCTGAAGTGGCACCTCCCCAGACACTGGGCTCGGCAGCTTCTTACCCAAAAGCACTAGAGAAAGGCCACTTTGAAACATGGGAGAGAAAGGCCCATTTTCCTGGCATGGCACTGAGGTTCTTCAACACCCATCAACCACTTGCCCTCAATTTTCCACTGCTCATACTGCAGCTCCTGGGGCTGCGTAAAGAGCACTCTGGCTGTGAATGGGAGAGGGAAAGACTGTTGTGGTTTTGCAACCTTAAGAGTTTTTTTAGGGCAATCCTACCAACTCTGGAAAGTGGTACTGCTCTCTTCCGACATCAAAAAGTTTTTTTAGGGGAGCTGATTTTATGTCACAAACAAACCTGTTCTCAGTTGGAAGTATAACTTACTTACAATACAACTTACACAGTCACTTTATGGTCCAATGAAGCACAGACTCTACTGATGGAGAATTAAGTGGCAGAACTGATTCTTAAGGAGGAACTTGTGATAACTCAGGGACATTCCTTCATCTTATAAAGAAAGGAAGCAATCAGAAATGGCAGCTACCGATGCCCACCAAGGTGGCCCTGGTACTGGGCTGGAGCCCTGGCTCTCTCAGAGCTATCTAACTCAAACTTCCCCAGTAAACAGTTTTAAAAGATCCTATCCAAAGATGATCTTTCTTTTTTTTTTTTTTTGGTCTTTTTGAGATAGGGCTCTCTGCAACACCAGCTGGCCTGGAACTCATATGTAGACCAAGCTGACCTTGAACTCACAGAGCTCTACCTGTCTGTGCCTCTGCCTCCCAAGTACTGGGATTAAAGGTGTGCTCCACCATGCCTGACCCCAAAGATGCTCTTTTTACACCAGAACTATATACATGTTTGCAAAAAGCATTTTCATCACTAGGCTTGAAAAGCTTTTAGTCCAGTGAAAAACTTTATCTACAGGCAAATTAAAGCTCTTGTCTCAGCAGTATTAACACCAGACTAGAAAACTCGTCGAGGACCATGGAGGTCAGTTCATAAGCTTTACATGATAGTTAGCATTTCTGGCCCCAGGTACAAGACTGACAGCAGACTTGGCATCACACTGTCCTCCTACAATAAGTTTAAAACACAAAAGGAGCAAGTGAAGTTATAAACATCCCTGCCTCACATGAAGCTTGTACTAGTGTTCAACCAGCAGGTGGACCTGACCTGCTGAGTAAAGGGCTATGCCCGAGGGCAGCACCCATCCTAACCCACATCAGGGAACCACACAATGTGTCTACAGAGCCATGTCTTTCCCAAGGAGGAACAGAAGAGTTCACACAACTATCTATGTTCCTACAGCGCTTATGAAACCATGAGCAAATGATTTACAGTGTTTCAGAATAAGCCCTGTACTTAATGGTTAAGATGTCAAAGATAATGTGAAAGCTGTGGTTAAGGGAGGCTGGCAATCCACCAGTAGCCTCAAAAGTGGAGGCTGTCAAATTGGCACAGGCCTCACCCACTCTTCCCCACTGACCCAGTCTCTACTGCCCTGAAAGCCAAGCCTCCCTCTCCAGTCTTGCTGCCTGTGATCGTGTAGGGGAGGCTACCATAGGCCTCTGGACGGGCCAGCTCTTATCAGTCTCTGAGCCTGGCATGAGCACAGTCCAGGGCATGTCAACATGAAAATGCTCATGGAATGCACAGGACCGTCTGCAGGAAAGCTTGATTCAAAGGGCCTGTCCCACTTCCAAAGAAAAGGACAGACAAAACGTTAATCATGTTTTCCTTTTAATAAGGGGTTTTACTCAAAAGGGCAGCTTCGAAAATCTCTAGCTTATTGTGAAAACCAGAAAAGCTAGGGAGCTGCATCACCTTGAACACCACTACGTGAAGCCATGGCTGCTACGCGTTTGCAGCGATCAGTTGCCATCACGGGAAGTCAATGCACCACTGTGAAATCAGAGCCAGCATTTAAAATTAAGGAGGAGGATGAGTATCCTACTTTGATTGAAGGAAAAGGTAAGTTTTTAATACAGCAAAACAGAACACAAAAAGTAAACAAATCTTTAGAAATCACTAGATATATATGTGTATATATTTATATAATTAGGATTACCATCAACATTTTAAACTATTAAAAATAAGGTTGCCACCTTACCTTTTTTTTTTTTTTTTTTTTTGGTACTGGGGGTATTATTTTTTTAAGGAGAGAAAAAAAAAAGACTGCCAGACTCTACATGTAGTCTAACCTCAGCCCGGCCCTGCTGTGTTCATCCTGCCCTCCGCTGGACATCCAGGGTCTAACCAGGACTCTGCTGGCCCAGGCAGGGCAGACTCTCATTCCGGTGCTCAGCACGACAGGCCTGCCAAAGCAGAGCTGAGTGATGAGCCGACTTCTTCCCCAGGAAGAAAACAAAAGTGCCCACAATGGGTCTGCAAACTCTTCCAAAGGCACCTCTTCCCTTTGTGGCTATTCATGTATCTGTTTTGCCCAGAAGCAGGATGGCAATCTTAATCAAAAGGGAAGCTAGATCTTTAAAATAACTTAAAAAATCATTTTTTATATAAAGCAGCAAAAACATACTTTCCTCTCTGTGGAAAGAAAAATGTTAACAAGGAACCACAGCGATGTAAGTGGGCTGTTCAAAACTTCTGCTAAACTGATTTCCCAACTCAGCGCACAGCACCTTAGAGTTGCTCTTTCACTTCGTCGGCGCTGCCTGAAGATCCTTCTGCGTCTCCGATGGCCCTCTCACTCTCTTCTGGAGTTAGGCTTTCGTTTTCAGACCTGGTCCCATTGGGGATTGCGCTCTCCCCATTGAGGAGCCCGCTTCCAGTAGCCTTGGCTTTGCTGACAGCCTCCTTGAGGCTTAAGGACTCCTGCCCACTGGCCTCTTCCTCGAGATTTCTTAGGACCAGTGGGAGGCTGGAGTCTCCCACACCCCCCTCCAGCAGCCCCAGGTCACTCTCCTCATACTTGGGGAGCGGTGCCCTCTCCTCCATGTGTTTCCGGTAGTATTCCCGATTGACAGCCGCACTCTTCACTGCCTTTTCCAAAATCTCCTTTTCACCTAGGCGCAATTTGATGGCCATTGTTGCACGGACAGAAAGGTCAGGGTTTTTCAAGACATTCTTGTCTTCCTGGAGAATAAAAACAGAATTAATGACAAGAACTCTAAATAGCAAAGCTGCAGTGAGAGGCAGGTCAGCTTGGGAGGTGCTAGAAAGTTCTAGAATTGACCATTTGGGTACTCTAGTGAATCTACACTTCCATCAAAACTACATTTTGACTTATGACTCTCACTATAGTAAGTTGCTTCTCAATAAAATTTATAAAATAAAGGTAGCACCTAAGTCAACCAGGAACAACACAGGAAAGATGATGTCATCCATTTTAGCAATTGCCTGGCTTGAGCCCTGATATGGTCTCGGTACAGAGCATGAACTACTCCATGAGAGAGAAAGAACTCTTTCAGCCAGACCTGGTGCTACACGCCTATAATTTCAGTTACTCAGGAGGGTGAGGCAGGAGGTTTCAAGTTTAAGAGCAATCTTAGTGAGAGACTCTGTCTCAAAAATATAGGTAAAAAACAGGGCTGGGCATGAAAGCCCAAAGTTTTACCTTCTGTAATGCACCATGGGGGTATGGGTGGGTTGAGAGGGGCTTTTGAAGCTAAATGTGAATTTATGTTTGTGGAATCTATTAAATGAGAAATGTCAAATACAAATTTTGCTAAAGAATTAGAACATACTTAGAAAGGATTAAAAACATGATAAAGTTCAAATCCTCACTTATCAATCTAATTACCTCAATTGTTGTTTTATATGTTTTTAAAAGAAGCGAGGCTCTATCTTCCAGAAATGTCCAAAGTTTGACCTCATTGTCCCAACTAACAGGAAACTCAGAGTTCCCCAAAGTGAAGATCCTGTCGATGGCATTGTCGCCTAGCAAATGTTCTTTCAGTTCTTCTACAAGAGAGACAAGCATCGATCAGTCAGGAGAGAAATAGCATCTCCCTGGGAAGCGATCTCTCCCACAGCACTGTCCTCCTGCAGCTATCAGCTCTCACTGACCAGTCAGCCAGCCGCTTGCTTCCAGACTCTCTAAGCAGAGCTGCACTCCAGGCCAGGAGGCAAGCGAGTCTCCCTAGTAGGCAGTCTACACTCAGTGTTGGAAATCCCCATTTATCACTGCTTTACGAGGGACACCGAGAACCTTTGGGCAGGGTCAAAAGCCAGTCTGAAGCCATTCTATGGACTCATGTTCTTCATTGTGATAGGACCTTTCCTGCTAGCCCCACCAGTCAGCCCCTCAGTCCTGCCAATTGGATCAAAAGGACACTAAGGTGATCACAACCACTCTGGGACCTTCAAGGACCGTTCTGATTGGTAATTCTTTACCCCATCTTCTAACAAGTAAGCCAAGGATGTAAGGAAAGCAAGGGGCTGTCGACTCAAAACCTTAGTGAAGGAAAGATGAGCCTCACTTGTCACCCTCACTTGCATCCCTCACTTGTCAGGAATCAAAATCTATACACACAAGTGAATCTCTCAATTGTCTTTGAAAATACTTTTAAGAAGAGGAAAGAACTCAGCAAGTGCAGAGCATTCTGTCTCCTGCCCATCCAATTCAGCTCCACAAACACACCCGTGCCTCTTATGTAACTGTGAGACAGTATCTCTTTCAGAGCAAAATGCCCCACAGCTGTCACTATTTACAATTCAAATGGAGGAGCTGTTGCCAGCAAACCAAAGTTTTATTAGTATTAGTTGGAGTAATTCAAAGACTACATCCATTGTCTTCACATGACAAATTGTCTTCCGATGACTAAAGAGAAACTAAAAAGCATCAGAGGACCAAAAATGATTTAGTTTTTTTCTTTTTTTAAAGAAAATGGATATTATCTAATGTCTAAAAAAGTCTTCATTCTTCCGTTTACTCTTTGTATGGTGATAAAGATCTTTATTTTCTAAAAAAAAAAAACTTCCCTGGAAATAAATTTATTTCCAAAGAATCTCAAATGCTAAGTCACTACTGTCACTTCCTCAGCCTGGCAGTTCTCTCCACAGTGGGGAACAGGGCAGACCTTCTTCGGCAAATACCTACGGGGGGGGGGGGCCACACTGCTGGAAG
>NW_008360325.1:4887724-4919997 GCF_000622305.1 Nannospalax galili | reverse complement strand
ACGGGGGGGGGGGTCACACTGCTGGAAGAACGGAACATACAGAACAGGGGCCGGACAGCCTGGACTCCATGGCTTAGGAGTGGGCTTCCTTCCAGCCTAGAACCCCTCAAAGTGGCTCCCTGTGCTGCAGTCAGCCCCTCCTGGGGGAAGGACCCCAGGCTTCATTCCACCTGCCATGGCAGCCTGTGCTTGGTCACCCTAAGAACAGCCAGAGTCCAGTGCACCCTCCCTCCTTAGCCTGTGTGAGTGTGAATGTCCTGCTCTGCTGGGAAAGTCTTCATTCCTTCTAGTCTTCTTCCTCCCTTCCCATCCACTGAAACTGTCTCGTCAGGTCTAATGAAAACACCCGTCTCTCCACTAAGAAGCATTCCATGAATCATGTTACTTGCAAATCAGGTGCATGAGGATGTCTGAGGCAAAGGCTCTAGAAGTAAAGCACTTTGTTCTACCTCAAGGTCATCTCTTACTAGCTAAGTGACCCTTGCCTAAGCTTCCCACCCTTCCTTGGAGATTCTGTATCAGTGAAAGATGAGATGAAAATAAAACAAGCACCACACTGAGCATCAACAGCACAACACCCTGAGTGTCCACAGATCACAGGACTGTCACTGTCTACATCTCTCATGGCTGCACATTCCTTGAGGTTACAGACTGTGACATTTAACTTTATATTCTTTTTTTTATTTTTTTTTAACCACTGAGCCATCTTTCCAGCCCCAATTTTATATTCTTAAATATGCAAGAAAACCCTACAGGTTACCCTTAACTTGGGCTCACTGAATTCAAACAATAAAGTACAAAGGCACCAAAAGCTCCCATTTGAATGACAGTGAACCTCACTCCGGTTCTGTGCTTGGAGTCTCAGCCACCTACATTCTGGGACTAAGTTTCTTCTACCTCCAGCTCACTGGCAAACCCCAAACACACAAAAGATGGGAGCCAGAGACAGTAAGGCACAGCCACTTCTCCATGGCCACAATGGACTGCTAACTAGTACTGCCCTTTCACTAATGTTTAGGCAATTTTGTTCTAGAAAAACATTTATCTGTTCAATCATTCATTCATCCAGTCACTCATTTCTACCCCATCTATTCTAAATTAAGGTAGCTTAAAACAATAGCAATGCACACATAGACACTGTATCACACACACACACAATTACAAATAAAACCCGAGGACCAATGATTTGTGGTTTGGGATAAAAGACAAAAACATAGCCCTACCATGTCAAATCTCAGTGTAAGAAACTCAGATGACTTGTTAGTAAATATAAAAACGGATGCTCAATACACTTATTTAACTCTTACCAGGTTTGAAATAAGAGGCCATAGCCAAGAACATCTGTGCTTTAGAAAGATGCTATTTGCAATATATTTACCCTCTCAGAATGTCTGCACCCACATTCCCAGTATACAGCAGATCAGTTCTTTCTCCAGTACTGCCATCTTCCCTCTACCCTAAAGTGCTTCCTGTTTCAAGAATGTTATCTAATCTGAATCCCCATGTTTTACATTTTCACAAATTAAAAAAAAAAAATCTTTCTTTTCCTGCAATGATTTTTACCTTCAGTCATGCAGAATACTCGGAGAAATGCCAGAAGTTGGGCAGAGATGGGCGGCTCAGTAAAATGTAACGCAAAAACACTGGAACTGAGAAGAGCAAGAAGCAAGATCAGTTGCCTTGCCCTCTAGAAGAGGGTATCCCTGAGTCTGCAGCCTCCCCGTGTCTGCAGCACTGATGGGGGCCTCAAGCAGAGCAGAACCACAGGAGTGCACTTGGAAAGCATGAGGCTTATGGTGGGGGAGGCCCTGAAAGGCACTGGTCACCTCCACCAGCATGCCTGCCATCTAATGGCCTTAATCTGGGGCCACCCACTCATGGTAAGAGAATTAAACACACCCACAGTCCTTAAGAAACATTAACAATAATTTATGTTGAGTTCACACTTTAATCATTAATCAAATATTGACAAGTTCAATAAAAAAAGGTCTAGATAATCCATTTTCATTAAGAATGGTTCCTCCAGTCCCTGGAGGGCTAATAAATCATAATTCTCACCTTCTTCATCATGTTATACCTCAAATGCAAGAAAATCTTAAGAATCTAACCAGAAATTCATGGAATTGCTGAGGAACATGACTTCATTACAGAAACTAATGGTGGCAAAGAATTAAATGAAACAAATTGATCCAGGTCATTAACCTTTTCAAGGTGAAAGACGTTAATGATACCAAAGCACTTATTTAACTTAATGAGGACCGCAGGCCACATCCCCCGGAACTGATGGTGAACGCTCCTTAGAGACATGATTATGTCTATCTGGAAGCACTGGCAAATCCCCATGCACCTCTAAGTCTAAGGTACTGTGTAACAGGGACAAAAGGATTGGACAGACTACTGTGGAGTTTTGTCAACACACCAACTAAACACCACACAGCTGAAAATATTGGAATACCACAGGAAGAGCCAACCAAGTCTACGTACGTTGGGATTCCGGCACGAGCCAAGACCTCAGCCTTCATGGCGTAGAGCCTGTCACTTTTACTCACTCCGAGCTTTATTTTCACTCTGTCATGCGAATTATTGTCAAAGAAAAAACCACTGTGGATCACAAATTCTGCATTTGACCGAGTGCCATAAAAAATGTAAATCTGAGATGCAGTAAAGAAAAAAACAGAAGAACATAAAACTCAGCATGTAGTCGTCACACAGAGCAAGGCAAAGGGTTAATGTAGTAAATGATACTTTACAGTAAGGAGACAGACTAGGTATAAAGCATCTATACACCCACTTGGTACAGCTTACTAAACAGAGGATGAAGGCATACAACCCTCCCAGCTACCCATGCTGTGAAGTCAAACACGTTATGTGCACTACCACTGGGCAGAGGAGAGGCCTCAGGGAGGCACTGACCCAGGATCCCAGCCATTGGGTCCTTGAGCCTCTCACGCAGTCTACCCTCTAGGGTTGTCCTTTGGAAGGCACCAAAACGAGGGGGTCTTCTGAACCTGGAGTTTGAATCAAGTCCTGTCAGAAGCTGCCGTCCACAGCCTGTGAAGCTCCATACCTAGTGGGAAGGTTTCTGAACTTTTCTGAAGAGCAGATCAGCCTTTCCTCAGACTGTCTTCACTCAAATGCAAAGTGTGTCTATATCTGTTCTGGTTTTATAGTACATGCTTGGATGTGGAACCCATAAAATGCAGAGACTTATTTTTATAACTGACCGAGAAGCTTAACTCTGCTTTCCCACCCAAATTATCAGATCAAACAAATTACAGAGTGTAGGCACAAGAAGACAAGTGCAGCTCTTCTGACCACTGAAATGTGGCTTCTTTTAAACATCCCTTCAAGAGCCAACAGATGAGGAAACAAAAGTAATGCAGTTTATGAAGTAAAAAATTTGTTTTCATGCCATAAGACAAGGTTCAGCTCACAAATACTGGTTTTCATATACTGGGTTAATTGTGCAAATAAGCTACATTTAAATCTTTTTTTCCTTTGTGGACCCAAAGTGCAACTCAAAGCACTTTTATGTCTCAAGATGTGCTCCAGAAAACAAGCAACCCTAAGGATCAATGCCTTTCTAAAGTGATCACAACCGCTCACTCCATGCCTATGGGTTGGCCACGCCTGGTTGACACGTGGCATGAAAACCCACCTGCTCTCCAGCCCGAAAATCTTGCAGTGCCACACACTCACAACGGTCATCTTCCAGGTTGTACCCCGTGGTGATCTGGGCAGGGAGAAAGGACAGAGCGGTGAGGCAAACGTGTCTGGGCTGCCCTGTCAGGTTTGCCTTTGGCAACAAGAGGACAGAGGTTCTAGAGGAACTTAAAGGGTAGTGCTGGAGGATGTCTAAAACCCAGCAAAGAACCACTGAGTATTTTAGTCATTTCTACTAACAGCAATCATTTGTACAGGGAGTTACATGACTGAAATAAATTTATCTTGGGAAAAGTCATTGTACTGATCACCACGTTTTGGTCTCAACCAAACAGTCCTTTATTACAAAATTGCTGCCTCTGAGTCATTCCCCTATGGCAGTGAGTCCTGGGTAAGGCCTCCATGGATGACATGAGATGCACACCCACAATGATTTTTGTGTCTATTCGTCATTTGGGGGCACTCTGGGGGACTTGTATTTATAAGTATTACTTTTACCTAACATCTGGCCAATGAGAAATCAAACTGGGGGCGGGATACAACTCCACAGTAAAGCACTGGTCTAGGATGTACACGGCCTAGGTGCCTGGTCTAGCAATACCAAGAAAGTGTGTTTTTCTATTACATAAGAATCAAGATGACAAGAAAAGTTTATTTCTCAATTATACACATTTTACTCTGTACATATACATACTTTGAAATTAGAATCAATTAAAACCTTCAGGTAAGCAAAGGCAAAATCAAATTGTTGTTTCTCATTCCTTCTCTTTCTGCTAAGAGATATAAATGTTTCTAAGCCTCTAGAGTACAGTAGAGAAAACTCCTCTGTCCAGACCTCAAAGCCAGGTCTCCTTCAGCTCTCCTGTCTTGGCTAGGATCTGCAATATCACACAGAAATACCCATACCTTAACTACCCAGCATTCTGACTCCCAAATTCCTCTGAATCTTTGTCTCTGTACTTGCATGTCCCATTCTCCCTTCCCATCTTCCAGGAGGTCAGGGGCAATCCTTAAATCCATGTCCACCATGTGTTAAACACTGGGGACGTGGATTTAAGGATTGCCCCTAACACATGGTATCTAACACCTGACAGTGCCTTCGAAAAGACTGCCTTGAGGCACAAACTCCAGGGCAGGCAACAGGGCCCACAATGCAAGTAAAAACTCCTCAGCATCCCATCCCTCTGAGCATCGTCAACCTCCAGATTGTATGGCTAATCCTTTTGAGCACACTTACTTCATCCTGGAGAATCAAAGACTCAAGACATCTACAAGTACTACTTGCTAATCCAAATATCAACCTGGGTCCCAAAGAGAGTAATGTTCAAGCTGAGGGCACAGCATTTAGAAGGGAGAATCACGCAACCCTCATCTGTAAACCCAACATGCCTGGATACAGAGGCGTGTAAACCATGTATATACAGAACTTTTCATGCTTCTAACCGCAAAGACCAATGAGGAGCCTGAAGGTGTTGGGAAACAAAGGAAGGCGCTCTAGCACGTTTTTACTCACAAGATTCTAAATGCCTGACTTGGATTCAAACAGTTCCATGGAGTCCCCGCCCAACATCTGATTCCCTGTTCTGACCAAAAAGTGTAGAAGGAGAATTTCCTTTGACCCTCAACTCCTTTTGGGAAAGCCGGACATGCCCGGCCTTGGTACGTAGACCTGCCAGCAGCACAGGCAGGAAGGAGGGGTGCTGGGGAAGGAGGAAAGCAAAGCAGAGAGCGCGGTTCACCTCCAGAGAGAAAAGACCAGTGCCGAGGGGTACTTTACAGGCATCTCCCAAATCAGCAGCAGTCACAGCTGAGAAAGTAACCTGTCTCCAGAAGCCCCACAGCAGGTGCCCCTCTTGCTCTTCTGCAAGGGTCAGTGTTTCAGGATGAGTGGCAGCCTCTCCATGTGGCACTGCCCAACTTACTTCTAGAGTGCTGTCAAAAATTCATCTCTACACACATAGCCTGACTCAGGCCAAAGCCCTCTTCATCTGCACTCAGGCTCCTAAAAACTGCAAAGTAGCACAGGACCTGGGCCTCTGTTTAGCTCCATGGTCCTTGGGGATACTGTCTGCTACTCCCATCAGTAGAGGCAACCACAGAACCCTTCTAGGCTGTTTGGGCTCCGATGCCAGCAAAGGCCCTTTACAGGAACCTTGGAAATGACCCACAGGCAGGAACCTGCAGTCATGGAACAGCCCCAACTCCACGTCCAAATCAGGAGATGCAGCAGTCGGGAATCTGGTCCAACGGCATCTCCTGACTCTGCTGCACTGGGCATTCATCTCCTCCTCACCCAGCTCCATGTGCTGTGTGTCCAGTAATGCCCCCCACCCACCTAAATCCACCATCTATAAATATATGAGTGCCCATTCCATTCCAGGTGGGAAAAAACTGTCTGCATCCAGGGGAAGAGTCTAGTGGGTGACACACATGGAGAAAAAAAATATCAAATATGTGGACAGCCTCCCAAGAGCCTCGTTACCTACTGGATAGGCACAGGGAAAAGAAGGGTGGTGGTGAGTGATTACAGAGGAAGCACAGTGGGCGTGTGCCAGCATACGCCAGGGGGAGCTGGAGCCTGCGTGGATGCATGACTCTCAGCAGTGGACTTGGGCACTGCGTCTGCAGCCATACTCCAGTTTAATTTTCCCATTCCACAGCACTGCAGGAGGAAGACTGTGATATACCCCCCACCCCCAAAGTAAAGAGGACTACAGATCATTTTAATCTTTCTGGGATTCCAAATCTCCTCCTAGGATGTGTCTATTGCTTTCATTATGTATGGAGGAAGGAATGGAGGAGTAATCATGTTCGTCAAATAAAATCTGAGAAAGACACAGGAAAGAGAAGAGGATCACAATTGAACCAAGGTTTCGGCTCATTTCTCTCCACCGCTTTTCTCCTAGGCACGTGTGCAATATATTTTAGCATCACTTATTCCCTACTCATGAATTCATTCAAAACACCAAGCACTGGAATGCATGAAGGCACTGGGATATGAATAAGACACACAAAAAAATCGCCTGCTTTCATGACCTCCCAAAATTATAGGCAGAGGCCAGGCGTGGTGGGGCGCAGTCTGTAATCCCTGCACTCAGGAGGTGAAGGCAGGAGCATCAGGAGATTAAAGTCGTCCTTGGCTACAAGGCCTCATCTAAAATTGACAACAGAGGTGTAAATATGCTGCATGGACAATGCAGGAAGCACAAGACAAGATGGACTGACAGGACAGAGTGGTGCTCAGCTTACAAAGGGTGACCAGGGTGGCCTCACCTGATGACAACTCTAAGTCTCTTGGACAAAAGTAGCAGCAAGTACAAAGGCCCTAAGGCAGGTTATACTGGTGTCAAGGACAGCAAGAAGCAGGGGGAGGTAAGACTTGTAGATGTTGAGGGTTGGGCAGGTTATGTAGGGAGACCCTTGCCTGCTACGGTAAAAACTAGGCCTGGACACTGAGCCTGGATCTAGGTATCTTGAATTTTCCAATACTTAAGCAGAAGGACCTTGAAAGACCCTTATTTAATTCTGCTTGACTGCACAGCAATCTTCTCACATGGGCTGGCAGAGTCACAGACACTGTGCATACCAGAACACACACAGTGGCCTATAAACCACTTCACAGTATCTTTCTCATACAAACTGAAACCTGCCACTTCACTTTTTTAACAGATAAGGCAAAATTTAAAAGATGCTTATTCCAGGCTGGGGAGATGGCCAAGTGTGTTAAGGTGCTTGCTATACAAACATGAGATCTGAGTTCAGACCTCTAGCACTCATTTGAGGGGGTTGGAGGAGTGACACAGCACTTTGTATCTGTAACTCCAGCACTGGGAGAACAATGTCAGATCAGGGACTCTCTGGCCAGCCAGCCTAGCCTGAACAGTGAGCTAGGATCATGTCTCAAAAGAATAAGAGCCAGACATGTTATGCACACTTTAGTCCAGCACATGGGAGGCAGAAGCAGGTCAATCTGTATGAGACTGAGGCCAGTGTGTTCCACTGGGGTTAAAGGGAGACCTTATCTTTAAAAACCAAAATATAACAAAACCCACTAGAGGAAGATACCCAGCAGCACTGTCCTCTGGCCTCCATACATGTGCATGGGTAATACCCACATCCACACCCACACCCACACCACAATGTATTTCCTACAGTTTAGGACTATGCCCTATGAACTCTCTGAAACAGGCAGCTAAGGACATCACTCTCATTCATCAGAATCCCAGCAGCGCTGCTCCTGATGTCACCTTCTTTGCTGCTGCTACTGCTAGCCAGACTCCATATACCAGGGCTTAGGGCTACTGTTTGAGGCAGACAGTACTGCAACTTCCTACTGAGTTCCTCTATGAGTCAGGGCAGGCTGACGAGGATTACCAGGACAGACACATAGCCCTTGCTTGAAAAGTAAAGCCTTCAGTTCAAGTGCCTTATTTTAAAAAGGTTAACTATTAATATGTATGAAACACAGCTTTACAGTTTGAAAATTGCATTTCTTAAATCCTGCCACATTAAATTTCCCATGAAACCTTGTGACAATGGAAACAGTACATGATGCTGAGTCAGATGTGTGGGACAGACAGCCCTGATAGGAATGTGTACTGGCTTCCTGAATAAACTTTCTGAAGGCAGGCAGTGTCTTAGCCTGGACTGTGGTAGGTCACAGGCCACACAAAAAGTGCACAGCTTTTTCACACTGGCAGACAACATCAAAGCCCAAAGTTGGCATGAGTATACGAGGCTGTCACCAGCAGCAAAGGACAGGAGAGGATGGAACGGAGCCCTTAGTCATAGCTGTAGCCCCCAATGGTCTAGCACTCGCTTTGTAGACTAGGCTGGACTCAGTCTCATGAAATTCACCAGCCTCTGCCTGATGAGTGCTGGTATTGAAGGCTTTAAAGGCATGTGCCACCACACCAGGCTCGTCTATCTTCAACTATGAAAATGAAAATAAATAATTTGGGAAACAATAATTGAGTTCAAATAAAAAGGGAAAAAGAAAATACAAGGGCCAGATATTAAAAGGTACTTGAAAAAAGCTGAAATTTCAAGGTTACAATCACTTAAAAATATCTCTGACGAAGGGAACATTTTTAAAAAGACAAAGAATGTAAAATTATATT
Source organism: Nannospalax galili (assembly GCF_000622305.1). Lineage (NCBI taxonomy): Eukaryota > Metazoa > Chordata > Mammalia > Rodentia > Spalacidae > Nannospalax > Nannospalax galili. The sequence goes on along the minus strand of NW_008360325.1, from coordinate 4,911,214 downwards.
CATTAGTGAAAATGTAAAGCATGCTGTCATTTCTTAGTATTGCTAATTGAATTAAGCATATCTAAATTAAGGCAAAAATGTAATTGTAGCAGTGTAACTATTCCTCCTTGCCACAATTTAAATACCCTTTTTTTTTTCTTTCTTCTTTTTTTGCCTTTTTGAGACAGGGTCTCCCTCTAGCCCCAGCTGTCCTGGAATTCACTATGTAGACCAGGCCGGCCTTGAACTCACAGAGATCCACTGCCTCCGCCTCCCAAGTGCCGGGACTAAAGGCGTGCAGTACCACGCCCGGCAATTTAAATACTTTTAAGGCTTGAAAGACTCGCCCACATTAGCAGGAGGGTACTATCTTGAGCACTGGGCTTACAGCACCTGTGTTCTGGCTGCTGTATGGATGTGAAATGATCATCTGCAGCATTTTTTTTATCTGTTTATAATACTGGTAATAACAACAACAAGAGGTAACACTGGGAAAAGAGGAACAAACCCAGCCAAGCCCGCAGACTAGACTAGCACAGTGCTGAAAACGCCAGAACAATCTGGATTTAATGGCCTTCTACCTATGATCACTAGGAAATCCTCAGCACTGTGAGAAAGCTCCCGTATGGAGTTATTTAGGGCCCCAAGAAAGCCGAGGAACAAGCCATGCGCCCTCCTTCCTTGCCGCAATAAGAAGATTCCTGTCTGTCACATCTCCGCCCAGTGAGGAGGCCACCCCTGCAGTGCCCTGAGCCTAGCACACAAGCCTGCCCACACACAGGGCTTCTGAGCAAAGCAGGTCAATCACATGGCCACGGGTGGTGAGTAGAGCAGGGGGAAGAGGGAGCTAGCAGAGAAAAGAAAAGGATTATAAAAGAGAAAGTCAGAAAGATGAAAGATTTTCTTCAATAAATTAGTACCCTTTTTAAAGAATAGGGAAAAAGAGGAATTTTGGTTTAGTCTGCAGTCTGGTAAGATAAGAAGATGAACTAGTGAGCTAGAACTATGGCTTAAACCACACAGTGCAGTCTGAGGTGGTTCTTGAAGTAGCCTAAGATTCAAGTTCTGTTTTTAGTATGAGGTTAATACTGAGAGAGAGAACAGTCAGCTTCCACTGGAGGGAGGCAGGATGAGCAGCAGTCGGCTTCTGTTTGTCTTCCTCGTGGAGAGGGAACAGGAGAACAAGAAGCCTGAGTGGACTGCCCACACAGAAGCTCAGCAGCCTCCCAGACTCAGCCCACGGCGGAGAGCGTTACCAGGCCATTGGTGTGATTGCACATGTCCCATAGAGGAATCAGGGCCAGGGTCACCCGGGAGCCGTCCTCCGTGGGAATTTGGTTTTGTCGTGTCATAACAGAAGAGACTGCCCACCTGTAACAAAAAGAAAAAAAAGAGTGAAACATCCAAAAGTTGCCTGTCGTGAGAACTAACTCCGGGATTGGGGGGTGTCACTTGGAGCCAGATCCAAGACTGAGGGACGCAGAGAGGGGACTAGCAGGAAAGAGCCAGAGGAAGAGTCCGTGATCAGGCTGGGTATGCAGAAGGAGAGAAGGAGGCACGAGCAAGGGTCTCAGCCTTGCACTGGGTGGAGATGACAAAACCTCCGTCCCCACAGCCAGCTCCTCTCACTCACGTGCTGATCTGCGCCTACTTGGAGCCTCACTGGAAAGCAAGTGATATAGCTCCCTCTGATCAGACATCCTCTGAGGTTGTACAAAATGTGGAATGAAATTGTGTATTACATTGTACAGTGCATTAGTTCTTTATGTTAAAAAAGAAGTCCCCACTTTACACCAATATAATTTATTCAAAAGGGAACATAATCCTTTAACCACACCGAGCACTAATGTTATGCTCAAATACACTTTGACTGCCTCAACCAAGCTCCCACCATAGGCTACAGCACCATTTCTAGGCAGCTACTGAAGCGCGGGTGCTTCTGGAAGCTGCTCACTGCTGCTGCTGGGACCACCTCAGCCTCAGTGCAGAAAGTGGTCACATCAGGCCGCTTGCTGAAGAGCTTCCATCACCTCCAGATCCCAGGTTCCCTCAGAAACCACCCCTGACACCCCCGCTCCTTACACCAACCTGTAGTCCTCATACGTGAAAGAATCCTTCAAGGGCAGTTTGTTGGCGTGAGGATGGGTCTGGGAATGAGAAGTTTTAGGAAGCAGAGGTGAGGAAAGAAAAGGGAAAACAGAAATCAGTCAGCAGAATTTCATTATTTAGCTGCCTAACAGATCCTAACAAGAGCCAAATGAAGCAGGAGGCGTCCAGCCGCGCGACTGAGGGATCATCATGCTGTTATGCCCTCATACATCACTGTCAACTTAATTTGTTGTGCCCAGCAGCCGCCATAAATCTGCTCCTTCATATTTCGATCCTAGAACCCACAGACACCACACAAAATACAATTTAAGGTGGACTGACTTCACAAAGGCAGGCAGCACACCCACACTGTGAGCATCTGCTCATGCCTGCAAACCCAGGGGTGCGATCCAGTCTTTCATGGGATCTCAGGCCATGATGGTGGCATGGGCCCTATGACTAGATTCCAGTCTCTCTGTATGTCACAGAAGGCAACAATCCCAAGCACTTTGGTGCGCTGCAGGTTCTTTCACACATCTCTAACTTACATCACTTGATGGAAATAGACTAATTTGCAAATGAATTATTTATACTGCAATCATGGACCAAGCACAGAAAACCAAGCAAAGTAAGGTCTCATCAGAGTATAGAGTAAGGCTTACAAGTAAAATGAAGATAAAACAAATCAGCATTATTTAAAATTCTTCTTTTTTTTTGGTCTTTTTTGAGACAGGGTCTCCCTGTAGCCCCAGCTGTCCTGGAACTCACAATGTAGACCAGGCTGGCCTTCAACTCACAGAGATCCGCCTGTCTCTGTCTCCCGAGTGCTGGGATTAAAGGTGTGCACCACCATGCCTAGCCTTCACTTTTTTCTGGACAAAAGAATATTTGATAAAAATACTCAAAACTTCACACTTGGAAGGAAATTTTATCCGATTCTCTCCTCAAACCCCCTCCCCATTTGGAACTTCCAAGCACTTACAAACTTTGTCCCAGTCAAGATATTAAAAGCTGTAACAGTATAACTTCAGTTTCAATTACCACCTGACCGGCAGATCACAATAAGTGATCAGATGAACACACAGTTGTTTGAGACAGAAATGAGATTCTGCCGAGTCTTTGCACACTGTTAATGCACGGGTTCCGTGCAGCCCTCAGTTTTTACTCGATGCGCTGGCATCACAAGCACGCTGTAATTTATCATCGCTCACTGTAATGTACTCTCTGGCACCTACACAGGACAGTAGGGGATGAGGTAAAAGTGGCTCAAACCGTAAATCAATTAGAAAACAAAAGCTTATGCTCAGTGCACAATTTTAGGCAAATTATATATTACAAAAGGCTGCCAATTGGGTGCTAGCTCCCAGGTGCTTCTTTCCTCTTCTTAGCCCACTTTTAACCCTTTGGAAGAAAAGCCAAAATGCAAAAACCCTTTAAGATGCATGTTTGGCCAGGGGTGATGGTGCACACTTGTAATCCCTGCACCTGAGACGCTGAGGCAGGAGGATCAAGAGTGGGAGACTTACCTGGACTGCAGAGCTAGACTCTGTGTTCATGTAAATGAAACAAAATTAAATGAATATTTGTATTAGCAAAGTGAAGTTATATAGATACTTTAATGTGACATACAAAATAGCATGTCATGCAGGGACAGTTTTGGTTGATTCAGGAAACCCATCTCTGGAAGGGGAATCAATATATGAGGGTCAGCCAGTGAAGGTTCAAGAGTCTGGAGAACTTAAGTTTTTCAGGTGTTTCCTTTGCAACAAATGTGTGTAACCCTGTGCTGCGAGGGCCCAGGTGTGCTTTCCACTTGTCATTAATGTAACTGAGGCAGAGTTCAAGTTTCTCCTCCTCCAAAACTGATCTGGTCTAAGAACAGAAAAATTTCAAAACTAAAGAAAGGGATTCTATCTTTAAGTTTTCCTTTTGCTTATCATAAAATGAAAGCTCACATTACCTTTGAAATATATATTGAAAACTTTACACATTGAAGATGTCATTTTTCAAAGTCTAAGTCATGGAAAATGTTTTGTTATTTTTAAAAAATATTTTAATTCACTTCAACTACGGAATTTACTAGGGCCTTTGAAAGTTGGTAAATTCCTATGCTAAATCCCATAAATACTGAAAATTTAACACCCTCCTCCTCAAAAGTCTGACATTAAGTAGGAGAAAAGATGACAATTTTCAGTTTTCAAAAGGACTTGAAGAATCTTCCCACAGCTGAATCTTTAAACAGCCTTAGACTCTACAAGAACATGGGTGACCTGCCCAGGGGTCAAGAAGGAGATTAACACGACCATGTGCCCTTCCTTCAATTTACATGGATGTTTCCTACACAGCCTCATAGCCAGATGAAATCACAAAGAAAAAAAAAACCCTCAAAAAAATGTATGATCGCATTTTTCAGATAGAATTTGACTATTACTTTTCTGTATGGTTACATAATATTTGCAGAACCTGTTAGAAATAGTTGCTCTCACAAAAACAGGGTGTGCCCAGCACACGGATTCTGGTATAAAAGCTACCGCCTGACACAAGCACTTAACAGTTACACTGAAGCAAAATGTGACACTGCTGGCAAGTGGCTGCCACTTCAGCAGGGCTCTCACTGCTATGACGCCAGCTCCACCTCCTGGTGGCACAGAGTAGTGAACCTCTGAGCTCCACAACTGCTCCCAAGAGCAAGTCACAAGCAGCCCTCCCCGAGTCCAAAACCGCCGCGCTTCAGCTTCACAGAAGTAATATATGTTTTCCAAGTAAACCCCTATCTTTCATCTAAAACTTTTATATAACATTTTACAAGGATCTCAAGGCAATCTAGTATGGAAAATGATCCATCTATGAAAAATATTTAATGTTGGAAAAAAAGCCTTATTTTTGAAAACAAGAAAGCTAAGACAAAAGTCCATTCTAAACAATTAAGACTTTTCCCTGCTCCCAAGTTAAAATTTTAAAATACCTTCCAAGAATTCATTTGAAGTAAACTGTATGTTTCTACACTGTTCTTAGACGACAATGTCTCAGCTCCTACCACGCAGTGAGGATGACAGCATCCCTAGCCGGCTTTGCCAACAGAGATGCTTGACCCCGTGCTCAAGGGAGAATGTAAAGTTGAAACAGAACCTCCCTCTTGGTGATCAACTGATTTCAGCTGCGACTATGGCTTCTGAGACACAGATATGTACAGTGCAATGGGCACAGATGTCTTCAAATAGACACAGGATCAGGCCTCCGAGGCACAGGGGCTCAACAGCAGCCTGCCAGGGAGTCCTGGCAAATCACCAACTGCTCCACCCTAAACCCCGATATCACAGCTTCAGAAACTAGCCACAGATTTCCTTCAGAATTTAAGTGACAGATGTTTTGTTTATCTCTTGAACCTAAGTATTTGAGGCTGGGGAAATGCACAACTATGATAGCTCACAATAAGAAGCACAGAGTTGCTTTTAAAGAAGGTCTTAAAGTCAGCAGTGCTGATGCACACCTGTCTGTGCTCCTCTCAGAGCTCAAAGAGTGGAGGGCAGGGATATGGGGGGTGAGCTGTACGAAACCCTATATCAAAAGAAAAGTTGTTAAAAATTAAATAAAATTAAAAAGGATTCCAGAATCCTTACACAAAGCCAGGTGACCTCCCATTCCCTTCTCCATCCAAAGACGGCATTCTCCTAGAGACAGCAGTGCTGTGCCTAGTACAAAATAATCACTACGTTTGGGAAAGATTAATATCTAAAATTGTTTGTTTGGCTTCAATAAAAAGGAGCAATATTGCTAAATATGTAAGTATGACATTTTGAAGAATTTACCATCTTGCATGGGTCTGGTAGTGATGCTTAAGGAAATTAAAAACCACTACAGTCAGCATATCTGGTCCTTATTAAAGTTCTGTCTTGAACTATCACTCACATAAAACAAAAACAAACCAAGAAGAAATTTAAATAAAACCTATGGATTATAAGTGTTTGAAGATGAAAAGAATGAATGATATTCTGGCTTTAAAGATTGATTTAGCATGCAGCTTCTCTTCACAGTCCCTTGATGAAAATGAAATCTCCCTAACAAACACTTAATAAAACCTGTCAATATCTCTGAAAAGAAAAATGACACAAATGCATTAAGTATTAAATACCCTTGGAAAAAGTCACATATTCCATGAATTTTTGATGTACTATCTTGACATTAATGTAAAACCTTGATATTTATAATTGACAGATATTTAATAAAGTATAAAAGAAGATGGCTGCTGTGCAGCATGCAAATTCCTCGGGCTGAGGAGAGACGAGGGATACGGCGCACTTACACTAAATAAACAGTTACTGTGTGCCGCACGCATCAGCTGCCGTCTTATTTTAGGCTCATACAACAAACCTTTGTGGAGACTCAAAATAAGCAGAATTCGTTATTATGTGAACTCCTAATCCAGAAACATTTAGTATGTGAAGCAGCTTTAAACACTAATAGTTCTGCACAGGAACAAATACATTTGAATCAAGGGTTGCTTTATTTTTAACACTGAGCAATAAGCATTTTTAGATGCTCTAAAATGCACTTCCAAGGATAGGGGGAAAGGTTATGTCCTAAACAATTCTCAAAGGAAACAAATTTGGCCTAAAGATTGAAAATGCTGTGACAGAAAAGAAAGCTCTGAACGAAGGGGCCTAGAGGACAAATCTTCCCAAACCCCACCATCACCCTTCAGAAGCATCTCTCCTCTGCTTACCTAGACTGATGTGTAAGGAGACCAACCTGAATACATGAAATCGCCACTTCAGCAAGATGTTCAAATGTGCTAAAAGGGAAGCTGATCAGTCCATAAAAATGACTCCTAAATACTATATTTTAAACAATTTATGTCCTGCTGTAATGCATAATCAATTACTAATTCTCAAAATACACATGGTAGTTCAACAACTGCTCTTCAACAGCTATAGGGACGTACTTTATAAGTTGTACCTAGCTTGTTCTGATAAAAACCCGTAACACTCTGTAATTAAATTGATCTGACTAAAGTGTATCTATTTTGTTTGACTTAAGCACATATTAAAAGGCACAGTAGGGTTCATTTGCCAAGGACAGACAAACCTAACTCCAGTGATGGTCCCATTTTGCTTACTGCTTCTAGGATGAAATTAGACACAGAACCTCAGGACCTTGTGGATGCAGTCACTTCCCAACTGGGAACTTCTCATATGGCAGAGATCCCCAGGGCTTACCATGTAATGCCACCTTCCCTGGCAGGGCAGCCTGGCATCCTCCCTGAGATCGCCCAGTATGGATGGGTGCCTCAGCAAATGCTACATCCTTGCAAACAAGAAAAAAGAGAAGCAACAGAAAGCCCCATGGGATCAGTCCTACAGACTGGGAGACACCTCTCTTCTCTTCAAGACAATGCCACATGCAACCAGAGAGTCCAGGAAGGGAGAGGATTTCCTCCAGAAGGAAGGAGAACGAAGGAGAAACGGAGAACCAAAAGGAAGCTAGCGAGACACTGGGAAGGCGGCAGGTAGGACACTCAGCACGTTAGATACCACAGGTTGCCCCTCTTTGAGTCCACACCAAGGCTAAATGGAAGCAGCGGACAAGCAAATTTCTACAAGCCAATGAGCCCCCCGCTTGCATGTTCTTTTCTAAGTGGACAGCATGGCTGGACAGAAAGACAAGCTATCAAGTATCTACTGGACCACAACTTGGCTCTGATGACCATAAATCAGAATCAAAGTATGGTTCATTTATTCAGTTCTTGAGGGAAAAATCAATTTTTAAGACTTTTATTTTTAAACACAGATTACATCCAATTCTCTGGGGAATTTTTTCATTATCAAGTTCTTCAAATTCACTCAATATGACCAAATAAAAATTTAACTACGTCGATACACATTTAATTAAGACCTTTAGCAAAAGGTCTTAACACAGAGCGAATTTTTCTAGTAAACACGTATCAGCTTAAAATTAAAAAATAAAAACTTAAAAACAGATTAGTATTACATTTATAAGATTACTTTTTAGATGACTGAATCTATAGTCTACATGCAACTTAAATTTAATTGCAGTTTGCTGAAACAATGCAGAAAATATATCTCAGTAGCATGTTTACTAATTATCATTTATATCCACCAAAAAAACTACAAACCAAAATCAGTCCTAATCAGCCACATTTGGACTGTCAATCATCTATTCACTCAACAAATATTCATTGACTCAGAAAGAAAAAAATCTGAAGATAAGTTAACAGAAAATTATCCATCAGGAAAAAAGGTTAAAAACAAAAAAAGGACAAAATTCAAATATTGACAAATATTTTGTTGAGTGTCTCTGATTAGTAAAGGAATATATACAATTAACATCCTCAGGGAGTTACTACCCAGTGGCACAGTCAGAGGAAAGACTGAAATAAGAGGACAGACCGCATAAGAGGCCACTGTAGGGCTCCTCACCCCACTGCAGGGCCCCCTTCTCCAACCTCCCAGGCTCCTCAGCATTCTGCCACCCCGAGATTTCTTTTCCCTGTAGGCAAGCTCAATAAGGCAGGGATGTGTCTTTAGCCACCACAATGTCCCCAGTGCCTCCCACAGACCCTCAAAACCATCTCCCTCCAAGCAAGAGGGAAAGCCTTCCCAGAGTGAAGGTCAGAGTGATCAATGGACCCTGACAGGCCTCAACAACAGGCAAGAAAACGGAAGGGGAGATCTTTCCACAACACTACCTCAAGGATCAAGAAGAGCAGTTCAGGGGACCCTGCTGCCAAGGCCTCTTTGCATGGATGACAGCTTCCAGAAGCACTCCTTCCCTCTCCGCCTCTCTTCTGCATTCCACTTCTCATGAACAGAGCCTGTTCCTGCCATCTAGGTATCAGAGAACTGTGTCATTCTTTTCCCACTGTCTTTGAACACATCTGAGAAAGCCCTACTCTCAGAGCCCAGGGACGAGCAGAAGAGATGGAGCACATACCCCGCTCTGCACACATGCACAACCACACACTCCAAGCACTTTGGAAAGGCTAGTCCAGGAACCTGCTAGGCCATCTCAGAGCCTCCATTTTCTCATCTGAAAAAAGAGACTGAGACGGATTGTATTTACTTGCTCATCGATGACCTTTGGACACCTCTTTGCCCCAGACATCTATTTCTATCTGCTGGCTAACGAGGATTCAAACACAATCAAGCTATGTTCTTGGGTCTGCAAAAAGCCAGCACCATCAAGAAGTCAATATTTACTCAGAAGCAACAGAATGGCAAAGCTGTTGTTTTCTTTTTTAAGAACTTTTTTTGCAGGGCGTGGTGGCGCATGCCTTAAATACCAGCAACTTTTGGGAGGCAGAGGCAGGCGTATCACTGTGAGATCAAGGCCAGCCTGGTCTATATAAAGAGTTTCAGGCCAGCTGGGGCTACAGGGAGACCCCGTCTCAAGAAAACCAAAAAAAAAAAAAAAAAAAAAAAAAAAAAAAAAAAAAAATTAAAGGAACACCATTTTTAATACTTTATTTTCATTTTACATGTATGAGTATATTGTCTACATGTATGTAAGTATATCCATATCGTGCAATGCCTGTGGAGGTCAGAAGAGAGCATCAGATCCCCTGGAACTGGAGTTATGGGTGTTTGTCAGCTACCATATGGGTGCTGGGAATTGAACCCAGGTCCTCTACAAGAGCTCTTAACTGCAGAGCCTTCTCTCCAGCACCAGCAGTTGTTTTCTAAGAATACATTTTTATGAAAAAAGCAGGCTAGACGTGTCTTCAGTTTCACAGCATATTGTTTCATTTTTCATTTCTGATGTTTTAAGTTTCAGTGATTCAGGATAAATCCTTCACCCTCTAAGTTAGTAGAGTAGTGTGACCAGAGTCATCAGTTTGTAAAGGGAGAATATTATGATTAGCTTCCTCTACAGGGTAGCTGACATGCAGAGTACACCTACAAACCCCACCCAGAAAAGGAAAGGTCCAACTAGACACAGGAAGCCTTATGTATCCCAGAGGTCAAGAGCACTATGTGTTATTATCTACCTTGCAATCTATTGGCTCTGTGTAAGGTGCCCTGAAGAGCTTTGCCTGTGTTTATTTAATCACCATAGTTCTTTGGGGAAAGGTGCAATTATTAGCCCCATTCTACCGATAAAGGAACTGAAGGACAGAGAAATTAAAGGGATACCCCAGGCTAACCAGCTAGTAATTGATGAGACTGCAGTAACAGCCCAGATAGCAGTGTTCAGGAGTTCACGGAAAAGGCTACTTTGACCTCTGTAAATAAAATGAGGTTCTGATACAGTAAGCACATGTCTGCTTGGTAAGTGCTGCTGTCTTCTGAAATCACCAGTGACATTATAAAAGGTCTTACAAGGTAGTCTGTGCTGGGAAGTAATGACAAGACTAAGACTGACTCAATTATTTCTCAAGCAAGCAGAAAAGGTACCATACCACACACAGTTGTAAATCTTCATCTTTAGTCATACTGAAGATAATCTCAGACCTAGATGGTTTGTAGCCACCAGAGGGCCTAATTCCCTTCGCAGTATACAGGAAGAACTCTGGTCCTTGGTCTGCAGCTCAGAAGTACTCCCCCTCCAAAAATTCCCCCCAAAAACAAAAAAAAATTCTGGTCTAGAAAACATATATGTATGAAATACATTAAGACATATATTTACACACACATATTCCTTTCCTTTCGTCCACTTTTAAAACAGAGGCCATATAGGGAATTCACTTTCTGGTACTTTCTTCATTAGAATTATGCCATACAGGTATCCCAACAATTTCCAATATCCCATTATCTGAAGTTCCTATCAGCTTCATGATAAACCTCAAAAGCCTTGAAGACACCCCAGTTTTACCAATCATTAAGCAGTCTATCTCCAAGCTGGTACCATCTTTCTGGCTACTTTCAACTCTGGTTGTCATGGATAGGGAAATGAACTTGGGACCCTTAAACATTCATTCATCCTGTAAAGCCTAAAGGAAGTTGAAGAAGCTGGGCGTGATGGCCCAAGCCTATAAATCTGGTACTTGAGAGGTGAAGGCAAGAGCATCAGAAGCTACTTTATTAATGAGACTAAAACCCCAAGAGGGGACCCAGATTTCCCTAGTATCACTACCTCTTTGAGATGTAAAAGGTTTAATGAAACGAAAAAGACCAATATCAGAGGTAAAGCTTGTTACATAGATTCTTGTCTTTTCCTGTTTAAGAGCTAATCACTGAGTTGTCTATTGTTTTTAATATAGTATGGCATCTCTTTTCCCTCTAGGTTTTACCTTAAAAGAACCCGTAACTACACACACACACACACACACACACACACACACACACACACACCTTATATTTATTTTTAACAACAACAAAAGGAAGTCAAAGGAGTTTATGAGTAGTTAGTAATAAATAAACTTGAGGGACATGCCACAGAATCCAAGAACTCATAGATATGAGGACATGAAATCAGAGGGTGACATTAAGGTGGAGGTGGAGGTAGAGATAGCAAAAGGGATTTGAATATGATGAAAATATACTGTATGACGGTCTCAAAGAATATATATATTTTTAAAGATGAGCTACTTTGGTGTAATGCTTAGACCCATTATAATGGCTGAGGAGGACTGCTATACCCAGACCCTCCATCCACTATGTGAATACATCATCACACACATTACTTTATCATCAGCAGCTGGCAGGAAAACCCACTGATAATCAAGACTACAGTCAAGGTTCCACTGTACCCTGACCAAACACATGCTGGCCACAAAGGTGAGACCACAAAGGCGCATGGCCGAGTGCTGGGTCACACCAAATGCCTGGACTTACAGAAGTTTGTGGATACCAACAAGTTAAACATGGCTAACCCCATTTCTTAGCCTCATGAAGCACCTCCCTTCCTACACCTAAATAATATTCAAAAGGAACCAAACACCAAAGGACATTTGGGGACACAAACCTGACTTCATAAGCCTTAATAAATATGACTACGTGAAATCTGGTGGGGAAGGGGAAGCTCTAAGAGGGGTTCAGACAGGGAAAGGGCTAAAATATGATCAAAATATATTGCATGAAATTCATAAAAATTCAATTAAAGGGGAGGGGAGTACCAAAGAGAAGCTCCACACTAGGACTTCCCCGGGCCAGCCTAGGTAGAACACAGTGACAAAAGCTCTCGTCCAGAAAGGTGCACAGGTGTCAACGGCCCTTCCATAGTACGCAGTCATTTAAGGTAAACAGACACAGGTCTGCAAGGTCTAAGTGACTTTCTTTGTAGCTTCTAGAAAGGGTTTTTAAGATATATTACCCTATGATTTGACAAATGACAAAAAATTTAACATCAGTGGTAAAATGTTCCTGTTGAAATCATAATGAACTGAATGAGTGAAAATAGAATGTTACCATAGCTAAGTCAAGATGCTCACGTGGTTAACCAAGTATGGTTGAAATGTCCACACTGGAGACAGTGGTGGCTAAGAGCCTTCTTGTAATTAAGCAAAAATTATTTTTAAATTTTTTTAAAAAATTTTGTTTACTTATTATGTGTATGAGTGAGTGTATTGCCTGCATGTGTGTAAGTGCACCCATGTCCTGCAATGCCTGAGGAGGTCAGAAGAAGGCATCAGATCTCCTGGAACTGGAATTATGGATAGTTGTTAGGTGCCATGTGGGTGCTGGGAATCAAACCCAGGTCCTCTGCAAGAACAGCCCAGCGTTCTTAACCACGGAGCCATCTCTCCAGCTCTGAAAAAAATTTATATTTTCAGTTGTGCTATGGGTTAGATGTCTCCCAACAGTCCATACCTTAAAGGATTGGCCTGAGAGGTGCCATGAACTTTCAGGAGGCTAGGCCTTATGGGGGGCCCTCTAGTTGTTGGGCACATGACCTCAGGAGGGACTCTGGGACTCCAGTCCCTTCCTCTCTGCTTTCTGATCACAAGGCGAGAAATTTCCTCCACCACATGCTCCCAGCACGATGTGGTGCTTCATTAGGAACACTATTTGAGGCCCAAAGCAATAGGGCCCCTGATCTTGGACTGGAACCACTAAAGCTATGCTCTAAAATAAACCTTTCTTAGTTAATTAATTCAGGTATTTCATTATGCTGAGAGAAAGCTGACTGACACAGGGATGGGGGTGAGATAGCAGTAATGTTTGCCAAACACGCATGAGGACCTGAGTTCAATCTCCAGATCCACATTGTTAAAAGCTGGCACATGGTTATACTCCCACGTCTGGGGAGGGAGCACAGGTGAATCTGCGGCTCACCAATCAACCAGACTAGACTACTTGGTGAGTTCTAGGCCAGTGAGAAACCCTGTCTCAAAAAGTAAGGTGAATAACTCCTGAGGGACACATGAAGTTGTTCTCTGCCCACATGCATGCGTGTGCATACATTTAAAAAGAAGGAAAACTATCTTGACACATATTGGATAAAAATTCCCTCTCTTGGCTGTAGCTGAGTGGTAGGGAACTTGCCTTGGATGCATAATATCCTAGGTTCAAACACCAAAAAAAAAAAAAAAATCCTTTTCATTTCATTATGAATCCAAAATAGGAAGAAGACCTGTCAAACATTCTTCTACTAAAAGAGGGAGGGGCACTAAGATGTCAACAGCACTTGTTGGCTATTATCCCATTAGCATTAAAATTGGCACAGGCCTTTAATCTCAGCACTCAGGTAGGCAGATCTCTGTGAGTTCGAGGCCAGCCTGGTCTCCATTAGCGAATCCAGGCCAGCTGAGGCTACAGGGAGACCTTGTCTCAAAAAGACCAAAAAAAAAAAAAAAATTCTTAGAGAAAATAAATCATGAAGAAAAATTCTTCTGTAACAGATTGTTGACATTTCCTTTGAATTGAACCAGGTACAGGATCCAAAAGAAAAATGTAGCACAGCCAAACTGAGGGGCCCACACCAAGTCTTACCTGGTTTCTGTCCTTTGCAGACAAGCTGTGAGAATCTGCAAGGCTGACTACTTCTTTTTGCATAAAAGTACACTTCACCTTATATTTTCCTAATTAAATGCTTAAACGATCGATAGCTTTGAAATGGAGTTCACTCTTGTTTTACCAACCCCCCCAGAGGAAATACTATCTTGCATTTTAAGGGTAAACAACATTTTGTTGGATCAGTCAATTTCCAGAAACAAATTTTCCATGAAAGAATAGTTTAATCAGTGCCTATCTTTTAAGCACTATGTAGAAAATAGAAAATTGTTAATTGTTCACTTGGAACTAAAAGCTAGAAATCCAATATATTGACTCAGGCCGTCTTTCAAAGCACCATGATGGTTGACCATCGTCACAGATGAGAAAGGACTTCAGAACTGGGTTTTGAAAAGTAGGGCAGCTGGCCCCGACTCCAGAGTGCAGAAACTCTCAAACACTTGCATTCAACAGCAGGGATGGCAGTGCCCAGGAAACCTTGCGAAACAAGGCTGTTGGGCAGAATGAAGACTTTGGACAGTCAACTGGTGGTTCTTAGAGACCTCCTGGGCATTTCACTGGCCAGGAACAGGGATGACCCAGGCTGCAGGGGCTGAAAAATAAATGTATTAAAGATTGAAAGATCATGACTTCAAAGGCACCAGGATAGCCTGTAAATCAAGGAAACAAAGCCAGGACACATGATAAAAAAAAAACAAAGGAGAATGAAAGAACAGTGTCCAGAGCAAGGTCATCAAACTCCTGACCCAGGCCACAGGCCCTGCCTCAGCTCCTGGGGAGGACTCTGCCACAGAAGGAGGAAGTAAGTGAAAAAAAAGTACCTTGGAGATGGAGACAGAGGAAAATGGAGAAGTTGTCACATGGCCTTGGCTTTCTCAGCAGAGAAGGATTAAGGGAGCCAGAGGCAGGGAAACAGCAGACCTAACCATGCCCAGGTGAATGAGTCAGGGAGACATGACCATGCATATCTAAGGCAAGCAGTGAGACTCACCAGCCAGGCTAGGGTCCGTGTCACCTTACAGTCAAACGTCATGGCACCTACATATACTTCCCAATCCTCACAGCCCAGGAGCAGGGGAAAGTGGGGGGTGAGGAGCATGTGTGTTTGTCAATGGTCACATATGCAGCAAAGTCAAATGTGAAACACCTAGGAGTGCTTGGGGCATCCCCAGGGACATAGAAGAGGCACAAGGGCACCTCAGGGACCCTGTCACAGCAAGCATGGCTTTCCTTGAAACACTCCCTACTTCTAATTAAATGCCACCAAGCAAAGACAGACAGGACTGGGAATAATTTCCATGTGGATGGTTAATTGCTTCGATATCACATGAAATAACACTCCACCAGGTTTGTGGAACTAACGAGTCCTAGTCTTTACAAAATGAAAGGTTAGCAGACTGTCTTCCCAAGATAAACATCAGTAAGTGCCATGCACACCTTCCTATTTAGCTCTCCGAGGGCAGGAGCCACAGGGGCTGGGTGCACGCAAGGACAAGACAAGCCTGTCAGCAGAGGCAAGGAGCTGCTGGATGTCACAGCAGAGCTGGAATCTGAAGTGCCATCCTGCCCACAGTGCCATCCTGCCCACATCCAACCAGCCTCAGTGCAAAGGAGGCACCAGCTCCAAATGCGGATGACCTGGATCAAGTGCCTGGGACTGCAGTACTTGGAGGAATATTCTTAGCCAACAGTAAGCACTTGGTAAGCGGCAGCTGTTTCTACTCTTCACTCTTAGTCACACTTGCTCTGTGCATGTCAGTGCACAGATCATCCAACGTGGAACAGAGTGTGGGACAGGTGCTATGCCCTCAGCCTAAAGATGGACCTCAGTCTCACACTGGTACATGGCATCCAGCACAAGTGGAATTTAGTTTAGCCTCAAACTACTCAGGCTGTTGGAGATGGTGCAGAAGAGGATCTCTTCCTAAACACTTAATGAATCTACTGCAAAAAGAAAAAATCTGTTTCCCCATCTGCACTTCCAGACACATATAATAAAGTGACATTTTCCAACATAGGTTTTTCTAGATCATTAGCTTGTCAATTAAGACTCTCGGCTTAGCAAAATGACCATTATTCTTTCTGCTCACCTTTTAATTTCTGAAAAACTTAAATCTGGAAGTCATCTAAGCCATTTATCCCTCAGAAAACTTGATGTGGGAAACGTTTCTGCCCATTTTCACACTCTCCAGATTGGAATAATTTCCCCCTCCCACTGATTCATTTAGCCAAATCTACAACAAAGTTTAGGATTCGTTTTCCTTTAAACTTTCATGTAACCCCAATGACCTCTGAACTCTTAAGCACAAGCAGCCTGTAAAACACCACATCAAACTGCTATTCAGTAGCTATGTGGCATTCATTCAACCATTTCCTCATTTGACAAATATTTATGGAGTATCCAGAACAAAACAGAAAGTGAGGGTACAGGACAGACCTAGTTTCTCCCTTCACACACCTGGTTCCTTCCCATCTGTAGTTGGCAGATGCTGGCCAAGTCACAAATGGACAAGAGCTACAAAGGGAAGCAGGGCAGGCAGGGGCAGACTAATGGAGAGGGCTGAGGGCTGACAGCCAAGGGTGGGTGAGGGCAGGCCCCACCAAGGAAGCTAGAGCTCTCCTGCTGGACCATCAAACGACATAGGTGCTGATGCTACAGACTGGCCCTTGGTCATGGCTGCCATCGACTGGATCCCAGAAGTCAGAGTAGTTTGGAGGAAAGTACATGACTACTTGTCCTGTGATGTGAGCAGCCAATGCATAGACCCCCTTTCAACTCTTTAGAGACTTCATCTTTAAATTGGGGGGGGGGGGGATCCCTAAAGGCAGAGCAATTCATACGAACACCGAGACAGGCAGCCAGAAAAGTAGCCCTAAACCAATCTCAGGTTCAAGAACACCCTGGCCTCTTGTGCCCACTCAGAACCCTGCTCGCCATGATTTTGCATCAGCTTTCTCTCTTCCACATGGGGTGCTCCTGCCTCCAGTGATGAATTCCATGGGGACAGTAGGGAGATGCTATATGTAGTATGGACCAGGCCCGAG
This sequence comes from Nannospalax galili, assembly GCF_000622305.1. Classification (NCBI taxonomy): domain Eukaryota; kingdom Metazoa; phylum Chordata; class Mammalia; order Rodentia; family Spalacidae; genus Nannospalax; species Nannospalax galili. Next base: position 4,894,193 of record NW_008360325.1, on the reverse strand, counting down.
TACTGGCTCTGAAGGAGCAGTGGGTGGTTGGAGTCCTACTACAGCGGGCCAGCAAACCTCCAATTACAGAGCAGACAGCTTCTCCACTTGTCTTGAAAATAGCTGACTTTTAGCAAAGAAGGCATTTACTGATCATGGGCATAACTATCTTTTAGCCTCCTACCTGCTTAAGGTTATCTTTTTTAAAAAAGCAGACCTATACCAGGCGTGATGCATGCCTATAATAACAGCATAGAAGACAGAGGCAGGAGGATCAAGAGCTCGGGGTCACCCTTAGCTACATATCGAGTTTGAGCAGCCTGGGCTACATGAGACAAACGCACTATTTTCTGTGAAACTCTGGTGCACAAGTAGGTGTGAGGATGTGGGATGAGCTATAACAACAACAAAACAGGAAAAGGATCAGGTGTAGTCTTTAAGAAAAGTTTTTATCGGCCTCAGAAAAATAGCAATTAAAGTAACTGATTACACAGAAAATAGTAAAGGCTGTCAGTTTCACAGAAGCAGTACTTCAGACGTACTGAAGCTTAACTCGACACGTCACCTCTGCTCCACCGCAGTTCTCTGGAGCAAGACTCACTGCACCAACTCACCACACTGGTGCTGCCTGCTAGGCACCAGGCTTGTAGGGGATGAACTAGCAGGAAGGGCCTCTGCCCTCACCAAATGAGCCACACTGAGGCTGGAGCCACACTTGGTGTAAAGTAACATACACCAAGCTACATGACACACGCTGAGCAGAGGCTGGGCACTGTCAGCAGCTGATCCTACAGTGACATACAGAACAGGTGGCATGAGGGTCAGGCCTCTAGGGAAGGAAGGATGGCATCTGAGGCAGAGCGTAAGACACAGCAGTAGCAGTAGCAGCAGAAAGAAGGGTTTGCCCAAGGAGGTCCAACAGCCAAGATTTGTGTGCAGAACAGTGGGAGGTACGAGGGGGCAAATCTGGCAGCATCCAGACACATGCAGTCCCACAGGGGACGTAGCCCAGAAAAGAAACACCGGGGAGAGGTCCAGCTACTATGGGGCTGAGCAGCTGCCACCTGTGTGCTCTCAGTTTCACCACAAGTAAAATGAAGACAATGCCTACCACCCACTTCTGCTAGCACCTGAGAGGCATCCTTAACTTTTACTTTTCTAGGACTTAGTAAACAATGGTAAATTAAATGGAAATGAAGAGCATCTCTCTCAGGAAAGGCAATTTACCAAAGAACGAATCAGAACAAGAACGGGAGGAGAGGCCAACAAGGTTTGAGACTATGCTAACAAGAGCCTGGGACAGGCCTGGTGGCATAGCCTGTGCCACAGGCCTGTGATCCCAATGACCCAGGAGGCTAAAATAGAAGGATCACAAGTTCACAGTCTTCCTAGACTGCAGTGAGTTCAAGGTCAGCCTGGACAATGCAGTGAGATCCTGTCTCTAAACAGAAAGGAAAAGGCTGTGACTAGAGCTCAGTGGTAAGAGCACTTGCCCAGCCTGTGTGAAGCCCTGGGTTCAACCCCCAAACCACCACCAACAACAAAGTCTAAGGGCCGGATATGGCGAGAAACTGAGAGTGGCCTGAGCCAACAACAGGAAGACACCAAGGCCCTGAGGAGGCCATCCTACAGCCAGTTGGGGAAACAAGCCTGGCAGCAGATCTGCCCCAGCTAAACCTGCAGACAGACTACGCCTTAACTGCGGCCCTGGGGAGCCCTGAAAGCAGCGAGGCCAGAGCAAATACAAGACAGCGTACGGTGTGAAGCCTCTAGAAAATACGAGATAATAAATGTGTTGGCTTTAAAAATATTTTATTTTATGTAGGTGCATGTATCGCCTGCATGTATATAAGTATACCCGTGTCATTCAATGCCCATGGAAATCAGAAGAGGGTGTGAGATCCCCTGGAACTGGAGTTACGGACAGCTGTTAGCTGCCACGTGGGTATGGGTCCTCTGCAAGAGCAGTCAGTGCTCTTAACCAGTGAGCCATTTCTACAGCCCCAAAAATATGTTGTCTTAAGACTCTAGGAAACAAATTTTTAAAAATTGTTAACTTCTGTGTGCGCATATCAAAATTCACATACACATCACACTTGATCAGCAAAGATAGTCTAGGATTTGCCATGATAGTGTCTGAAATCTCAGGGGTCCCTAACAATCTCATTTCCTCACTCCTTACTTGTCTGCCCTGGGCTGGCAGGGCCTTGGCTCCACGGCACCTTCACGCCAACAAGGCACTCAGTAACTGTTTGTTGCCTTGTGGCCTTTTAGGAAAGAGGGCCTGAACATGTATGTTCCCAGGAAAATAAGAAGAAAAACAGGAAGATGTGAAAAGAGAGTGAGGGGCAAAGAAAGACAGGTGGAGTGTTCCACTACCAGGAGGAAGATGAGGGAGGGGGAGGAGAAGGGAAGGAACCAGAGGGTGGGGAAGGCAGAGCGCCTAGCTCTCTTCAGCCAGACTCAGTCTGCTCAGTGAGGCCGGAGGGGCATCCACCCGGTTTCAGGATTCCCAGCAACACAGTGACAGCTTCTTGTCCTTCCTGTCCCCATTTACTCGCTGCCTTTGCTCACCTGAGAACAAACACTCCATTTTAGCGCCAAATAGCTTTCGGCCATATCCGAATCTTTTGAAACACATGCTATGTACTCTGGCCAGTTAAAATGCAGCACACCAGTGTGTCTAAGCTGGCATCTTAACCAGAACCAAATTCAGTATAGGAGCCCATCTGAGCTGCTTCCACTTCCAAAGTTACTCATGAAAATCCAGCAATTTGAAGGCCTCCATAAGGCCTACCTTCTAAGCTCAAGGGTTTATTTTGGTCTCTTCAGCTCCACACACCTGTGTTCCTTTTCTGAAACAGATGAAAACTGTAAAACAGAAGGAAACTGCATGATACCATGGAGTGGTCCCAATGGCGGGCAAGTGGCTACCCAGGCCTATGGCCCAGGTTGCTGGCCTTTGGGTGAGCCTTCTGTATACACTCTAGACCCAGGAGGGGAACCCACTAAACACCATTTTAACACCTTTCCCAGGCCACCTGCTCTGACTTGCACTGACTGCAGCAGCTGGGTCCATTGTAAGCTATCACCAAGGGGAAAGCTGAGACCATGGCTGCCTGGCTGGCCCCTCCCACTACAGTCCATGTGGACACATATGACCAAGGCTGGGGGAATGAATTTCATGCTAGGGTTCTATGATCTGCACTCCTGAGATACTGGGTCACCAAAACTCTGTCAAATAGAAAAATAAGACTTTAATTCTGCTCCTAATGCTAATTCTTTCTTACTATATGCATGTGACTTACAATTAAGTTCCATTTAGAGATGGAGCTGTAGTTCAGTGGCAGAATGCTGGCCTACAATGTACTAGGCAAGATCCTGGGTTTGATCCTGGGTCTGAAACCCCTGCCTCCCCAAATATTTCATTTAAAAAGGTGGGGCTGGCAAGACGGCACAGCGGACAAAGGTGCTTGCTGCCAAGTGTGATGACCTAAGTTCACTCCTGGAACCTGCATGTTGGAAGGCAAGATCCAACTCCCACAAATTGTCCCTTACCACCACATATAACTGTAAAAGTTTTTTTAAAGGAAAAAGTCAAAATGATGTAACACCTATAGCATGTTCGGTTTTCTTTGGAGTACCTAATCCACCCTGACCTGATGAAAACAACTCAGCATGTGTCTGCAGTATGGTGAACACCTGGCTCATCACTGACTCATGGTGAGTAGTGCATTGCTTAAAGAACCAATCCCACCTGGTTTCAGTGTACTCAGTGCAGGGAACAGTCTGGCTCAGGCAGTCCTGAGTATCACTATTTTCCAAATCAATTCTGACAGTTACAATGAAAAGGACAATTAACAGTTACTGGGTGCCCACAGGTGTCTGGCTCATATACTAAACATTTGACAGGTGTTAACAAACTTAAACGTCACAGTATCTCTGTGTGACCAGTACTGTCGTCACTCCCACATCACACAGACTAAGGCCTGGAAATAATTCCAGGTCACCCACCTAGTAAAAGGAGCCCCCAAACTCCACCTATCCACCACAGTGCTGCGTCCACACAGGTGTAACACAGAACACATAGTGAGAAAATAAACAGGAAAACCCACAAAGTGAGGCCCTTCCCTTCAGTGAAGATTTGTACCTCACAAAGTATTCTCTGATTTCCAATCTTCCCAATGTATCAATGTACAACGGTCACAGTGCTCATGTTACTGGATGACGGAACTGAGGCTGAGTAATCTGGAATCCTCCGGGGATGTACACACAGACAACGGCCCCAACCTAGCAATTCTGACTCCAAAGTTCACACTCTCCAGGCACAGCACTGACAAATTGAGATGAGCACAGAGCAGCCATAGTACTCAAAATAGCATGTATTTGTATGAGTTTGACAACCACCTTGAGTCTAACCCTAACCCAACAGATACTTCTGGGGTCACCAACAACAGAGCAGTTACTACCCTATAATACACACCAGACCACCTGCCCACTCTGCAGCCATAAATCCTGACGCTAAAGTCAATTTTCACATAAGAATGCTATGAATCTACTTGGCACCCATTTCTCACCACTGCCCACCCAAGGCTGTAACAGCTGTCCATAAGACTCAAGAGCACTTTTCAAGTCCTCTCCTCCCATAGCTATCCAAGCCATCACAGGCTATGCTACTGTGATTTGCTACCTAAATGGTCAATTTATGACATACCAGAGAGGTGGAAACACAACTGACTAAGAATGATAAAAATCAAAGGTCAGGGACTGGAGAGATGGCTCAGTGGTTAAGGGCACTGGCTGCTCTTGTACAGGACCTGGGTTTGAGTCCCAGCACCCACGTGGCAACTAACAACTGTCCATAACTCCAGTTTCAAGGGGATCTGACACCCTCTTCTAACCTCCAAGGGTATGACACGACATGGGTGCACTTACATACACAAAGGCAATACACTTATATCCATAAAATAAAATATTTTTCAAAAAAATTAAAGGTCAATTCCTTTCCATTCGGCATGTCCAGTTAATCATCCTGTTTCGGTACAAAGAACCAGACAGGCAATCCGCTTCCTGAATTTAATCTTTTGTTCAGGAAGATAGTCAGAATTTCAATTGTTACTAAAGCTACAATCTTTGGTCTTTTTGAGACAGGGTCTCCCTGTAGCCCCAGGTGGCCTAGAACTCACTATGTAGACCAGGCTGGCCTCAAACTCTCAGCGACCTGCCTGCCTCTCCCTGCCAAGTGCTGGGATCAAAGGTGTGCACTACCACGCCTGGCTTTAAAGCTATAATCTTTTGTTTTTGTTTTTTTCAAATAGTTATCTTCCTGTAGCCCCAGCTGTCCTGGAACTGGAACTCACTATGTAAACCAGGCTGGCTTCAATCTCACCGAGATCTTCCTGCCTCTGCCCCCCAAGTGCTGGGATTAAAGGTGTATGTTACCAGGCTTAAAAAATATTTTATTTATTATTTTTACTTTACTTGTTAAGTGTATTATTGCCTGCAGTGTAAGTGCACCCATGTTACATAATGCCTGCAGAGGTCAGAAGAGGGTGTCAGATTCCCTGGAACTGGAGTTATGGATGGTTGTTAGCTGTCATATTCGTGCTAGGAACTGAACCTGGGTCCTCTGCAAGAAACAGCCTGTGCTCTTAACTGCTGAGCCATCTCTGCAGCTCTTACTGCTGAACTCTTAAAGTTAAGCAACAATGAGAAATATTGAGTTCTTAATGATCAGACTGGAAAGGGGGAAAGTAGGTCATTTGCCTTCATATTAAAATACTGCCTTCAAACAACTAAATACCTTACCAACACCTCAGTTCCAGTTGTTACTATGACCCATATAAAGATCTTGAGTATAAATGAAGAGTTTTGTTTTAAACAAAGGGTTTGGGGTACATATGCTAGAAAGACCAAGATGTTTTTTCCAGACTGTGGAGGCAAAGTAGTAAAGCTTCTTGAAGCAAATATTCAGGACCACAGTAATTAAAACCACAATGAAATGAAAGTACACACCCACCCTGATACCCCAGAAGATGCTGGTCAAGAGCTAGAACAGAGGTTATCATTGGCGGTATAAAATGGTCCAACCACCCTGGAATAACTTATCAATGTCTGCTGAAAATGGATAAAAGCTATAATCTGGATATAATGGATACTGCTCAATACTTCAGTAAACCTTCTCCCAAGAGAATGCCCAGAAGACATCAAAGTGCAGATTCACAAGATATACACAAGATTACTTGTAAACAGTCTGTTGAAATGGCTCAGTTGATAAGGGCACTTGCTGTGTAAGCTTGACAATATGAGTTTGATCCTTGGAAGCCATGTAGAGATGGAAGGAGAGAACTGACTCTACAGAGTTGTCATCTAACCTCCACATGGGTCATGGCACATGCAACACACACACACACACACACACACACACACACACACACACACCGGGGGGGGGGGGGAAATCATTAAAACCACACATCATTTTTTTTGTACA
>NW_008360325.1:4849717-4887635 GCF_000622305.1 Nannospalax galili | reverse complement strand
ACACACACACACACACACACACACACACACACACACACCGGGGGGGGGGGTGAATTACTTATAACTGCCCATAATTTTCATTGTCGACTGCATTTAGAATCACCTAGGAGACACACCTCTGGGAGTACCTATGAAGGTGTTTCCAGAGGTTTAACTGAGGTGGGGAGATCCACTCCAAATGTGGACCAGAGCCCTGGACTGAATAAAAGGAGAAAGGACCTGAACACCAGCACCCATCTGTGTGTCTTCCTGTGGATGTGCTGTGACCAGACACCATGCCCTCCCCACCAAGAACTGCTCTGAAACTGTGAGGGTACAATCCTTAAGGTGCTTCTTCCCTTAAGTTGCTGGTATTTTGTCACTGCAACGAGAAAAGTAGCAAGTATACAGCCTAAACCCAGCAAACAACCAAAATATCCATCAACAGAAGAATGGATGGGAAAGTATGCTATATTTAAGCCAGGCATGGCAATACTTGGAAGGCTGAGGCAAGAGAACAGCCACTAATTCAAGACCACCCTGGGCTACACAGAGAGTTCCAGGCTAGGCTGGGCTACAGAGTGGGACCCTATCTCAAAAGTAATAGGAACAAATAAAAAGAGAGAGTATGGTAAATTCATACAATGAAAACCCACAGAACAATGAAAAGAGATAATCTACTGCTCCACCCAACACCATGGACAAGTCTCAGACGCTACATGGTACAAGAGCAGCAGATGCAGAAGAGACTGTGGGGTCACCCTATACCCCACTTACAGGAGGTTCCTGAGCAGGCTGCGGTGACAGAGTCAGAACATGGCCACCCCTTGAAAACAGAAAAGGGACTGGAGAGCTTCCATATCCTGATCTTGGCTGGGCATACCTGATATAAAAAGCTAATAATCTGTATGTAATGGACATCAATTTCATGAAGTGTAGTTTTTTGTAAATTTGAGATTTAACCTACAAGTCAACAGGAAATTCCCCCAAACTATTCATCTACAAGGGGTTACTAATTATTCCCTATCACTTTTTATTTTTTTATTTATTTTTATTTTATGTATATGAGAGCATTTCCTGCATATATGTAAGTGCACCCATGATGTGCAGTGCTCATGGAGGGCAGAGAGGGTGTCAGATTTCCTGGAAGTGGAGTTACAGATGATTGTTGCCATGTGGGTGCTGGGAATTGAACCCGGGTCTTCTGCAAGTGGCCAATACTCTTAACTGCTGAGCCATCTCTCCAGCCTCTCCCCATCCTTTTAAGTTACATATTTCTTCTATTAAGAGTCAATAGGGTAAAACAAATCTGCTCCTTATTGATTAATATGCCACTCAGCAGGTACACCTTTCATCTTTTCTATACTTGCCATTTATACTGTCTGGATACAATGTAAACAGATCTTACCAAAAGTTCATACTCTGAGTGCTCAGTGCTAAATGGGACATCTACATCAACCCACCTCCAAGGCTCAGGGAAGAAGGGGAGGATAGAAAGGATGTAAGAGCTGAAGGGTGAGGGTTAGTACTGTGAAATGCTACCTTCCAGACAGCACATAGCTGGGGCTCTACCCCAAGCTGAGAATCTGTTAGTAGTTAATGATGGCTGGGGGGTGGGCAGTCATTTCTCTTTGGGATTGTCACCACTAGTAGGTTGCCATGGTCCAGAAGATGGCCCAACACCCATGTACAAACAGGCAGCACTAACCAGACACAGTGGGATATTTTTTAAAAATGACCAGCCAGTTTCTCCAGTTCAAGACAAAATAAGCAGGACACAGTGAAGAGAGAAAATAGAAATACACAGTTAAAAGTTCCAACATACCACTAATAGAAGTCCTAGAACAGACAAGGAAACTTTTACCTCAACTCCTTCACCTGTCAAATGGGAGGAGTGAGTTTAAGTCTCATAGGACTGTGGGACTGTACACAATGCAGAACTTGACAGCTAGTTATGAGCACCCTCACTAATGCTGTCCCCTCCCTTGCCTCCTCTACCTATTCCCCCATCACATGACCCTCCAGGCTAGCCTGTGGTGGATGGTGAGCCTGCCGCTGTAGCATCTTTCCCAACTCCCTACCTCTGCGGACCTACTCCCTGACTCTGGACAGCTCCCACCCCTGCTTTGTATCACTGGACTGGACTTGGTTTTCCACTAGATAGCTCCCTACAGAGAGAGGCACAGGGGTGCCTCTCTACAGACAGCCAGTGCTTGGCAATCCTCCTCACGTACGTGTGATGCTTACAGTGAAACCAGATGAGAAACGGTATTAGAGGGCAGCCCATTTTGGTTGTCTACCATGGGGAGCTGTCTTCTCAATAAAACCTTGCTTGTCCTAAGAAAATAAAAATAAAAAAGACAGACTGTGACTACCTCTTCCCTGTGGGTCTTATTCAGTTTTGGGACCCTATTTCTAACATCCTCAGTGTAATCTGGTCTAACATTTAAATGTTGCAAATAAACCCTCTCTCGTATCTACATTAACTGAAATACTGTCACTGTATCACCCATATGCAGCAAACTAGTGTCTACCTTTAGATGCTAACAACCATACTACATAGTCCTTCAGGCTAGACTTGACCAATATCCTGCTGGTTCTAAAAACGAGCTGGTTCTAAAAACTAGGGCCTCTGACTCACTCAAACTTACTAAAAGACAACATAGAAACAGTAACTTTAAGGCTGATGACAGCATTTCTGATACAAATACCAGCAAATAAAAACTGTTTTATTAATTTGAAATGCCTTCACAGCATTTAAAGAAAACAACGAAAAAACGTGAGACTGACACAAAGATTTTAGAACTCATTAGTCAGTCCTGAAGTCACTGGCACACTGAAATTGAGATATGCTCACTTTGACAGCTCTTCCTGGTTGGGCGAACACTTCATTTAAAACCTTCACACTCCCAAACTTCTAATTTAACAGTAAAAGTCTGTTCCAGGGGCTGGAGAGATGGCTCAGTGGTTAAGAGCACTGACTGCTCTTGCAGAAGACCTGGGTTCGATTCCCAGCATCCACATGGTGGCTAACAACCATCTGTAACTCCAGTCCATGGCATCAGGATACAACACCCTCTTCTAACCTCTGTTGGCACAGCATGACATGGGTGCACTGCAAGCAATACACTCATACACATAAAATTTTTAAAATAATAATAAATAAAACAAAAATAAATTTTTTTAAAAAATCTGTTCCAGACTTGATTTTTGCATGCAAAAGGTTTCTGCTCAAAACATACATTCTAAAAGCACACAATAAACCTGGCTAGATCGAATCTAGAGGCAATGCCCTATAGACGACTTGTGGAGCATCTTGGGCTTTGACAAATTAGAATAAGTTGGGAATTTAGTACAAAGGATTTCCTTTCCAGACCATAACAGACTGACCTAGAGAGAAGATCAACTTGAAAACAATATATTCCAGAAGCCTCAATTGTCCTTGATTATCTTTCAAACTCATCATATTCAATTTATTACAAGAAACTGTCAATTAGAGCTGTAAAGGTCTCTCAAGATTTACCAGGCTAACTGGCCTTCTGGCTGGGCTATGAGTCACTCACCTTCTAGCCAAGCACACTTGTGTGCACAGGAGTTCATTACCCTTGCAGGCCCAGACCACACGTGACTAACAGAGCTAGAGGGCAATTCATTCTCTCATTCAAGAAGTACTCCTGAGCCCTCCCATATGATAGGCATTGTGTAAGGCAGTGTACTACACTGGTGCTCAAAAGAGAAAGACCCCTGTACATGAAGCTCACTCCAGAGGAGACAGATAACACAAACAAAACCAATTCCAGACGGTACAACTACAGAAGTAAGCAGCACGCAAATACAGAAGATGGGACCATCAGGAAAGACTCGCTCAGAAAGAGAAACCAGAAGGTGAAGGAGTTTCACTCTCTCGCAGATCTGGGGGAAGTTGTTGCAAGCAAGAGAGGCTCGGCAAGTCCTCGGTGCTCTGAGACAGAGGACAGAGGGAAGGGAATGATGAGAGAGGAGGGAACAGCACCTAACAGAAGGCCCCTGGAATCCTGCCTTCTGAGGTCACTCCAAGTATACAGGAAGCCAGTGGCATGAAATGATTTATCATTTATATTCCAAAGATACACTGTTAGCTGTGTAGATACCACTAGGCCAGAGCAGTTAAGACCCATTCCCAGAAGAAAAAAAAAAAAAAAAAAGAACTTAAAGTAGAAATGACAGAAAGCACCTCAAATCTCTAAACAAAAAAATCTGACCTTGAATATGAAAAAAGTCACATCATTATGGCATCACTACTGGGGATTTTCTAAAAATCACAGAAACCCAAAAACCTGATCACAAGCTACAGGCAAACCATTAAAAAAAAAGAGAGAGAGAGAAGAAGAAAAGAATTAATGAGGCATGGTGGCAACACATCTGTCATCTCCACAATTGGGAGACTGAGGCAGGAGGATCATGAGTTTGAAGATAGTTTTAAATTGGGAGTTCCGGCCAACCTGCATATATAATAAGACCCTGTCTCAAAAAAAGGGAGGGGAGGGGCTGGAGAGATGGCTCGATGGTTAAGAGCACTGGTCACTCTTGCAGAAGACCTGGATTCAAATCCCAGCAACCAATGGCAGCTAACAACTCCAGTTCCAGGGGATCCAATGCCCTCTTCTGATCTCCATGAGCATTGCATGACATGGGTGCACTTACATATATGTAGGCAATACACTCATACACCTAAAATAAAAATAAATTTTTTAAGAGGGAGGGGGTCTGGGGTTGCAGTGCAATCATAGCACACTTGACTGGCAGGTACATCTGTGCTCTTGACCCTTACAGGCTCTGGAAAAGCCCATTACACAGTGGCTTTGGTGATTCTGCAGTGAGTGCAGCACAACGGACAACTAGTACACTGGCTCTGACCTCACTTGCAGGCCCAGCTTGACAGTTTCTCAGTAACACTGAAGTGTATGCAGTGACACACCCTATCTACCTGGAGCTTATTAAATGGCAGTTTGCTACTTCAGCTACTGACTTTACTCCTTCACTGAGTAATCACCCAGCATTATCTCTGGGTCAGGCACATTCAAATGAGAATGAAATGAGTCCCTGCCCTAAGTGGGTGGCATTCAAGTTGAGGGGACAGAAAATGAGGAAACACAACATGCTGTCAGATTCTGATCTGCTTTACGACAAACAGCAAGGTCAGAGGGCAAGGAACAACAGACAACCTCTAGGACACTGAACATTTCATTGCAAAATGCCAACACATCACACCTTGTCCTTTCCCTCTCCCTCCTTCCTTCCTTCTTGGACACCAACTTACTAGAGACTTTCTTGTGTATTGCGTCCACAGAAGTGCCTTTGCTAATATATAAGCAACTGGTACTATATAAAGTAGGAGACTGGGGATAACACACATATATTACTTCGATGGATATCTATTGCTAAGCTGAATAGCTAATTTACAAGTTGAATCTCTAACAGGCCAGGCAAGGGCCACAGGAGGGCAGCTGGCAAGAGGTGGTGGGGATAGGAATACTACAGGACAGCCTGCCAATGCTAGAGTCTGGACATGAGGATCTTCCACAGAAGGACACAAGAATGGGCTGCGATGCTCTAGCTAAAATGGACACACCACTAAGTGCCTCCAGTGCCCACCATCAGGAGCACCAACAGGATGCTAGATGTGACTTTCCCCAGACAGAGTCACAGATATAGAAGGAAAACTTCCCTAGAGATCGCTGAAACTAAAGGCAGAAAAAAATGCAGAAAGCACACTAACTTCCCAGAAGATAAAGACTATTTGAACTGCTATGGTATTATACAAAACAAGAGGGCATAGTAAAAACTCAGATTTTTAAAAAAATATTTTATGTATATGTATTGCCTGCATGTAGGTAAGTGCACCTGTGTTGTGCAATGCCCATGGAGGACAGAAGAGACTATCAGATCCCCTGGAACTGGAGTTACAGAGAGTTGTTAGCTGCCATGTGGGTGTTGGGATTCGAATCCGGGTCTTCTACAAGAACAGAGTTCTTAACCACAGAGCTGTCTCTCCAGCCCCAAAACTCAGATTTGTTTTAATTTTTTTAAATTTATTTTTATTTTGCCAGGCGTGGTGGCACACGCCTTTAATCCCAGCACTCGGGAGGCAGAGGCAGGCGGATCTCTGTGAGTTCAAGGCCAGCCTGGTCTACATAATGAGTTCCAGGACAGCTGGGGCTACAAGGAGACCCTGTCTCAAAAAGACCAAGAAAAAAAAAATTTATTTTTATTTTATGTGTATAAGTGATTTGTGTGCATGCAATGCCCACAGAGGCCAGAAGAAGGGGTCAAATCCCCTGGAACTGGAGTTAAGGATGGTTGTTAGCCATCATGTAGGTGCTGGGAACTGAACCTGGGTCCTCTGCAAGATCAGCCAGTGCTCTTAACCACTGAGCCATCTCTCCAGTCCCTTAGATTTTTTTAAATGACATTATCCATAGCCTTTATTTATGAAAGCATTGAACACTAGATACATGTTTAGAGTGAATACTATACAAAATGGGAACCCTACAAAGAAGAGCGAAGACAGACTCCTACATTTAACACAGTTAAACAGCACTGGCTATCAGGAACATCAAGGACACACAGTTCAGGACATCTCACCAAAACAGACAGTAGCTCCAACCAAGGTGATACAGGCACTAACAGCTCCAGAGGATACGCGCCTGGGCTCCTTCTCAAGCTCTGGTTTACTTGCATTTTTTTATAACATGGAAAGTTGAACAGATAAGGATAGCAATAAAAAAGAATGGCACAGCACCAGCTTCTGCAGAACCTGGGAACAAAAGTGAAGGAACTTACATTTCCTAGGAATGCACATGCTCCATCTCTAGTAGAGTGGGTCTAAAGACCTGGACATTTCCTTAAGGACCTGAAAGCATATGATCCTCCCAGTCAGTAGAACACATCCAGATTACTCTGCCCTTAAACTACAGAACTTCTTGGTCCCAAGAGTAAAACCACAAGTAAGTTTAAAGACCTAAGTGGATCAGTGAGTACTGTTCTTAGAAGATCAGGCTCTGGGTCCAATGGAGCTGCTCTAAATCCAGTTTTAAAAAGCAGACAATGGAAGTACCCAGCAGGCAGCTTCTACATCTTCCATTCCTCAGTGCACAATGGGGACTCAATTCTTCCTTGCAGGATCACTGTACAGATCAAAGCACTCAGAAAATAGCCAGGGAGGTCTGGAACTGTAGCTTAATGGTAGAGTGCCTGTCTAACAGGCATGAGTCCCCAGGTTCCTACCCTAACACCACTGTTTTTAAAGGGCATAGATGATGACAGCCAGGGAGCATCACTATCATCCTTTCGCTCAGCAGCCACATTAGCACATCAGCAGCTCTGTCCCACAGCTCTTCCATTCACAGCCATGGGTTCTCGAGGGTGTGCACAGGAACTCTTTCTCCTACCCACCCTCGGCCCTGTACTTCTTCAGGACAATGCCACAGACACACTGCAATGAACACTTATTACTTTGGTGAAAAGGCCCCTGGCCAAGTCACATGAAAGCAGAAACTGTTACTGTCCTTCCAGACCTCATACCCTCCAGGTGGCTCCCATTGCTACAGAACACAAAGACCCAAGGCCCATTCATCTCAGCACTCAGTCCACTGAGTTGGCCTCTCACCTCATCACCTCTCAGTTTCTTCCTTCACCCTCCCTTCTGTTGCTCATACCCCCTGGTTAGGAGCCATGCGTTCCATGAAGCTCATTGAGAACAAAATATCACAATTGATACACCTTTGGCCTCCAGGAAAATGTTAAGTGAGAACGGGGACAGCAGCGTGGCACTGGAAACAAGTGTCCAAAGCTGCTTTCTACCTGATACTAAAGGAACTCTGTAATGTGTTACACAGAGTCAATTACTTTCCACAAACTGTTATTTAACAATTTTCTATGCATTTCGTTTATGGCAAATGCTGCATAGCACAGATACTCTCAAATAGTTATAACTGAAGAAATCAATTATCTTCATATGCAGAGCCATTTAAAAAACTGCATCAAATCAATAATGAGAGCAATGGATTATATAACCCATCAAATAAAACAAATATCCAGGAGTCTATGTTGATATGAATCATTGAATAAATCAATAAATGGGGAACTGGGGATAGCTATTCCTTAAAGTAAAATTCCAATTACTATATGCAGAAGAAAAACAGACACAAAAAATGTCCAGTTGGCATACAACACAGAAATAACTACTACAGATCAGAATCATGACAGATGAAGAAATCAGTGTGTACTAAGGACAGGATAGCTGCTTACTGTCAGAGCATCTTTCTACAAGACACTTAATTACAAGAAAAAAGTTACGTCCCCTGAGGATACAACTTGACTTCCATGATAATCCTGCCAAAAATGTATAATCTCAGTTTGACATGAAGAAATATCAGGCTATATAAATGGGACATCAACAGAATAGCTAGCCAGCTACTTCAAAAAGGCATCACAGCCATGGAAAACAAGGAGAGGACAAGCAATGGTCCCACCATGGAGGTGACTAGAAAGAGATGAAAACGTCGGGTGTGGTGGTACATGCTTTCAGTCCCAGCACTCAGGAGGCAGAGGTAGGCAGATCTCTATGAATTTGAGGCCAGCCTGGTCTACACAGTGAGACCCTGACAAAAGGGGGGGGGGCAAACAAAGATAAGACAAGACTATAATGCAGAGTCTGGAAACCACAGACTTGGATGGTCAGACAGCCCAAGTCTCCAGTCCACAGGAAAGGAGAAGCTGGTAGACTCTGGTTTAAAACAAATTCTATAAAGCAAGCTAAAGTCAGTTTGCTTGAACTAACAAAGTTCCCACACTAAAAGCCTCTGACCATGATGCTAGGAGGGAGCATTGGAAGGGCTCTGTCTTGGTTTTGAACAATCTCAGAGCATTAAGATAAAATGCAATACAGAGAAATCGAAATCCTAAAGAGTTTACTGGGAGTTACCAGTAGTGTGCTTAGAATAAAACTCAAAACACTGGAGAACAATGTAAAGCTCTCTAACGCCACTAGTAGGCCTGCCAGGACCTGAGTCACCACGCCCAAGTACCGAGAGTCAGGAGCTGCATGCGAGCCATGGTGGCAGGTCCTCAAGCCAGCAGTCAGAGAACTGGAAATGAAATTCTAAAATCTGGACCCCTGATGAACATCAAAGGTTTGTAATATGGCATATGGCATATGTATATTTCTGGGGAAAGGGTTTTGGGGGGACTTTATGGTTTTTTTTTTTGTCCCTGGAAAAGACTTTAAAAAAAAAAAGAGCCTCAATCCAAAAACAAAAACAGAAACCAAAAAAACCTGAGGACAGATCACTGCACTGAAAATGCTAGTGTGGATGTAAACATGACAGAATAATGTTCTCCTCTCCTTCCTGGATGATGATTTGCTGAAAAAGTGCCTTACTAAGAAGAGTATCTGAACCTGGAAAAACAACTGGTTTGCTACTCAAGAGGGAAGACACGCACTGAGAAAGTAACAGCAGACAACGCCACCCTGTGTCACTCCTCCAAGTTACTGCTAAATGCTCAACGATGATGTTCTAAAGACACACAGCTGGACTCAAAAGAAGATTTAACAAGACAAGGTTTTTTTTTGGTCTTTTTGAAGCAGGATCTCCCTGTAGCCCCAGCTGGCCTGGAACTCACTATGTAGACCAGGCTGGTCTTGAACTCACAGAGATCCGCCTGCCTCTGCCTCCCGAGTGCTGGGATTAAAGGCGTGCACCATCACACCTGATTGACAAGTTTTTTCTTAAATCTCTCTGTCACATGTCCTCATGCACACACCTGACTCCACAGCCTTTCCTGGAGCCGCTGGGTTGACTCAGGTTATGCAACTCACTCCAAACTACCTCAAGCTGTTATTCCAACAGCACTTCTTGAATTCCTGGTTAAGAAACTTTCTACAAAATTTCATTATGTATTTTCAACTTAAATGGTCCCTTCTTCTCCTTATTTGTGTCCCTGTTAGTGGTCACATTTTCTTCTGGAAAAAGAACCACAGCAGTTAGTTAGGTGTTGCATGTATGAAATCCCAGAAGGCAGAAGCAGGACTAATACTACAAGTTCAAGGTCACCTTAGTCTACATCAGGAGTCCCAGGCCAGTCAGAGTGACACAAGACTTTGTTTCAAAAAAATACAAAACCCAAAAAGGAAGAGAAAGAACCACAGCTGACTGGCTGCACTAACAGGTTAACGCAGCGCTTCTCCCACAATAGCATGAGACACCTCGAGTTCTTAAGAGGGCTGTTTTTCCACGAAGCCAATCTAACGTTGCAGGAAGTTATTTAGCATGATTTTAAACTACAGAAAACATCAACATTGGTATGAACTTTTAAGACTTAAAAACGTAAGTCCCCGAACCAGCAGCAGAGCCATGAGACTTGGAAACAATTCTGAGATTGTGCTGAGTCACTATATTGGCTTAGTCTCTAGTCTTACAGGACGGGTCTAAGTGGTTCCAGCATGCAGAGGCAGGGGCAGGGGCAGAGGCAGGTAGATTTCTTGTGAGAGCCAGGCAGCCTTGTCTACAGAACAACTTCTAGGCCAGCTGGGGTTGAAGGGATGCCCTATCTCAAAAAGACAAAATCAAGAAACAAAACAAAACCCACTGATATTGAAGTACTGCAAGGACTAAAGAGAAGCAACTTAAAACCAGAAAAAACGTTAACAACCAGTCAACACACCAGAAGGATCCAAAAAGTGACAATTGCATAAATGGAGTGTTTGTGCAACAAGTCCAAGGGCTTTACACAGATCAACTCCTTCCCCGTCCCCTTGACCACTCCTGAAGAGTCGGGGTTGTATCATTCCACCCTACAGCTAAGGAAAAGGAATCAGAAACTAGCCCAGCATGACACAGTGCAGTGCCAAGCAGTGGCAAAGGATCAGAACCCCGGCAGGCCAGCTCCAGAGCCTCCTGTTATTTCATGGAACAGGTCGAGGGTGTTTGCCCCATCATGCCCTTTGAGTTTCCCCAGGGGAAATACACTCCTATCAACCACAGGCACTCACACTGTGAGAATTCTGACAAACAATCCGACTTGGGCTTGCAACATTTTATAGTCATTATAAAAAATAGGCCTTAATATTTTTATCTCAAAAACCAGGAAACAAATTCAGAAAAGTAAAACAACAATTTCCAAATTCC
The DNA here is from genome assembly GCF_000622305.1 of Nannospalax galili. Classification (NCBI taxonomy): domain Eukaryota; kingdom Metazoa; phylum Chordata; class Mammalia; order Rodentia; family Spalacidae; genus Nannospalax; species Nannospalax galili. The sequence continues at coordinate 4,876,488 of NW_008360325.1, read as the reverse complement.
ATTTGAATAGTAAGTAAGATGAGCTCACAAAGCCTGGGCTCTTTCCACACACCACGGGGCCTTTGTGTGGATAGACTATCCTTCTACTGCTTTGCCCTGCCTATACCACACTCAGGATCATCTAGATTAGGAACCATCTCTCAAATGTCCTTCCTAATGTGAACCCTCATACACCAACATCACCAATGATAAAGATAAGTCATATTGAAGACCTCTGACCTCTACAGGGGCATACATAACACACACACACACACACACACACACACACACACACACACACAATGCCAAGGTACACAGCTTGTCCAGACTCCAAATCTGTATAGCCTTTTAAAGAGTAACCTGAACCTTATACCTGTTTCTTCTTCTATCTTAAGCATTTCTGAGCCTGGTCCTGTATTTGCACGGTTTTAAGAAAAAGGGATGCTGGTTACATGACAGCAAGCAAAAAAAGGTCTAAATGTTCTCCTAGCCACAGCATGTCACTAGAGCCACCTAGGGGCTGCAGTCAGCTAACAGGAAGACTCAGAGAACAGGCACGGTAACTCATAACTACATCAGCAGAAGGCAATGAGACTGCCTTTGAAATCATTCAGGTATCTGAGGCGCTTTTTTTTGTAATAGAAACACAAAGTAGGACCTCTCAACCTAGCAATTGGGGCTGGAAAACTCCTAGTTATGGGGGTTGTCCTGTATGTTATAGGAAGTTTAGCAATGTCCCTGGATTACGTGCCAGTACCAACTCCTAAATCAGTTTAACCACCAAAAATGTCTCTCAGGCTTGGTGTGATTGGCTTGTGAAAAAAAAATTTTTTTGATTACCTGGTAATTTAATATCTGTATATACCTTGTTCAAGATTTATTAAATTTCTCAGTATAAAGGAATTGCTTAAAAACCAAACCAAACAAACCCTACATAAACAGGGACAGATCATTTAAGAAACAACTAAATCAGCCCAGTTCAGGCTGCCAAACTGCCCAAGAAAAAGGAAAAGAAACAAACAGTTCCCATTCTTTTTTTAAAAAATATTTTATTTATTATATTTTATGTGTATGTGTGTGTTGCCGGTGTGCAGGTAAGTGCACCTGTGTCGTGCAATGCCCACAGAGGACAGAAGAGGCTGCTGGATCCCCTGGAACTGGAGTTACAGATAGTTATTAGCTGCCATGTGGGTGCTGGGATTCAAACCCATGTCTTCTGCAAGAACAACCAGTGTCCTTAACCGATGAGTCATCTCTCCAGTCCCCTCAGTTCCCATTCTTATTTGCCAGGAATCAGGTGCCACAGGACAGGGGTGGATTCCGGAGCACTGCAAAGGGGAGAGTGCGGAGACCCCCACACCCCACCCCACCCCAGGTCAATGGGTACAGCCCTGGCTCTATACTTTCCAGCTACTATGTGAAGGGAATGCAAAGCAAGGCTGGAGGAAACTACCAAGACAGAACAGTGCAATGAGGCCTGACTCAGAGTCCATACCCTTTTAACATAATACTTTCAATTATAACAAATTAAAATATAATACATAATACACTCTGGAAAATTTAAGTACATCATCTTGCAATTTACTAAATTATCAGTATTTTCCTACTAACACATACAGTAGACAGTAGAAACATTGAACAAAAAACGGTTTTGTATTTGATATAGTTCTCATGTTTTAAAATTTCATTATAATCTCACTTTTAAGAAGCTCAGTCAGGTGTAGTGGCACAGGTCTTTAATCCCAGCACTTGGGAAGCAAAGGTAGGCAGATCTATATATTGAGTTCCAGGACAGCTGGGGCTATAGGGAGACCTTGTCTCAAAAATACCAAACAAAACACAACAAAAAAAACCCCCAAAACCTTGGTGATTTTAGTGACTGAAGAGCAACTTCCATTTATGTTAACACTGGACACTGATGAAATCAGGAACATTCAAAACTGTAATGTAGTGATCTTTCTATGAAAATGGAGATGACAAAATAGACTTGAAGCCAGGCATGGTGGTACACGCCTTTAGTCCCAGCACTTGGGAGGCAGAGGCGGATCTCTGTGAGTTCAAGACCAGCCTGGTCTACATAGTGAGTCCCAAGCCAGCCGGGACTACAGGGAGACCCAAAAAGACCAAAGAATTGAATATCTTTTAATTTAATAAGCAAAATCCTTCAGTACTCTTGACAAGAGGTCAAATGGAATGCACATGCAGCTAGGTTCCCCTCTTCCCAAGCTGCTTACCTGGATGACTTTATAGAAGTAGGCATACTGTCGTGCTGTGTTTTTATACTGGCTGAAGATGTCATGGATGGCTTGAGTCGACTGAAGACATCGAACTTCCTCTTCTTCAAAGTACAGAGGAGTGTCGTACTCACTGGGAAGGGTCTGAATGTAGGGCTGCCAGAAAGAGTTGGGGCTGGCTCGCTCACACAGCAGATGAAAGGCCAGTGCAATATTTCCCATGGCTTGAAGAATCCGGTCTTGAGAATATAAGGGCCCTGAATTAATCCAGAAGTTAGCAGTGTAAGTTCCACAGACTTCTTTAAAAAGTAACTCAAGACACACACTAAAATTATCCAACAAACTCATCTTTCCAACAAACTGCATCTTTCTTTGGACATAAAATGGAAAATACTTAATGTGGATTTGAAGGTCTGTCATCAGTTGAGAAAACAACCAAAAATGGTCTTTATTGTCAAAAATGAAATTTTTATATACTTTTTATCATTTGTACTTTGCCTGAAACAAAGAGAAATTATTCTCACCCAATACTGAATTTTTAGCAGATTCAACAGTCATTAGTAACTTTCGTGGAACCCATAAAAATAATTCTTCTGCCTAGAGATAAAAGTAAGAAAAGAGTAGAATCATCAGAGCATGTTACAATCTTCACTCACATCTATGGTCAGAAATCTAATCACTATGAAATACAACTGAAGGCTGCACATCAGCTACTCTAAGCATCACATATATACAAAACCCCATGGTATGTTACAGTTCCATGAGTAGAAACACAGTCCAAAATCCCATTTCCATTAGGAAAACTGGAAACCATATATTCTCTATACTGAGAACACAATCAAAACAGGGCCCTTTGACTTTAACTTGAAGTTAATAAAGCCTTTAGAGAATACGGAGGCCTTTGTTTTACTGCTTGAAATTCATTTTCAGGTTCTAAAAATAAAACAATCCCGGTGTCAATGTGAACGGCTTCTCCTTTTGAGGTCATAAGGCCACAGCAGCATCCTGCCTTTACACATTTGTCTTTCGCAAAGCACATCAGCGAAAGCAGTAGCCCACAAAACATCCTTTAGCACACTAATTATCCCATTTTCTGATAAGATGTTTATGTTCTGTGTTTACCTCTACCACTTAACTCATGTCTACAGATCTCTGTCAAGTAGGGTTGTGTGCAAACTCTAAGGCAGCCCTCAACACAACCAGATGCTTGGCACCTTAATCTTACACTTTCTGGCCTTCAGAGCTGAGAGAAATAAATGTCCCTAAGAAAAGCACAGGTGTGACAGACCACAGCTAGGGACATTCTGGGCAGTACCCACACGAATGAGGCTTCTCACCCAACACCTAAGCATGTGATACCTCGCCTCTGCTGGTGCCTACTATTTGAATGATTTTTCTGTTTCATCTCTTACTACAGATTTTAAGCAGCACATGGGAAGAAACCCTAGGCTTTTCTGTAAATCTAGCATAACAGATAAGGCACCAGTCATACAGTAGATATTTAACAGATATCTAACAGTGTAATGATGAAAGGTTAGCAACAGCTTAGCCAAAAACACTGCTAGAGTTATGAGGAGACCCAAACTAATTACACCCATTTCTTCTACCCAAGGTCTTCAGCAACTGAGAGGCACAGGAACACAACAGACAGTCCCCCAGAATACCACCTGCTGAGTTCCAGAGGCAGACACACTCCCACACCTAGTCACAGGCACACTGGCTCCCCACAGCCCCTTATATGGGTTTGCCCTGTAAGGCATGAGTTGGAGGGCACAAAACAGAACGAAGACCCTAGGATAACCAGCACCCACCGGCCAAACCCAGTTCCTTCTCCGAAACTAGCAAACAGACTCTGCTACCCTCCCCTTTAGGAGAGCAGGACTGAGGGTCGGGGGAACCACCTGAAGAACCCTCTCCCCAAAAGCTGTCTAGCTCCTCTCTCCTCTCCCTGCTGCTTCTGGAGCTGCCATTCCCATGAACGGCACTTTAGCAACTCAGTTATCCAGAAGAACCCCTCCTCCTGCCCCCAATCCATCAAAAGAGCCCATGTGCTGTCCTCCCACCACAAGTCCAGATCTTTTTCCCTAAGTACATCTCAAAATCCTATGAGGCATGGTCTACAGTCTTCTAACAGAAGCTTGGAAATATGATCCAACTTGCTCCAAGGCAGGGTTAATGACATGGTTCCCCAGGAGGATGAGCTCACAACGCTGTCTAGAACTTGCCCAGCTGAGGCTCTTTCTGGCCCATGTGGTCAGGTAAAGGCACTGTCACCCACAAGGAAGGGAAATGTTACTGGCATGTCCACAAAGCTTGAAACCAGCCCCAGGAACAAAGCTCTGTCCCATGCCCCGAGCTCTCTCTCTCAACACTACACAATTGTTCAAATACATGTCAGACCCCTTAGACCAACAGTTGATAAACTCACCTTGATATCTCTTGTTGCTCTCAAACCAAAGCCCTCTTCTTTGAAGTTAACCATTTCAAAGCCCTCGACAGAAGCCCCATTTTCAGAGGCCCATTTCATTAGATCAGGAAAGTAATCTTCTCTCTTCCCATCAAAAGTAACAGACAGACCTATATTAGCCATGTTTAGAAAACAAGAGCTACTTTTAGAACACATATAAAACAAACATAAAAGCAGAGCACAGCTCACACTGGGTCTAGTCTTAACACTCCTATCTCGAAATAATCAAAATTAACCAGGACAGTCATGGTACATACACAAGTTTCAGGAAAGGTAATTAAAATCCCTTACTCTCATCAGTCACAAAGAAATATGTCCTGGTACTGGGTGACAGGAACATTGAACATGAGGTACTACTATTAAGGAATATCAATGGTCAAGAGAGAAAACCTTTGGTCACCATAACTGGGGCTTAGTTACCACCACAGAGGAGCTTTTCCCTCAAAGTTTAACATGCAACCTCTCCTAGTCACAATGGCCTTAAAAACTCCACTAGAACAAAGTCAGCAGCTTGTCCATGTACACTGGAGGTCTGGGTGAGAGAGAGCAGCCCCGAAGCTAAGAGCATAAAATGCAGCTTCCATACAGAACTGCAACAATTTAAACGAGTGTGATCTGTAGGTATCAACACAAATAAAACACAAAATATGACACTGTGTTTTCTTAAAAACTCGAGTCATGTCTGATAGCATTTATGTACATTTTTAAAGGATTAATTACAACCATATATGGCTGTTTGTATTATACTTGCATGAGTTGTCCCTGGAGTAGAAAAGCACTCTTGGTAAAGACAAACACACACCTCTGAAAGAGAGGAGGACTGGAAGGACACAGCAGTGTGGGGCTTCGGCTCTACCTGGTAGATCTCATTTCTTAAAACCAAATACAAAGAAAGGTGGAGGTGGGAGATGAGCAGGTGGGAGAGAAGCAAAGGACCTGAACCAGTACAACTGTGACATGGTGCTCCATCTGGGTCGCACACTCTCAGGTACCAGTTCAATTATTTTTTGGACTTCCCAGCATGTTTGAAACATTCAAAAAGGTAAAAACCACCACATTCCAAGAAAGTGGGGACCAACAGGTATGTTATTAACATGAGGAAATGGGCATGGAATTTAACCTATTTCACCATCCTGTAAAGCTGCCTGGCACACTTCCTACATTATGCCAAATATACAAAGACACTGCTAAGGAGACAAATGTCTCAAGCTGGGGAGAGTGTTAGACGGAATTACCCTCTCTTCATTCAGTCTATGCACTAACTTTGGTGCCAGCCTAAAAGTGCCAGCCTAAATTTCTCATCTACTCAGAAGAGAAATTTGGGATATACAGACTTTTGGCGAACTATTTGGCAGGAGATGATTAACACAATGCATCATTTAGACCAAGTACACAAATTAGAAAGGAACCTGCTCACCACCCGGGAGTCTGAGTCCATCTAAGCTAAAGACTGTAGCTGCATGGGTATGTAAAGAGAACAGAACTATTAAGACGGCAGACAGAAAACAACCTTCTCCAGACTCCGTGGAAGGTTTCTCTCATCTTTTGCCGTCCGCTTTCCTTGCTATGTTTTCTGCTACCTTTCGTGTGGCTGTGCACATCAATCTTTACTTTTTATGCCTTACAGAACAAAGACAATAGTTGTACTGAGTAGGTTTTTTCAAACTGTCAGTCCTTTTGCCAGCTTGGCTGAGAATAATTAAGGTAGTTTCTAAATACACACTGTCCCAGCTTAAGAGGTACTGTGTAGTTCAGTGGTGGAGAGCTTGCCCAACATGCACCCTGGGTTCAGTCCTCAACACCCCCTTACCCAAAAAGAAACCCCACACTGCTCAAGAAACGTAACTATCTCTTAATCAAGATGGGCTGGAAAGGGGTATGGTGACACACGCCTATAATCCCAGCACTCAGAAGGCTGAAGCAAGAGGATTGTCACAAGTGCAAGAGCTACATAACAAGAGCCTGCCTCAAAAACCCCCAAAGATGGGCTGGATTTAATCACAAACCAGATACTGATCAACCAGTCTGTCCATACTGTCCACAAACTGTTATATACAGTTATAAAATGCCAACAAAAGACGGCATGCAAACAAGTTTAAATGTGTGTTTCATAAAGTAAAGGTAACAGCTATGTCCTCTTAGCCCCAGATACAGTCTCTCCTGCGCAGGCTCTTTTCTCTCAGCAGCAGTCTCCTTCCAGTCCGTCTATACGAGCCTTTGGAGAGACAAGCACATGACCGGAGACTCTCAGTAGACGTCTAACCGTGCTGTACTGCTATGTGATGCCATTAAAACAGGAGCACTGTTCCAACAGCTTTACCTTTTTGCTTTTTTCGTATTTTCTCAACCAGAGACCGGATCTGCACATATTCTTCCCACTCTTTCCCTGGGCCAGGTGCAGGACTGCTGCATTCTGTAACATGAAAGTCACTGCATGAAATGCTCCTCTCCAGCTTAACCCACTGCCTGCAGCAGGACAGTTCTGAAACTGTTGTTGGCTCATGTTCACAGAACAGAGCTACTGCTGCCATGATAATGTATGTGTGGCACACAGAGTGGAAGGATAGTTTTCAAAGCATGCAAACCCTCTGAAACCCAAGGATGCCCCTGTGTGCATTCCCCAACTGTTCTAATAACTCCTCAGAATACACTTTAAATGGGTAAAATCTAAAAGTTAAGCTAAAATGTAAAATGTTTCCCTAAATTCTTCAAGATTGCAAAGAGAAGGTAATACTAAAAGCGTGTTTATCTTTCCACTGAGAACAATGGCTCTCTAAGGAAACTAGCTACCTGGACATAAAGTCAATTAGTTGACAAACATTTCACATCCTTGTGTGCACTATGTTAAGCATTCTGAGGGAGTTACAAAAGAGATGGCGTAGTCACTGCTAAAAGAACAGGTACCGTTCTTCTGAAGAACCTGTTCTACAAAACCAACCCCCTCGACCGGGATGCCATCTTGGAAGGCCACACACGAGCAGCCAGCCTGCTGGCAGCACTGCCTTATTAAATATTATACCAGTTTCAAGACAGTCTCCTTCCCATGCTCCTGCCAAACCTATTACCCCTGTGCTAAAGAAAAGAGAACGTGTGGCAAATAATTAACATGACCTGGTTATGTGCTGACTCCCAACTTTTAAGGTTAACCAGTCAGACTTCATTCTTCCCTCACCAAGCACCGAGGCCCTGGAGTACAACAGCAAAAACAGGAGCCAGAGCTGAAAGCTGCCAGCATGTTAAAGAAGAGAGGGGCATAGGTGGAGAATGGTAGGGGTAGCAGAGCCCTGTGGAGGCCACTTGGAAGCACCCAGGGAAGGACCTGACTGTGGCCTGCCTGCTGTCAGCTCTCTGAGGGAGGAAAAGCTATATTTTTATGAGATTTAGCTGTCACATAAACTAAATATAAGGGACAAAGGTCAACACCGTGATCATGGCTAAGTCTAAAACATCTGTGGCACCAGTTTTAACTTACAGTTCAAGAGTTATCAAAATATATTATCTTAAAAAAGCAAGTATAGGGCTGGAGAGATGGTTAAGAGCACTGGCTGTTCCTGCAGAAGACCTGGGTTCAAATTCCAGCACCCACATGCTAGCAACAACCATCTGTAACGCCAGTTCCAGGGAACCCAACTCCCTCTTCTGACCTCTGAGCGTACTGCACAACATGGGTGCACTTACACACAGGCAGGCAATACACTCATACACATAAAATAAAAATAACAAAATATTAAAAAATAAAAAAGCAAGTACAGGCACATAAGATATTTCATCTCAAACCAAGAACTCTTAGATTTCATGTGAAAACCAGAAAAACTCATGTAATCACTGAGACTAAAAGGTGAGCCACTCTACAAGGGCTCTTCCCGTGAGGCATGCTGGACTTGCCTGGGGCTCACCTCTGTAATACATCTTTACATGCTAAATCTCTTGAAGTCCTCATCAAAGGGCTAGAGAAAATGATCTGAGTTTACTGATGGAAACGCCGAGCCTCAGTACTTTACACAAGGCCACACTGCTAAAATCCATGGAGCTTGTTCTTATTCATGGGTCTCTGGAGAGCATCATGATCCATGGCTGGGATACAGAAGCTTCACAACAAGCCCCTGACAAGCACCAAGACCTTGGTCTTTATAGAGGGGCAGAGAATAAGGAAGTTCTGTAACTTCCCAGGGCACATGGCTACTAAGTCAGGAGCAGAACAGAAGCTAGTCTGATGCAGGATGCTGTCTCACAGAGCTCCCTCCACACTCAGGGCTGAACATGCAGGGGAGAGACAGACACTGCCACCTTGTGTGGCAAGGACAGCGAGGGGTACTTACTCTGCAAAAGCTCACTGGTCAGGTTCAAGATTTCCTTCGGTGACACAGTGGCTGTAGCCCCAGTGCCTGATTTCTGAGTTTTCACTCGACTCTTCTTACCCATTTTCTGACTACAAAGAAGAGAGAAAAAAAGAAAAAAAAAGTTAAACCATCAAAGAACAAAATCAAGTAACAAGACGTGGTGCTGCAGTGTCTCTACCTTGCAATGTGAAATCTTACCTCACACGCGCAACATCTTGAGAAAAGGGAAGTGTAAGAAACCCAAAGCCTCTGAAAACAGGAAAAACCCTGCAAAGCAGTCTCCAGAAGAAAAGGGCACTCCTTTCACCTCTAACTGTTTAGCTGTACATCTTAGTTTTACATTTTAAACACCCTGGTATGTTTACTCCATGGTACTGAGGGGACAATGCTGATGTACATGACAGACACACACACAGTATGCTAAGGTCAGATTACCAGAGCCTCTACCACCATACCTCAATCACTTCGCACTAGCAGTATAACATACTGTGTGGTGGTTTGAATGAAAATGTCTCCCACAAGACAAGTATTTGGGCATTTTGTCCCCAGCTGCTGGTACTGTTTGGGAGGCTTTAGGGTGTACGGCTTTGCTGGAGGAAGCACAACGCTGGAGGTGGGCTTTGAGAGTTCTTAAGCCTTGAAAGACTTCCAGTCTTGCGCTGCTTCCTGTGCCTGCTTGAAGATGTGACTGCTCAGCCTTCTGCTCCGCCATGCCTCCTCTGCCGTTATGGACTCCCTGGAGCCAATACTCTTCCTTCTGTAAGTTGCCTTGGTCATGGTGTTTATCCCCAGCAACAGTAAGGTAACTGATACAGAAACTGGTATAGAAAGCGGGCTGTTGTAAAAAGCCTGACCATGTGGGTTTTTGGAGAAATAGGGAGGACTTTGGAAGCTGTGGACTAGAAGAGTGGTTGAAAGCTGTAAGTAGAGGTTAACACAGGCCGTTCTGGTAGGAGCCTGGCAGATAGTGCTGAGAACAGTGTAGTTCCAGAGGGAAATAAGGACTTAAACAGTAACTGGGATATTTTGGCAGAGTCTAGCTGCAGTCTGCCCCATAGCCTAAGATCTTACCTGAGGCTAAGTTGAAAGTAATTGACTAATTTCTTTGGTAGAAGAAATTTCAAGACAGCCCAACACAGAAATGGTGGCATATATATAATTATATATATACACATATAAAATTTTTATTTATTTGAATTTTATGTGTATGCAAGTGCACCTGTGTCCTGCAATGCCCTCGGTGGTGAGAAGAGGGCTTCGGATCCCCTGGAACTGGTTGTTAGCCACCATGTGGGTGCTGGGATTTGAACCCAGGTCCTCTGCAAGAGCAGTCAGTGCTCTTAACAGCTGAGCCATCTCTCTAGCCCTTGGTGGCATGGTTACTAATGGTGAATATTATGGAGATCTACAATAAAAAAGAGCAAGAAAGGGCAGAAAGAAACGCATAATGTCCTGTTTGGAGAGAAAAAGGACATGAGGAAATTGAAAATAAGGCATGTGCTAAAGGAGAGGGTCTCTGTGATAAGAGTAGAGCCTAAGGAGAGGCCTCCTGATTTGCATTTAAAAACTGAAAAAACGTACCCTCAGGGCAAGACCCACCCACATAAGCTTCCTAATAAAAGCAAAAAGCCTAAGGAACTTTTTCCCTAGATAACTGCAACCCACAAAAGCTGCTGTAATGGGATAAAGCAAATAGCACTGTTATTCACGCTGTGCTGGCTTTAGAGGCAGGAAAGATGCAAGAGCTAGGGGTTATGAGTTCTTCCTCGGCAGTTTCAGAGAGCCTCCAAGTCTGGGAGCATGCATCAGGGGCGTCCCTGCATAAAAAAAGGCCCTGATAGGCCATTTCATGAAGCTGTGAAGGTGAAGCCTGGTTGATAGTGGAGAATTCAAGATGCTGGAGATGCTGGAGCTGTGAGACATCTGCTAAGGAGAGCGGCGTACAGGAAATGGTCCCAGCCCAAGAGAGAGATGTATGCTACAAACAGCAAAGCTGAAAGAGCTGAGCCATCTAAGCCCTTTTGGAAGTAAAGTCCCAGAAGTATGAAATGGGGCTATTGGATTTGGTGCTTGGCCTGCTGGTTTTTGGTCTTCTGGTCCAGCTATTTCTTCAGTATGCCTCCATTTCTTCCTTTAGAAATGGGACTGTGTATACAGTTCCATTGTAGATTTGTCTTTTGATTTTACAGAAGCTCAGTTTAGAGACTGCCTTGAGTCTCAGAAGAGACTTTGGACTTTTGAAAAGCATTAAGCCTGGTAAATTCTGAAGGTAAACCAAATGCATTTTGCATTTTATATGGTCATGAGCCTATGAGGGCCAAGGAGTAGAATGAGGAGATTTGAATGAGAACATTCCCCATAGGATCCCAGTATTTGGACATTTTGTCCCCAGTTGCTGATGCTGGTTTAGGAGGTTTTAGGAGGTACAGCCTTGCTGGAGCATATCAGTGGGGGAAGGGGGAGGATAGAAAATTCTTAAGCCTTGCCAGACTTCTAGTCTCGCGCTGCTTCCTGTGTCTACTTGAATATGTGATCACTCGGCTTTCTGCTCTGCCAGGCCTCCCCCACCATTATGGACTCACTCTGGAACCATAAGCCAAATAACTCTTCCTTCAATAAGTCGCTTTGGTCATGGTGTTCCTTCACAGAAACAGAGAAGTAACTGATGGATACTAGAAGTGACAAGTTAGACTTTCCAGACAACACCGAAGACATTAATCTAGTTCCCACATTCTGTTCTGGAAATCAAAAATGCCTTGCCCAGGCTTCACAGGAAGGCCATGGCAGACCCTGGGCTTGCATGAAGTCTCTATCAACTTCCAGTCTGGCACTTCAACCACCATGAGTCTTGTATCATAAAGACACGTGAGAAATGACTACAACATTTCATAAACAAATGAGAGTTAATTCAACAAAGAACATAACCATGGCATTCTGGGTAAAGACCTCTAGAAGCTGACACTTACTGAAAATGTTTCCTAACAAGTCCCACAGGAAGCAGGGATCAGGTGATTGAAAGGCTGGGAACAAGAGTAGCTAGCAGTGAGGTGAGGCAGTGAAGAGACAAGTCCTGTGGGGAGGGTAAGCTACTAGCTGTATGGACAGGGACATGTGCCAGTGAATACAGCACCAACCCTCTGGAGGAAAGCAGCCCAGAAGACAGAGGCACATGTCCAGCCAAGCCACTCCAGAGGTGTCCTCCACAGATGGCATCTTATACCATCTCAAAGGAGAACCAAAGGCCTACTTTGGTCCATCTGGTTATTATAGAAAGAAATACTGGGTGGGGGAGGAATGGGGATATAGTCCAGTGGTGGAGGACATGGCCTCAGTTCAATAGGCAGACCAAAAAAAAGCAAAGAATTGAAATGACTACTTAGCATAGAGAACTGTAGCAGGACAAAAGGTTTAGAATGCATACTCTCCACCGACTTCATTCACTCAATACAGACAAATGAGGGACATGCTAAAATAGGAAAAAAAGCACTCTTTACTAAGATGTCTATCTTCTCCTAATGAAGAAAATAGTATGTCTTGGACCTTGGACCTTGTGAAACAGTGTGAAATACTCTGTGTCAGTTATCCTTGGATAAAAGGACACCAGTAGAAACAGTTACAATTGTTGCAAAACAAGAAGTAATTAGTTACTTTGTGATCAAAAGCAGAAAGACATGGATGAGGGGCAGGAGAAACAACAGCTTAAGTACCTCATCCAGTACTGAAGCTGTCTCAAAAGAAGACAGCTCCCTCTCTATCATTATCCCCACTGGCTAAAAACAAGAGTGCCATGTCTTTCTCTGAAAACCAGGCCTGAAAACCAGTAAGGGTACCTTAGTGGAGAGCCACAGAACTCAGCCTAAAGAAATGAAAGCCACCAAGGAGCCTGGTAATGAAGACTTTAATCACACTTCCAAATATAGCCTGGACTGGCCTGGCAGGCAGAACTGCAGAAGCACACTGCTGGTGCCTACAACTGGCCTGTGGCTTCACCCTATTGTCAATACCTGAAGTCCTGTGTGCTTTCTTAGCAACTCAGGATCAGCACTTTGATGAGGAGCTTCTGGACCCTTCCCTTACCCAATATGAAGGGCACGCTGCTCTGAACCAGGTGGTATGGTGAATGCCAAGGCTGTAAACAGGCTTTACTCCCAAGATCCTCTTCCCTCACCTCTCGTCCTCCCTAGTGCTAGGCCACCTCCGCTGACTGAAGCAGCCACAGCAGCTGCTTGCATTCCTGTGTGCCCTCTGCCAGGCACCGGATGAACATCAGCTCATCATGTGATCATGCCCTTTCTCTGTCCAAAGTCACCCATCAGAAAAGAGGCTTAAGCTAGAATTTGAACTCACACTACTCCCAAACTACCTCTGTTTATATACAAAGTACACGGCATTTCAGGGGTCAAAAGGTTTTAAAAGGTCTTCCAAACCAAGGGAGTAAAATACTGAATGCACCATACCACATCCCGACAAGTGACCACCTAGTTTACACCTGAGAATGACAGTCTATGTATCTCCCTAACCAAGCTCCTCCCTGACTGCTGCTTAAACCTAGCTTCATGCTAGGCACTTTATGGGCCAGCAATAACAGAGGCTCTCAGGGTGAATGGCTTCACCCCACTCTATCTGCTTGGATTCACTTTATGATCTACACTACTCAGCACCATGCATGGGTTTGCTTGTGTTATGGAATGTAGTCTTGTCTAGGTCCTGGTCTTCCCCTGGCAGTGTCCCACATACTTTGAGGCCCTGCCAAACTGTCCCCAGTGGCCTTAGGGGAAATCTTAAGCTCTTCCTTGCAGCCCTCACTCCTATGAAAGTCAGTGAGAAAGATTCAAACAGGTTATTAACAGATGCTAAAGACTTGGTTTACCTTGGAATTTGGTCTCTTTGAAGTCTCTCTGAACTATTTCCCTCCCACGGTGATGTAGACCCAGCCCCAGTTTACATAGGAAGCATCTTCACTTAAGGAAAGGAAGGGGGATAACTATCCCAGTCCCCACAGAGCACATCCTGGAGCTCAGGATTCCAAGTTGGCCTATCTCTTAAAAATGTTCCACCCAAAGGCTAGTTTCCAGAGCTCTTCAGCCTTGGAAGCTCTCAGAGTTCTTAGGCCCTGCACACTGAATCCACTGATTACAGCCCTCATGGTCCATCACCTCTCAATAAATCTTCCACAGGGCTTTTTACAGGGACACTTCAACAAGTAGTAGGAATGAGAAACTATTAAGTTCTCTTAAAGAAGTAGGATAACTCTTAAAAGTAAAACTAAGAAGGGAGATACAAAGGTTGGCCATTGTACAAGGGTTGGAGATTAAGAGGGTTTCTTTTGTAAATCTGTATTTCATATACACAAAGGCCTATTTAGGGTAGGTATTAAATAACAAAAAAAAAATCACAAATTTGAGTGTTTTTAGTCTCTTTGAAGGAGCAAAGCAGGACACTGTTCTAGTACTAAAGCAAGAGCTACAGCCAAGCACAGCTTAAAGCTCAGCAAGCACTTGTTACCAGTGCCACCAGTATCTGCCCATGTCTCACATGTGCTCAGCAGAGCCCACTAAGGCCACTGGTGATGACTCCAGTCGTTAGGAGGCTTAGAGAAGGCTGTGACTTGGCCAAGAGACCAGAACCACCAAGCAGCAGACCCAAACCTGAAGTCCTGGATCAGCTGCAGCATACCAGATGACTCTACACATAGGGCGCTTGGAATAAACAAGCTCTCTGGTGTCTCCCTGCCTAGGCAATGCTGCACGTGAAAGACAACAAAATTAGAGAAAGCCAGGTCTGAGGCTGGAGAACCAAGACTCATATGCAAAGCAAAGCAGCATGGGCAGTTCCTAAAATACCCAAGTAACTGAAGAAAGGACAAGGAATAAAGTAGAGTTTAGGAAGAATGACTAAACTCTCAAAGTCAGTATGAATGCTTTCCTAAACTCATCCTTGTCATTTTTCACTAACAACAACAACAACAGATCTATGCGGATTGGTTTCCTCAACCTCATGAATTTGAACAACTACCTGCTCTTCACATCTAAGACTCAAAACTGTCCTAAACACAGCAGCTCATTTTCATTGTGATTTCAGCTGACTTGGGGGCTAGGTTAAGAAACAAAGCAGTCAAGCAGGGCCACGCATATCCTTAATACTCTCTGTAGGGGCTTAGAAAGCCAACTATTAGACATTCCTCAACTTCCTATAAAGACCAAATACTTATTATCAATATTTATTCTAAATATTCATGTAAATATAATTAAATGCACATACGCACTCATATAAATGTTAGCTGTACGATATAAGGTTGTGTGAAAGACATTTTCTCCCAAAGTTTAGACTGAAATCAGGTATGAACGTCAGAGAAGCAAAATTGCAGAGCAAAAGAATGAAAATCTAAATACTTGGGACAAATGAACAAAGGAAAGCCTACCAGGTAAATGGAGAATGTCATTCCCAGGAGTCTGTTAAGAGTTTCACACATCTCCATTTCATCACCACCTAGTTATCCCTAAAAGGTCTGGCCCTTGACACCATATAGACTACCAAGTAAGTCCATCAACAATAACAATCTCCCCACCTAACAGACAAGGCAAACTTTAATAGACTTGAAAACAAATGTCACAATTGTTAAATGGCTGACTGATGGGCAGAGGCACCTGCAATCCACAACTTTCGACCAATGAATTATTTCCCATTACAGTCTGCTCAATGGAATAAACAGGTCACACTCTGAAGACCTTGGCTAGCGAGGAGATAGGGCTAGGGGCTAGACCCCTCAACTCACTTTTACACAGTACAGTTCATACATACTGAACAGATGATGGCACACAGGGCTTCCCAAGCCCTAAATTTCTATTTCCATTCATAACTGAAATGGAAAGGATATGCAGCTGTATTTTATACAAGTTCTTCTGAAAATGCTGCTTTGAACCAAATACAACTAAAATAAACATTTTTAATGGTACTTACTTGGCAATTTAACCAGGAGACCCTAGCTCAGGCACTGCGTCATCTGCTTTTCAATGCAGTCTGCACTGATCCAACTTTACAGCTGGGCTCCTGAAGGAGGGACTGGTCACATACTTCAGCTCCCAATTGTCAATGCACCCAATGGGGGTGAGCCTGCCTGGCATGTCTGAGAGGAGGAAGTATACTTTCCCCACCTCACTAAATATTCCACAGGCCATTAGGCTCCTTAGACCATGACACTGAGAATTAAGCACACAAACGGCAGGATGGGCTACGAACAGAAAACTGTACAAGCCATGTTCTCTCCTGCACACAGCGCCTACAAGCAGATGCAGTCTTGGTTTCACTTGGTACCAGGTGACCTGGAACTGACAGTTACCAAAAACATGCTCTGGCTTTGCCGAGCAGCATGGCCCAACCGCTGCCCACATCATACTAACTTATACCAGTGTGACTGGCATCCATCAACTGGCACTCCGCTCTCTAATCAACAGAGGTACTGTTGTCACAGATGCAACAGCATGGAGAAGCCAAGGAAAGCAGAGAGAATTAGTTTCAACTCAGTAAGCTACTTAAGTACCAAAATGAACACAGATACAAGTTCTGATCTATGAACAGAAGTATTTGGACTATCATCTATATGGCACAGTAACTTGAGACTTCAAAAAAAATTTGTTGCTTTCCACGAAAATGTTGGCTAATTTTCCATTAATTTACACAATTCCAAATATTTTAAAACTACTCTGGCTGTTTCCGTATAAAAGAGTTTCAAGCTGCTGTAAACTAAATTATAAGCACACTGAAATCAACTTCTGGATTCTTCTCCAACAGTGCCTGGACAGACTCCTGCTCTCAACCCCTACCCTGGCAGGCAGTAGAAGCAAAACCATCAGTCACCAACTGCAATGACAGTGCCCCCACTTGCAGATGTCACAGATGTGTCAGAATGGCCGTAAGGACTCTGAGGGGCACAAACCCCAGATCAACCTACAGCTCTACAGCTCCGACATCTGCCTATCCGGGTCTTACTGCCTTAAGTGCAAGGACGTGGCTCTGAAGAACTATGCCAAACATTTTCCTCAGACTCTCAAAGAGAGGGATAGTGCTGAGAAACTGAGAAGTCTGATGAAAGGAAGGAGTCCAAATCCTGCAGGTGAGGAGGCCAAGCCATAACTAGGAGAGCAGTCTAAGTGAAACGGACTGTGTCACTCAGGGAAAAGCCTGAATCTTATTTGCTGGAATGATACAAACTAACCACTGACAAAAATGACTCACTGCTAAGACTTCACTGAAACACATCATCTGAATGAGCAGGTGTGGTTGGTTCATCAAAGAACTGGGTGACCACATGACCAATGTGTGCATGGTAGGAGCCCGACTCTGTCATGGCAGGGTCTGCCTTCTGCTTTGCACAGAGTACTCCCTGCTGCTGGCATGCTGAAACTGGTTTCACCTTTTCTATAAGCTGTGCCAGACACACTAAGTTCTGTTATTTGAACCATTCCTTAAAATAAAGTTGATCCACCTTGATGAGCCTATTTAAAGACAATTATTAAAAAAAAAAAAAGTTTATAAAGCTAAGGTATGAATAGTCACTGCGACTACATCTTTCTAAAAGATGTACTGAGTATGACAGAACAGCTGTAGACTGCTGACATACCTCCAAGCCACTTACAGTCCTAGCACAGAGTTTAGATTTTAAAATTGCAGAGCATCGGGACTGGACGATACCTTTGGGCTCACCTATGCTAATCTTCAGGCCCACACGCTTCAAACAATGGCATCCAACATCACATGGCAGTTGACTGCCAAAATGCTTTCTAGCTACCATCTGATTCTTGTCTGAAAATACATGAAATGGACAAGTGAGGAGGACTTGCATCTAGCTGACAAAGGTTCAACCTGAAGCTGATTGTTGGGACCAGACTCAAAAGTTTCCCACTTACAGTCCCGGCCTTCTTTGCTCAGTGGCAGCCCACAGTCTTCTACTTTGTGAGCCACTCCTGCACTGTGACCTGTCCTGTGAAGACAGCTTCTTTGTCCTCCCCAAAGTCTTCTTTTTCCCAAGTTTAGCATGTCCCAAAACTTACTTCTCAAATAAGAGCAAACGTGATATATTGTACTCTAGAGAACAGTTCTTTAAAACACAGCTAAACCCTTCATTTGCATCTGAGCAGGGCATAGTTCAGTGGCACTCCTGCCTTCCAGGAACTCAACTCAAGATCCACTCATTTTCCTAAGACTGTGTCAGGTTGTCTTCATGCCAAGGATTCACTCACTTATTGCTCACACATTTCTTGAGTGTCTCATCCGAAATGCAAAGCCTTTTAGGCTAATGTGGCAATCAAAGAAAACTATTTGCTATATATACTGATCTAGAGCTAGACAGATGTGCTATACCAAACACCCAAGTTTTCCAAGCTAACATAACTGGTGCTGCTATGCTGTTCCAGGGTCCAGTCCCAGGCTCCTGAAACCATCATTCTTGCCATGCACTGTGGCAAGGGTCCTGCATTGTAACTGCATGATCGGAGCATTATCAGGGACCACAGACATCATTATGCCCCCTTTATAGATGAAAAGGCTGATGATTAGCAGAGTTAATATCTGCAAGATGACAAACTCAGCTGGCCTCAGAGCCTCATGAGTACATCTCCACCACAAACGTACTGATGAGCAATAATATGCCAAGTATGCAGCTCAAAACCGATGAAGATGACTACCAAGGTGCACCACTACCTCTGATGCTCAAAAGAATAACATCCTCAGCCGGGCGTGGTGGCACATGCCTGCAGTCCCAGCACTTGGGAGGCAGAGGCAGGCGGATCTCTGTGAGTTCAAAGCCAGCCTGGTCTATATAGTGAGTTCCAGGACAGCTGGGGCTACAGGGAGACCCTACTTCAAAAAGACAAAAAAAAAAAAAAGATTCCTCTTCAATAAAAAAACATACAGGCATAAAGGACTTCTGCCTGGCTTTTTTTTTTTTTTTTTTTACAGACAAAACTATTTGTCCAGGTACACAGGAAGGGCCTCAGGTTAAATATGGTACATGAACAAAACGTCCAAACGCGTTTCCACTCAGTCACACCCATTCTACATCAATCTCTGCAAAGTCACAGCTTGCCATGGCTTAAAAAACTGCGGAAACCAATTAGATGACCATGACAGTACTCAATTATTACAAGCAACAAATGAGGAACTTCACTGGTCACTAGAAAATCCTCTAGTATAAAAGCAGACTTCTTTTCAACTACAATTCTTCTTAACTATGCTTAACAGAAAATTACTGACATTGAAGACACATCTATTTTTTAATTGAATTTTTTTAATTAAAAAAAATTTATTTTTAATTATGTGCCTCTTGGAAGGGGGTGGGGGGAGGTGTGCCTAAGTGCAGGCATTCAGGGAAGCCAAAGGGGTCAGATCCCCAAGGAGCCAGAGTTATAAGTCTCCCAACATAGTTACTGGAAATTGAACTCAGGTCCTCTGAAAGAACTACAGGTACCCTTAGCAGCTGAGCCATGTCTCCTGAAATTGAAATTTTTAAAGCCTCTTATTTCTAAGAGCTTTTTAGACCATATCATGTCCTAATGAACTATTAGCTTAAAAAACAGAAAGTATGGGGCTAAAGAGATGGCTCGGTGGTTAAGAGCACTGACAACTCTTACAGAGGACCCAGGCATACTTCCCAGCACCAGCATGATGGTAACTCCAGTCCAAGGGATCTGATGCCTCTTTCTGATCTCCACAAGCACTACATAACATGGTTGCATTTACATACATGCAGGCAATACACTCATGTAAAATAAAAATAAACAACAACAAAAAAATTTTAAACCAGACAGTGATTATTGGGAGACTGAGGCAAGAAGACTGTAAGTTAGAGTCTCAAGCAATGGGGGGGGGGATAAGTGTGGTGGCACAAGCCTGTCATTCCAGCTACTTGGGAAGCTGAGGCAGAAGGATCAAAAGTTCAAGTACAGCATTAAGCAGTATAGGGAGACCTGTCTAAAAGTAAAAAGGATTTTTAGAAAAGGTCTAGAATAAACACCACTTACTCTGACAGGCCCTGAGAATCCCTAGACCCTCAAAAAATAAAAAAGGGAAATTCAGGATCACAGACAGTAAATAACTCTACAAGACTGAATACTTACTGAGAGATATAGGTATATGCAATTTTTACTTGTCAATAAAAAAAATTTATAAAAGTATCTTCTAGATATCTATTAATGGTAATTGTCTAGACAAGCTTTAGGCTTCCTTAAACACTTAAAACATTTCTTCTGGCTCTGTCCTCATAGGTGAGGCCTGTAAAAGGTTAAACATTGCCTTTGGCTTGGTCATCAGAACCACTTGGATTCCCTTCGAAATCTTAACTTCATCATGAGCCTTGTCTCACTGACAGGTAACTTCTGGGAAAGTATCTGAGAAAAGAAAGAATGTTAAGTCTTAACTTTGATATTAGAATTTTATACCTATTTGTTTCATTCCATTTTTTTCACTTGAAAATTGTCAGTACTTAAGTTTGTGCCCCTAGTTTTATGATTCGTTTATGATTTTTTTATTTCCAAAATGAGACTTCTAAGTGAAAATGGGGTCTATGAGGCTAATCTCTAGCTAAGGTTACCAGTAAATGTAACACAAAAAGCAGAACTTTTACTATTGCAGTTACTTCTAATTAAGGTTTATTTTTTCATAAGGCTATTAACATGTTTTTTAAAAAACAAGTCTCAACTACTTTGTAATAGAAAAATACATTAATGGGGCTGGAGAAATGGCTCAGAGATTAAGAACACAGGTGGTTCTTGCAAAGGATTGCAGTTCAGTTCCCAGCGCCACATGGCAACTAACAATTCCAGTTGGCGGGGTGGGGGTGGGGGGTGGGTGTCAGATTTCCTCTTCTGGCCTCAGAGGGCATTGCATACATGTGGTACACTTACATGTATGCAGGCAAAACACTCATACACAAAAAATAAAAATAAATTCAAAAAAGAAAAGTACAGGGGTTGAAGAGATGGCTCTGTGGTTAAGAGCACTTTCTGCTCTTCCAGAGGACCAGGGTTCAGGTCCTACCACCTATATTCAACAACTGCCTGTGACTACAGCTCCCAGAGATCTGATGCCCTCTTTTGGCCCCTGCAGCCACCTGCTCACACAAGCACCACACATACACAAAATAAGTAACATAAATGAATCAATAGGTTGTTAGAATTTTTAACCTGGAGAGAAAAAAATTGCAAGATTAATTATATTTTCATTTCAAAATAACAACTTCAATTTTAAGAACAAGATAATGAAGGGATAAAAGGAAATCCAATGTCTAGAACTCAGTTTTGCCAAATATAGTAAAAGGCGCAAACCAGGAAATCTGAAAAGCAAGGAATCCTTCCTCTGATAATCTTTTTTTTTTTTTTTTTTTTTTTTTTAATGTGCAGGAGTATATTGCCTGCGTGTAGGTAAGTGTACCTGTATCATGCAATACCTGAGGAAGTCAGAAGAGGGCACTGGATCCCCCGGAACCAGAGTTACAGATAGTTGTTGGACATCATGTACATGCTGGGAATTGAACCTAGGTCCTCTGCAAGAACAGCCAGTGCTCTTAACTGCTGAGCCATCTCTCCAGTACCTATGCTAATAATCTTAAGTGGTTAAATACAAACTAAAATATGCTGATAACGAAGATAAACACTTTTCTCACTGTAGCAAAAGAAAAAGAATGCACAGAAAATTCAAACATTCTTCAGTAATAGAAAGTGAGTCCAAATGTAATGGTGAAAATTAACATAAGCTAATTGAGAAAACAAATACTTGGTCATTGGCAATTCCCAAAGTAACAGCAGAATAATATATTCAGTGTTATGTTAAAGTAATTTAATACCACAGTAATAAATGAGTCCTACCTTTATTTAGAGCAACATAATTGCCTCCATTCCTAGGACTTTGGTACAAGGAAAAGAAACACACTTTCTAGAAAACTTGCCCACCCCAGCAGAAGCACCATGCACCATAACCAAGAGCAGGTAACCAGTTTCTAAAGAGAACATTGGATAGAAGAGTTCAAACCCATACAAAGATACAGCGTTGCTAGCTGTTCTTCTAACAGCTGGTGAAAGGGAAACAGAGACACTCAGAAACTTAGAAAACCTCAAACTGACTGATGTGAAAGTAGTTCCTTTCACTTACACATCTACCAACATTTCACACAGCCTAAGAGCTAGCCATTCTCCCTTACCTGCAATTCCACTAAAGATTCAACCACTGCAGATGGAAAATACTCAGGGGGAAGGAGATTCATCCCAATGGAACAGTACAGAGTTCTTTTTGTCATTACTCCCTAAAGGAACAATGAAACAATCAACTGTAGAGCACTAACATTTTAACAGGTATTGTAGTAACCTACAGACAGCTCAGAGCTTGAAGGTGTGTGCAGGTAGACTCGGGGGCACCATTTGAGTGCTATACAGCACTCAACATTTGAAGAGGCTGTGCTGGGAGCCAACCTCTGGAATCTGGCTTTCAATGGTGAGCTTCCTATGCTCCTGCAGATGCTTTTGACCCTGCCAACTTTATTACTCTCTTCTACATGGGATCGTCATGATGTTAGAAGGGTGCTGTCACTATTAATCAGTAGGCTACAGACAAAAACAATTTTCTAGTGATTGTCCTTTAGAACAAATAAAATTGAGTACAATCTCCACATTTTCTCATTACCAGGTGCTTCTAAGGCAATGGTTTAATCACCTTTAAGTCTGGCCTACATATGCACAACACAGAAAAGATGTTTTGTTTGGTAGTATTGGGGATGAAATTCAGGGCTTCCTGCATAATAAGCAAGCATTCATTCTACCACAGTTACAGCCCCAGCCCCTATTGAGAAAGGGTATGAGTTCTGGCTGGCCTTGAACCTAAGACTCTCCCAGAACCTTAACCTCCGGGAGGTGCTGGTGGTAGCTATGCACAAGGCCCAGCTGACAGCATTTCTTCCTTAGTGGCAATCTCCTGGAGCACTTCCAGAGACTGAGCTCTCAGTCCTACAGCTCCAGCCAGATAAATGCCTGAATCTTCAAGTCCAACATCATCTGATTCCAGGAAGACAGTTCTGAGACCTTCAGAAACTGGAGGAGAGGTGAAAAGCAGCAACCACTTCCCTCCAATTGGACTAGCGTTTCATAATCAGGTATTAGTAACATACTAAAGAGGAAAAAGGAGGACAGAGAGGAAAGGGGAGTTAGAAGGCCAAAGACCATGGCTGTCTGGAGTCCCAGAAGGAGGTTTCTGTAACTGTTTCAGAACTTGGCTTTCCAAACTATTTTCTGAAGCCAGAGAAACTCATTCCTAAATGGCTGGAATTTCACCAAAACATCAATCCGAGCAGCCCTTGAAACCGCTCTGTAAAGCAGGACTCCGTAGTAGTAGCCCAAATGCACGCTGCCTCATGGTTCCAGTGAACCTTGAAACTTTAAAACGGAGAGGAAACCTGCTTTTATGTGGCTGTATTCTTTAGGCTCATTCACCTCGGCTCTCTTACACGATAAAATTCACACTTTTCAGCATGTTCTGCTTCCGGTTTTTGTTTCTGTTTGAGACCGGGTCTTGATAGACAGCCCAGGCAGACCTCAAACGCATGATCGCCTGCATCAGCCGTAATTCCTGGGTGCGCTTCTGTTAAATTATGACAAATCCACCCCTAAAAACTTAACTCTTCAGAGGTTCTGAAAGGCAAAATGACTGTCAATATACTTCCAAAGTGTTTCTGCTTTCGAAACCACCACGTTGATTTAGAAAAGGAAAATAACATGCCCCGAGTGCACACTTCTGAATCGCTCTAACATCCTATCCGAACAAGAAGCGGGTGGGGGGGGGGAGCCCACGCAGTAAGTGGCGCACGTCACTAATCCGCTCCTTCTCCAATTGTAGGAACCCGGGAGAAGAGGCAGAGTTGCATCGCCAGGCTGCGGCCACGAGAAGGAAGAGTTGAAACCCGAATGGTAAACTCAAAAGCACAGAATTCTTCTCCCTCGTAGCGCGCTCGTCGCGTGTGGACCGCGGCCAGGGGCGCGTGGGAAGAAAGATGACCTATTTTCTCCGCCCGCCTCTCTAAGCGGGCCGTGCAGGGAGAGGCGCGGGGGCCGCTACCCGGGCCCCCGGCGGGTACCGGGGCGGGAGAGGGGTGGAGAGGGAGGACCTCAGAACCACACAGCCTTCTCTCAAGGCGGCCGCGCGCAGGGAGGAAGGAAGTGAGCTCCGGACCGCACGCAGCTCCGCCGCCCTACGCGCAAGGGGCCCGGACCGCACGCGAGGGCGGCGCCCAGGCCGCGCCCTGCACCTGCCGCCAGCCCGGGACCACGAGAGCGGAGGGAAGCACCGGGCCGGCGGCCTAAAAGCCCAGCAGGCCTTCCCCGTTCCCCGCAGCCCGTCCGCCGCTCGAGCCCGAAGCGGTGGGCCGGATGGACCTCGACGGGCGCGGCCGGAGCCGGTCTCAGGCGCGACGACGCCACCGTCCCCTCGGCCCGCGGGAGCCCGCCGCCCGCACTCACCTGCCCGCTTCCCCTGCGCGCTACGGCGGCGCCACGCTCCGGCCCGGACCCCACCGTCCGCCTCAACCAAGGCCGGACGGGAGGGGCGGGACGGCGGCCTGAAACAGCCCGGCCGCCCAGACCCAACCCGGCTCAGCCCGCCCCCGGGCCGCTGCCGCCGCCGCTCATTGGCTCAAGCGTCGCACGCCTCAGTGCGGCCCCGCCCCGCCCCGCCGCTGTTCCGCTAGAGTCCGGCTCAGCCATTAGACGCGCGGCTCAGGGCAAGGGCGGTTCTTAGCTTGCGATTGGCTACCTCTCGCCCACTTTCGAGCGCTGATTGAGCGACGGGAGCCCCTGGCTCCGCCCCCGGCTCCAAGTTCCGTTAACAGGTTCGGTTGTTCCCAAAGGCCCTTTTGCCGAGGGGCGGGGCCTGTAGGAGGAGCTAATGCGTGGCCCCTCCCCACACGCTGCCGCCACTGGCCGGGGAGGAGATCGACGGGGAGGAGACGGCCTAGTCGGGCCAGTTTTCTTTTTTTGGAGAGCTGTACTCGCTCTTGATTGGCTGATAGGCACCTGACGTAGGCCGCACCTCCGGGCGCTTGTATCGTCACGAGACGCAGCGTGATGACGTGTTCCCCTACATTCCGTCCCAAGATGGCGGCCATCTGCAAGGAGAGACGTCGCTAAGGAGCTTGCCTGAGGCTAGGGGTGAGTGGCTAGCCGGCTGCGGGCAGCGCCGCCCACCTCCCGTGTCCCTGGAGGTCCGAGTAGGGTAGGTCCGTCCGCCTCAGTCCACTTCAGTCCGCCCGCTTCGCCTTTCCGCCTCCCTTCTTCCTCCAGACCCCGGAAGCACGTTGAAGCAAGCGGGCGACGCCGGGCTTGGGGGCGGGGGTGCTTCTGCAGAGGCTGCGGGTCAGGGGTGCGTCCCGGATGTCCGGCGGACCCCAGAACTGGAAGCCGACCTCGCGGAGGAAGGTGGTTGCGGTGTAGGGGGCTTCTAGCTGGTGAGGAGGGGCCGGGGGTCTTGGACGCATGTCCAGCCGCAGACTGATCCCGTCTTCTCCGCCTTCTCTCGCACTGCCGTTGATCGGGATTGAGACGGCGTCGGTTGTTTGTGTCTGGAGTCCTCTCGAGTTCGGAGAGCCTTCTAGCCAGGGTGGGACTGGGAACCTAACGGTTCTCATCCAGACATCCTCTCCTGGGTGGTAGATTTGCCTCGTTAGGGAAATTGTTTAGGAAGTTGGGTCTAGATGTTAATCCAGAAACTCTTAAACTGCTTAACCTGAGTAATTTATACTTGGTAATTATTCCTTACATTTGGAGGAACAGTTCAACAGAGCTCTCCAGTCGTCCAAGATAAGAAACAGCTATTTCTAAGATCAGTTACTGAAGGCTGGCTTTTTATGTTTTTAAGACAAATTTAAACTTGTGTATCTTGATATATATTGGTTTATTTATGAGTAACCGGGGTGGAGGAGCCTTGGAGTTGTAGTTGTGCCTTACAGTTTCCTCTGAATGATGGCTTGAAAGCAATGAGTGCATGACACTTAGTAAACTATATTTCTGAATGAAAGACCAAATGGGTGATGGCCATAGTAGTAGACATTTTAATACACATTGTTTGTGTTGCTAAGGTGTTTGTTATTTAATTAATCGACCGTAAATCTAATAATTATCCAAGACTTATTATTTTCTGGTGAGTACTGTTAACTTTAGGGTTTTTCCCCCTTTGTCTGGTATTGGCAGTATCATGTTGTGTTATGTATGCATATTAGTTGACTCCTGCACAAATCACATTTTAAGATACGCTCCATTTTGAAAGTATAGTGTGCACCTGCAAACAGTAAAGATTCTATTTGTTGATGAGGATCTTAAATTTTAAATTGCTATTTCTAAAATTCAGTATTGTAAAGAGAAAAGTGGACATAATTTTGTGTAAATTGAGTCATCTTGCTCAGGAGATTATGTCTGAAAGCAGTGGGTGTAGAAAAGGTGTAGAAAAGGAAAACCAATTCTCTCATTATGTTCTTTAAACTTGGGCAAGGGCAAACAGAAAATAGAGGAATTAAATTCTAAGCAATTGAAGAATTTATTAGAAATATCTAATTGGGTTAAATCTAATTCATATTCTTAAGGTCAGACAGATTATATACCAGAGTAATTTCCAAGATTGTTAAATCATTGTTCAAAACTTTTGAGCGCCAAGCATGGTGGTGCACACCTTTAATCCTAACACTTGGGAGGCAGAGGCAAGAGGATCTCTGTGAGATCAAGG
>NW_008360325.1:4843576-4849684 GCF_000622305.1 Nannospalax galili | reverse complement strand
AATAAATAAATAAATAAATAAATAAATAAATAAATCAAAGCTTTTGAGAAACCCTAAAGTGCAGTTAATGATGGAGAACTGGGTTAGAGTCTGGAAAACGTTTTGATTTCTCTTTAGTATACAGTGACTCTTTGATGCAAGAACTTATTAATGATTGGAGTTAGAATGTTGTTGGTAAAGTGAAGCGTGGGGGGGGGGGGCCCTTGGCCCAGCAGAACTTCAGAAAGAAAAAAAAAAACAGGTTATATTTCCTTTTGTTAAAAGATGGGACTGGGACTGGAGAGATGGCTCAGCTGTTGTGAATGTGCTGCCATTTCAGAGTCCCAGAGCTTGGTTCCCAGCACCCAGCTCCAGGGGATCTGACACCCTCTTCTGGCCTCTGTAGGCATATGCACACACGTGGCATAGATAAACACAGCATAAATTTTAAAATTTTAAACAAATAAGTAAAAGATGGGACTGGAGAGATGATTCAGTTGTTAAACTGTTTGCTACACAGACACGAGGACACAGAACTCGTACCCCAGCACCCACAGAAAAAGCCAGGCCTTGTGGTCCACTTAAAACTCTAGTGCTGTGGGACTGGAGAGACGGCTCAGTGGTTAAGAGCACTGACCACTTTTGCAAAGGACCCAGGTTCGAGTCCCAGCACCCACATGGTGGTTATGAACCATCCTTAGCTCCAGTTCCAGGGGAATCCGAAGCCCTCTTCTGACCTCCACAGCATTGCACAACACAGGTGCACTCACATACATGCATGCATTACACTCATACACATAAAATAAAAATATTTTTTAAAAATTTAAAGAAAAACAACCTCCAGTGCTGCAAAGTGGAGGAGACTGGGGTAAGTGCTGG
Organism: Nannospalax galili; assembly: GCF_000622305.1. NCBI lineage: Eukaryota > Metazoa > Chordata > Mammalia > Rodentia > Spalacidae > Nannospalax > Nannospalax galili. Next base: position 4,848,826 of record NW_008360325.1, on the reverse strand, counting down.
GGACTCACTGACCAGCCAGCCTGGCTGAAATAAGAGAGACATCGGTATTGACCTCTGGCCTCTACATTGCACCCACACAGGAGACCATACCCACACACGTGCACATACACATGCACACCCCCCCACACAGTAATTCCACTGGTGGTAAATGGGGGATTGTTAGACATAAGTACTTTTAGGTTTCCTTTGACCATAAAGCAATCTCTTACCCTAGTAGACATAAGAAGGATTTGTGCTTACTAGATAAGGTATAGTTTGTATTCATTTTACTAAACCAGACATGTTGATTAACAAGTTGGTATTGGCCTGGAGAAAGGTCCTCAGAGGTAAGTTATAAGGGCTCTGTTCTTGTTTGTACTCTGGCTAATAGTTTAATATCATGAATGTAAGAACCATGCTTCTCGAGTTAATAGACACAAACCATGGAATCAGAATTAAGTACCATGTTAGACAACACTAAGATTTTTTTTTTTTTCTTTCCAGTACTGAGTGTTGAGTCTAGGGCTTTAAGCATGCTAGGCAAGTGTTTTACCAATGAACTATATCCTTAGCTCTGGAGAGTTTGTAAAGGCAGAAACAGTAGACTAAAACTGACAAAGCATAACTCGCTAGAAGTAATTATGTTTACAGAAACTCAGCTGTACATGTGTAAGATGAGGAAGACCTGTCTTCACAAAGGTGGTTTTACAATGCCATGGTAAATTTAGAGAAACAAAATAGTGTGCAGAATAGCAGTATCCTAGTCTAAAGTCAGACATACTAGGCCTCTGCCTCTTGTTAATCCTGACAGGTTGTTTGGTACCATTGACTCTAGATTGTCAGTGATAAATCCTGAAACTAAGAAAACATGCCAGATGTGGTGGCACACATTTGGAAGGCTGAAACAGGAACATTATAAGCTATAGGCTAGTCTGGGCTACATAGCCAGCTCCAGGCCAGAAGAAGAATACAAGAATTATGTGAGCACCGATCTGTGATGCTCAGCAGTGCTTTAGACTGCTTTCCAACTTAAAAGTCCCCTTAATGCATGAAAGTTCGTGAGAAACTAGCTAGGGCTGTTAAGGGGAACCTTGTGTCTGAGTAAGAGGATCATGTAGTGGCCTGTTTTAACATTTACTCCTGCTTTGTAGAACTCTAAATGTTGGAAATGCATTTCCTGTAAGATGACTGAAAGGTGTTATTGAAATGCATTGGTGGGTTGCTCATTTATGGGGAGAGTTTTCATAAATCTCTCATCTTCACAGCAGTCACAAGTTGCTGATGAGAACATTTATAACTTCAGAGTCCTGGGATAAACAGTTGAACACAATGCAACAGGGTCATCTTTCTTCAGGGCGAGGACTGATTTCTATGCTGTTACTCTTGTTTATGTACACTTCCTTACCAGAGCCTGAGGAGATGCACTAAATCTTAGGGTGAAATATGGCGGGGGTTGTAGGTAAAACATACTTGTTTATGATCTCTCTCCGCTTGTGCACTGAGAGTCCTTCGCGTTGGGTTGTCCCTCACCCTTCCCTACTCTGCCCCTTCCATGCTGGCTACTTCTCAGAGAAAGCACAGGTCCTCGGGTCCTCTCTTAGGAGTCACTTCTTCCCAGTTACAATATTTCTTTCTCCAACTTTTCCTCCTCAGAGAAAAGGCTTCCTTTCCCATGAAGATAATTCTGCACCTTGGCCAGTGAACCCCCTCATGTAGTGGTTTTTCTCCTTCTGACTTCTGCCGTCCTCCTCCTTTATGCTTTAAGACAAGAACAAAAATCTGCCCTGCTTTTTCATCCTGTTCTTTTATCAACAGATACCTCAGGAAAACCCATAACTTATTTCATAGTCCTCTTTAGATTTTCTTCACTTCTCTCCCCCCCCTTTTTTTCTTTCTTTCTTTTTTTTTTTTTTTTTTTTTTTTTTTACAGAGCCTCCTTGTAGTCCTACTTGGCCTAGAACTTGCTGTGTAGACCAGGCTGATTGGCCTCACGCTCACAGAGATCCACCACCTGCCTCTGCCTTCCCAGTGCCAGGATTAAAGGCATGTTGCCACCACACCCAGTGTCCCTTTCCATTTCTAAGAATGTTCTTTTATTAGTATGTTTGTATCCACTTTATTGAGATACAACTCATATACAAAATCACACATTTTTTAAGTGTACAGACATAGTTCATACTAGATTCCGAGTTAACGCGACCGTCACCACCGTGTTTCCCACATCTTTGACGAACCTGTTAAACTGCTGTCCAGACTTTGTATAACACCTGTGGCTTAAAGCCGCTCTCTCTTGGTTTCTCATGCAGTTAAGGGTGAAAAGCTCCCAACTGTTCCTTCCCTTTCTTGCCTTTCATCAGTTCTGTGATTGTGTTTCAGCCAAACTGAAGTTAAGTTAAAGGCATGAGGTGTCACTGGAAATGCTTTGGGTGCGTGTCCTAAGAGTAAAGTCATTCTCTGTGTAATTGCAATGTGGTAAAAATTTCTTACCCCTAAAAATAACAGTAATTTCTCTATTATCCTCTGTCCACAGTCCACATTTCAAATTACCTTAAATGTCTAATTTTTTATAGTTTTAAAAGGATCCAACTGAATTTGAGTTTGAGCAGTTTATAAGATAAAATTACGATTTTTAATGGTAGCTCTTACCAGTGCTGGCAAACTGATTTATTTTGTACATATAACAATCAACTCATGGGTTGTTTACAGTCAGTCATAGCCATTTTTATGTTTCATCTTTTTATGTTTTACTGTTTAAATTACACTGTGTCCTATGAATGCCTGTCACTAGCTCCTGTGCCTTTTGATAAGCTTCCTCTGGACACATTCCTAGTTCCTGCTTCATACTGAGAGGAGCATGCTTCCTTTTAGAGGGTAATGGTGCTGGAAACCAAAATTTGAGCACTAAATTATGCCTATGGGAGTGTAACTGCTTCTAGGTTTTTGAAATGGGCAGAGCTAGGATTATATATTTCTTTTTTTTAATATTTTATTATTTTATGTATATGCATGTATTGCCTGCGTGTATGTAAGTGCACCCGTGTCGTGCTATGCCCGCGGAGGACAGGAGAGGCTGCCGGATCCCCTGGGACTGGAGTTACGGACAGTTAACTGCCATGTGGGTGCTGGGATTCGAACCCGGGTCTTTTGCAAGAACTACCAGTGTTCTTAATCGCTGAGCCATCTCTCCAGCCCCAGGATTATATATTTCTACACAATTTTTTGTGATACTTTTTATTTATACAATTTATATTACTACATTTGTTGTTTGTGTGCACATGGACATGCGCAAATTAAAAAAATATACATTGGCATTTGAAGTCCTTAAAATAAGTTAAAAGTGCAACTTTTTTTCCCTTTTTTTTCTATTTTTTGCTGAATTTTTTTTAAGTATGAGTCTTTGTTTAGAAAGAAAAAAGTAAAACAGAAAATATTTTCTATCACTAATACATGTATTTTGGTTTTCCACGTACCATGGTGCACATGTGGAGGTCAGAGGACAACTTGCGGGAGTTGGGTCCAGGGCACTGAGCTCCAGTCATCAGATTGGCAGCAAATGATACCCACTCAGCCACCTTGTTGGTCCTATTTTGATACTTCTAATTTAATGTTAACATAATTCTTTTCTTCGAAAATCTTTGTGGGTTGGAGAGATGGCTCAGTGGTTAAAAACACTAGCTGCTCTCACAGAGGACCTAGGTTCATTTCCCAGGACCCACTTGGCAGCTCACAATCCTCTAACTCCAGTTCCAGGGGATCCAGCACTGCCTTCTGGCTTCCATAGGCACTGCACATACACACACGCAGGCAGAACACTTTGTGCTTGTGTCCATTTATTTCCCTTGTGTCAAAAATCTGTTACTAATATTAACATTTGCAAATTTGTCTTATCCTACAATATACAAAATGTGTTTTAAAATTATAGTATTAATGCTGCTAATCAACAATTTAATGAGGTTTAAGATTTCTTGCAATTATTGTGTCTTTAGAGTGTATCTTACTCGGGAGATCCAAGATCAGAAATCTCTTGAAGTAATTTTCTCTCAGATTGTGTTGTCCACTTTAGTATACAGTGGGTTTGAAGATTTGCTTTTTGTATTTTTAATTATGTTTGTTAATCTGCTAAATATTTACCATTCAAAGTCAGACTTAAAAAATAATTCTGAAGTCAGCCTGAAAGTTCTCAGTGGCCACAGTGAAGCAGTTTGAGCAACAAATAATGGTGGTATTGGATTGTAATCCAAGCTAAATATGTATGAGTCTGTAGCAATATAAATAAATAGGAACAAACTTTTCATGTACAAGATGGCTCGGAGGATAAGGATGCTTGCCTCCAAGCTCTGTGGCCTGAGTTCATTTCCTGGAACCCACATAGTAGAAGGAGAGAACCAACACCCCACAAGTTATCCTCCGACCCCCACACAAATAAATAAACGTACACTCTTGGAGAGTGAAAGAATTCTACATAGTGTTGACAGAATTCAGGAAATGGAAGTAGCCAGTAACATGCCACCCCAGCTGGGCAGATGTGAGAATAGCCACATGGAGGACTCACATCATATGAAGACCTCTGTCCCCAAAGCAGCACCACCACACAAAGAAGAGTTGCAAGTAGGAGCTCCAGATAGTGGTAAAATCATGAGATGATTCTTTTTTTTTTTTTTTCCACATTGTACATTTACTGTGGGCAAAACAGAAAATTTTAAAATACGCACATCTTTGAAATAACTAAAGCAGCAGACAGTTTATACACACACCACACACACTCCAAATCAGGATTCTCTCCCACTTTTAAAACTTCTGTTTACATACATGATAGTTTAGGCAACTATATAAACTCATTTTGTAGGAAAACCTTTTAAATTACATATTTATAAGATTAAAAAATACCATTGCTTCATTTTATAAAGCAGTTATACAGACTCTTCTTAATGTGCTTTAACAAAAAAGGACTTTGCAGCAAAGTTCAGAAATCACTACTGAATAGTTCAGTGGCTCTGAATAAACTCAGTGTGCTCCATCAGTAAGGTGCTTTTACTTCATCATCTCCTTCATCTAAAACAAATCTTGTGGTCACTGGCTAACCCCAAGCATAATTCTATACTAAACACAAATGGCAACAAACTGTTTGAAATGCACATTTAGCTTTATATGAAGTTATAGTTAGTGCAGGAAGACTAAAGTTCCCTGCTTTCACTGTCAAACGGTTCCATTTAACAAGTAGTCTGCAATAGTTTGAAGTGTTTTAAATTGTTTAGGGCTTTTTGTTGTTTT
>NW_008360325.1:4831380-4843103 GCF_000622305.1 Nannospalax galili | reverse complement strand
CAAATGGCAACAAACTGTTTGAAATGCACATTTAGCTTTATATGAAGTTTAGTTAGTGCAGGAAGACTAAAGTTCCCTGCTTTCACTGTCAAACGGTTCCATTTAACAAGTAGTCTGCAATAGTTTGAAGTGTTTTAAATTGTTTAGGGCTTTTTGTTGTTTTGTTGTTACAGATAACCTGGTATCATGTAGGAAACCTCCACTCCCTGATAGGACCAAAAATTACTCTACAGGCCGGTGTCTTAGGGCATAATACATAGCAAAGCTGGGAATGGGGAAAGAAAGCTTTAAGGTCAAAATCATTGATTTAAATGGACACAAGCACATTCAGTGAATGTAATTCCAGAAGGAGGTCTCATGGACTGTAGAGAATGAAATTACAGCCTGGGTGTGTCCCCCTGTTCCATGGACAGGCTGCCCATTAGGCTGGGGTCCACTGGGTTTTAATTCTTAGTATACAATTCAGCACATTTTAGGACACAACATGGCCATGACCTGTGACATCAAATGTTGCTCCACATTCAACTTTGTAGAAAAGAGGTTTCTCCCTATAGACACATAGACTGTAAAGTGCTCATCATCGTGGACAAGGTACATCCCTTACTGACCTCCAGCTGTGTCTACCAGTGTCCTTAAGAATGCATAGAAGGTGGCCAGGCTTGGTGGCACACACCTTTAAACCCAGCACTTGGGAGGCAGAGGCAGGCGGATCTCTGTGAGTTCAAGGCCAGCCTGGGGTTACAGAGAGACCCTGTCTCAAAAAGACCAAAAAAAAAAAAAAAGCATAGAAGAAATACATATTTTCATAATATCTTGCACTGTAAAATATTTTACCAGAGGGGCTGGAGAGATGGTTCAGCAGTTAAGAGCACTGGCTGTTCTTGCAGAAGACCGGGGTTCAAATCCCAGCACCCACATGGCAGCTAACAACTGTCCATGACTCCAGTTCCAGGGGATCCAACAGCATCTTCTGATCTCCGCAGGCATTGCATAACACGGATGCACTTACCTACATGCAGGCAATACATGCATACACATAAAATAAAAATAAAAAATATTTTACCAGAAATACTAATGCTATATGATGGTTTAAACTAGGGCCCACAAATTCTTCATGCCCCTCCTCCATACAGTGGTCTTTAATTCCTTTATCCTCTTGAAGGACTTTGGGCTGAGCCAGGTGACTGGCATCTGAAGAGTATGAAATGCTCAAGGAAAAATAGCAGCTGTCAGTGAGAAACCTGGTAGACTTCCCCCGGCCAGGAGATCAAGAGTACCATCAGCCATCCAAGCATCTGAAACCCCTGTGCCTGACAGTGGGACCACAGGGGAAGACTGAAAAGCTGTCACTTACTACAAGACCTTACTTGGGAGCATGACACCTAAATGCCTATAGTTGTCCTGGACTAGATCCTGGAACAGAGGACCTAAGTGCCATGGTAGCGCCTCTGGCTGGTATTTGGAAAACCTCAAAAGTTAAGAAAAGACTTAATTTGTAGCTTTTTTAGCGAATGTTGTACCAAAGTTAATTAGTATGATACTTGTGTAAAATGTTAACTTGGGAAGGCTACGTGAAGGGCATAGTCAGAAGTTGTCAGTATTGTCTTTGTAACTCTTCTGTAAATCTATAGCTATTTTAAAATAAGAGGGTTTCTTAAAAGTCAAGGTCATATGGAAAGGAAGACTTGTCAGAGTCCTCTTCCCATGCCTGTGCTTTCCATCCTGTTCTTCCCTATCCCCTGTTGGCAACCATCTCGTTATCACTTTGAAAAACCAGAGAGCTTGCCAGGCATAGTAGCACACACCTTTAATCCCAGGACTCAAAGGTAGAACTCCAGGCAGGTGAATTCAGGACTAGCCTGGTCTACACAGAGAGTTCTAAGCAGCCAGGGCTTGGTAGCAAGACCCTGTCTTAAAAAACAAACCCACTGGGAGCAGAACTGTCAGTTCTTTGCATTCTTACCTCCATGGTGCACGCTGTGCACACTCTTCTGCCCTTTGCCGATCCCAGAACTCTTTCCATCAGTCCTTAAAATACTGTTCTTGTTCTTTTCTTTCCCTTTTTTTATTATTTTTATGTGTATGAGTGTATTGCCTGCGGATTGTAAGTGCACCATGTCCTGCAATACCAGCAGAATCAGAAAAGGGCGTTGGATTCCCCTGGAACTGGAGTTTCGGATGGTTGTTAGCTGCCATTTTGGTGCTGGGAATCAAACCTGGGTCCTCTGCAAGAGCAGCCAGTGTTCTTAACTGCTGAGCCATGTCTCCAACCCTGTGCCCTTGTTCTTTTCAGTCACCGTTCAGTATGCTGTTGTGGAACCCTGTCCTCCAGGCGTGACATGACCATTGTCATCTTAAAGTCAGAGCAGCTTGATTGCCCACATGAGACCCTCACAAGACTAGGTCTATTATCATTCCCTCCTAGCCCCTAGAAGAGGGTCAAGGTGTTCTCAGAACCTCACCTGAGATTTCAGCACTTAGTCCTGCCCCCATGGCCCATCCACCTGCCACCAAGCTATATGTAGTTCTGTTCCAGCTGCACATGGTCTTGGGAAGTGCTCGAGTATATGGGAGGGGCAAGGTGCCTGGAGATAGGGACTGCTTTTTCTAGTCAGCACCCATCCTGGGGTTTGATTGGTGATGCAACTGCCCAGATCACCCATACTCCTGTAAGTAACCCCAGTAAACTCACTGGTTCACCAAGCTGAACTTGGCTGAACATACAACATACACTGTGTTGGTGTGGCATGTTTCGTTCGGCTGTACTGCTGGACAGCTGGGTGGTTTGTGAATTGCCATTGCAAAGACAGCAGTGAACAGGCTTGTGCATGTGTTCTGTATATTTGGGATGGTGTTTCCTGAGAAGGTTCCTGGCAGTGGGATTACCAGGTCAAAGAGTGAATGTGTGTGTTTTTGCTCAGTGCTGCCAACTTGCCTGTGTGCTAGTTGTACACTTCATATGTTCACCAGCAGTTTCTGAGACCACCAGCTTCTCCCTGGCCTTGTCAGCAGCAAACCGTTAAGCTTTGGGGTTTCTCTAAGTGAGGAGACTGGTACTTGACAGTGATGGCCTCTGAGACTTTAGTCAGCTCCTGCCGCCCTACCCCAGCATTGCCCAGTTGAATCTGTCATGCTAATGTATAAATTACTAGCTCAAGCAGATGCATTCTCTAGCTGCTTAATCCTTCTCTACTGAAGGAGAGAGCAGAGTTCCTTGAGAGCAGCCAGGTGCCAGGAGGAGAATACTCTGCCTTGCTACGTCATCTTTCCCACCGGAAATGAGGCAGGTGCCTGATGAAGGTAGGCGCCAGGTGACTTGATGGGCCTCTGATCTGAACATGAAGCTGGTTTCTTACCCAACTGGTCTAGCGCCACCTCCTCTTTTAGAAGCCTTCCGCTGCCCCTGGTAAAAATGTCTGTTCCTGTGCCACCTTACAAGGGATCTAAATGTTAGGGTGGCCTCTAGATTAGCTCCTTGTTTTATTTTCTCTCAACTTGAGGCTTTTAGAGAATCTCTGAATTCTGAATGTCAGAACCTGAAAGAGGATGAGGAAGCAAGAACAATTTCAAGGCGCTGCTTCCTCCGGACCACCTCCTACCATTCCCAGCATTACTGCAGCTGTGCAGTTCAGTGACCCTGGGTGGGAGGAGGGGCAGTCAAACCATCCTATGGCTTTCTGTACATGAAATCAGGTACTGAAAAGGAAAATCCGACTAGTCAGTACTAAAGGTAGAGGAGGATGATTTCGGAGCACGGGGTGTGAGGCAGGTCCAGGTGGTGCTTAGAGTGGAATCTCAGCCAGCAGGACGAGACTGTGTCAGCAAGTCAGGCAGAAAGGAAGCAACGTATGCTTAGCAAGGTGTGCTTCGTCCCTTACAAAATTGGGTCTAGCGTAACCCTTTAGACTCAAGGGAAAGGAATGCTGGAGTTGATTAGGGTATGTGTGGAACTGCCTTTGGAGGCTAGCCTGGGCCTGTCATCAGTAGCACGGGGGTGGGAGCTTTGATTCACCATCAGCTATGTTCTGTGCTTGTAGAATATTTATGATTGGGAATTATTAGTGTGTACCTTTTCCAATTTTATATCTTTTCCTCTTTCTCTTAGGATTGTAACATTTCCAAAGAACCTTTTGGGAAGAACAAGGCTACTTCAATAAATGAAGGAGAATAAAGAAAACTCCAGCCCTTCAGTAACGTCAGCAAACCTGGACCACACAAAACCATGTTGGTACTGGGATAAGAAAGACTTGGCACATACACCCTCACAACTTGAAGGACTTGATCCGGCCACTGAGGCCCGGTACCGCCGAGAAGGAGCTCGCTTCATCTTTGATGTGGGCACACGTTTGGGGCTGTATCCTAAGTCCCTGTGGGACCTGTTAATAAATAAGCTCCCCACCACCAACAATTAGATTAGATACTGAGACAAGAGTGTATCTTTGATGTTGAAGTTGTTCTGGTAGCTATCCTGAATTTTCTTGTCTCTGATTTATCACGTGAATGTGGCCACCCAGGAGGAAAATCAGCACCCATTAAGATCACAACTGAGGGCTAGAGAGGTGGCTCAGCACTTCAGAGCATGCACTCGTTTTCTGTATGGGTGTTGTGCCTGCATGTATGTAAATGCACCATGTGTCGGATCCCCTCAAACTGGAGTTTAGGACAGTTGTTAGCTACCATCTGGGTGAGGGGAACCGAACCTGTGTCCTTTGCAAGAGCAGCAAGTACTCTTAAGGGCTCGCTGAGCCATCTCTCCAGCTGTGCTAATTCTTAGGCGAGGATTTTGGCACCTGAGGTTCCCATCTGCCTACTTTACTGTTAACTTGACTGCTGATTTTGTTGTTGCGTCTTCATTGTGTTTGGACATTTAAGGACATAGCCTGTAAACATTCTCAGCTAAAGCCCTTAACCAGAGCGACAGTCACTATGATACCCTGGCAACTGGAATAATTTATTTTCATCGCTTCTACATGTTTCACTCCTTCAAGCAATTCCCAAGATATGTAAGTGAATTTGACTAACTCCGTTTTGATTTCCATCCAGTTTAGTGAACTATGTCTCTTTCCATCATATTTTCCAGAAAATGTTTATTTTTATGTGGCACATGCTATACGTAAACAAAATCAAGTGTGAGCTTTGTTTTTTCCCATTAGCCACGAAGAGACCATTTTCATCTGGGTCAGTATAGACCACAGTCCTACTCCACTTCGGATGGAAATTCATTTCTTTGCTATCCATCCCAAGATAAATTTGGGCTTAAGTAAAGCCATGGAGAGGTGGACAGGACTGCGGTACTCAAGGGAGAGAGTCCTTATATCTGGGAGGGACTATGCATGGGAAGGAGTGCCAGCTTAAAACTAAACCTTGAATGTACAGGGCCAAGATGGGCTGGGACAGCAGCCACAGCGCCAGCTTGAGCAGATGGCAGGGGGAGGCACACAGCACAAGGGCTGGTCAGCCAGGAACTCTGTTTGGCAGGAAGGGAATAAGACCCTAGGTGGGAAGGTGGACTGCGTCAGACTATGGTGTGCTTGAATGCCTGTCCTCTCATTGCTTTCTAAGGTTCTTAGAGGAGACAGTGTCAGAATCAGCTTTGTCCACACCATAGTGTCTAACAACCAGGGCAATCAGAATTGTGTAGAGAGTGTTGCGTAGAATTGGAAGAATTAGAAGTCACTGGAGGGGACTGTGTCTTGGTCCTTTGGCTCCAGCAGTATACTTTAGACTAGGTTATTTATTCCAGAAACTTCATTCTTGTCCATCAGATTCAGTGTTTCGTACGAGCCCCTTGCTCATAGAAGGCGTCTTCTTGCCATGTCCTTGCATTGTGGAGGGTCTGGCAGGCTCATTTTGGTCTTCCTCCTGTGAAGGCACCAGGCACAAAGGACTGTTTCCCCTAAGTACTGCCACCCTGAAGATGGGTTTCAACATGATAGTTGGGGAGTGGGTGTGCACACTCAGCACAGCAGGGCAGACAGCAAGTGTGCTTCTGTCTCTGTAGCCGCTTCCTGCTCCACGAGCTGCTGGCCTGAGTGAAGCAGAAGGAGAGTCGTTGCTGTGGCTTTTTTCCTTGCGTATTTCCTTTTTTCTTTTGTTGTAGTGCAGGGACTCAAACCCAGGGATCACACGTACGGCGAGTGCTGTACCACTGAAGCACACTTAGCTCTAAGACTTCCATTTCAGATAGTTTAAAAACCACTCTTTGGGGTTATAAAAAACACCTTCACACTTTTACAGTGTCAGAGTATTTGAAATGAGAACGAGGACAGCAGCGGAGTAAGGGGCTGGGCAGTTGTGGAGGTCTGTCCTGTGTGATTTTTGCTAACCCAAAGTCAAGAGCTTGCATGTCCCTTTTAGGTGACAGGAGCTTGTTGTCTCTTTCTGGCTGGGAAAGTAGAAGAAACACCAAAAAAATGTAAAGATATCATCAAAACAGCTCGTAGTTTATTAAATGATGTCCAGTTTGGCCAGTTTGGAGATGATCCAAAGGTAAGAGTCATAACTTCCTGCCTTCAAATCTAATTCCTGGGGATGGCATCTTGCTATAGGTTGGTTGGTGTGCAAGCAGTGGCAGTGGCCCCTGTCTGCCAGTTCCTTGCATCCCTAAGAGGGCCCTGTGTAGAACGCTTTCCTTGCTTTGTAACACAGAAGAGGCAAGCATGTAGCCTAGGCTCAGGGCCCTTCCTGCTATGCCGACAGCTTCCCCAGTGCTTTGAGGGTGGCTGCATGTTTGATGGGCACCAGCAGTGTTTCCCAGGTTTAGCAGTGAGTGCAGGGTCCTGTTTCAAGAGATAATGTGTGCTTGTCTTTTGCCTTTTTTTTTTTTTGGTCTTTTTGAGACAGGGTCTCCTTGTAGCCCCAGCTATCCTGGCACTCACTAAGTAAAGCAGGCTGGCCTTGAACTCACAGCGATCCGCCTGCCTCTGCCTCCGAGTGCTGGGATTAAATGCGTGTGCAACCACTCTCTCAAATGTTTAAATAAATTTGTGGTATACACTGGGTTTGTAAATTAACAATAAACTTTGGAAGAGGTTATGCCAAGAAATCATGGAACATAATGAAAACTTTAGCAATGTACAAAGATTTACCCTTTGCCAGTTGAGCCATCTACCTGCCATAGGTTTTTTTTTTTTAAGAGTATGGAGTCAGGGGGTTGGAGAGATGGCCCAGCAGTTAAGAGCACTGGCTGCTCTTACAGAGGACCCGGGTTTGATTCCTAGCACCCATATGGCAGCTGACATCCATCTATAACTCCAGTTCTGGGGAATCTGACACCTTCTTCTGACCCCTGAAGGCATTGCATGACACGGTGCACTTACACACATGTAGGCAATACGTTCATATACATAAAACAAAAATAATAAATAAAAGTTAAAACATTTTTTAAAAAAGAGAGCATGGGAGCCAAGCATTGTGATACACACCTTTAATTCCAGTACTTGGGAAGGCAGAGGCAGGTGGATCTCTATGAGTTCGAGGCCAGCAGACCCCCAGAGATTAATACTGCTTATGCTGTCTGTCTTGTCCCTTCCCCCCAATACCCCTGAAGTCAGTAATAGTGTTAAAATAATTACAGATGTTTTTATTATATAAAAATACCACTCTCAGGGAGCAGTGAGGTTCACCCCCACTTTCATCTACTCCCCTGACACTTAAGTAACCCTCACAGCCTTATCATGGCTTTTATTTTTATTTTATGTGCATGAGTGTATTGCCTGCAAGTATGTAAGTCCACCATGTTGTGCAACGCTCGCAGAGGTCAGAATAGGGCGTTGGATACCCTGGAACTGGAGTTACAGGCGGTTATTAACCATCATGTGAGTGCTGGGACTCAAACCCAGGTCCTAAGAGCAGGCAGTGCTCTTGACCACTGAGCCATCTCTCCAACCCTGTTGTGGCTTTTAAGATTTCTAGGAAAACTGGAGACAGAGTCTAGCCATATTATAATTCAGGCTGGTCTCAAACTCCTGATCCTTCTGTCTCATCCTGCCAAGTGCTAGAATTACAGGCATGGGTCACAATGCCCAGACAAAAATTTTACCTTTTTTGGAGCAGTTTTAGGATCACAGCCAAATAAGCAAGTGTACAGAGTTCTTACACACCCTTCTCTACAACATGTGGATTCCCCTGTTGTCATCATCCCCTTCACAGTGGGACAGTTGTGACACATCCTTGCCACTGGACTCCAGCATTTAAGGTCCACTCTTGGGTTTGTTTGTACATTCTGGGGGTTTGGATCACTTTGTACTATGTGTCTAGTATTTCAGAGTCCTGAAAGTCCTCTGCTCTGCTCATCCTTTTCTCCCTTTGAATGGCTGAGGACTGGCTTTAATTTCTCCGTGGTTTGGTATCTTCCATAGTGGCAGAGTTGGAATCACACATGTAGCCATTTACAGTGGCTTCTTTCACTTGGTACTAGGAGTTTAATTTCCCTTCCATTACATGGATTTTTAGATGAACATTTATTATCAAATAAACATGCAGATGACCCTTCCCTCTTCTTAGCTTGAGAGCAGAGACTCTTATCTGTCTGTCTCTCTGGTACCTAGCATGGAGACTGGACAGAGGCAGTCAAGATAATTACTGAATAGAGGACAGATTGATGTTACAGAAGAAACTCCAAATTCTAGTTCGGAGAAAGCTGAGGTAGTGATGCCTGACACCATTCATGGACTTACCAGAGGACAGCTTGCAGGAGTCAGTTCTCCCCTTCCATCATGTGGGTTCTGGGGCTCAAACTCAGGTCCTCAGGCTTGGCAGTGCTTGCCTTTACCCACTGTGCCATCTCCACCAGTTCTTCTCTTTCTTAACTAGCTCATGTATCTCATAACAGCTATCCTCCCTTCTTCCAAGTAAATATGTATGTGTATAAACATGCAGCTTTCCTTACAACTTTCCAGAGCTAATAGGGGCCCAGAATACCTACTTATATTGTGGTTGTGATTAACACTAATGCTTCGTAAGTGGTGTCAGTGCAGGTCATTCTGACTCTGAACTTAGTTATACTTGTCCTTTTATATATGTGCAAACGTGCTGGAAACTCATACTAAGATAATCAGGAATGGAATTTTATAAAAAGTAATGTGTCCATCAAGAGTGTTTTCTAAGCCGGGCATGGTGGCACACGCCTGTAGTCCCAGCACTTGGAAGGCAGAGGCAGGCAGATCTCTCTGAGTTCAAGGCCTGCCTGGTCTACATAGTTGAGTTCCAGGCCAGCTGGGGTTGCAGGGAGACCCTGTCTCAAAAAGGTGCACACCTTTAATCCCAGCACTTCGGAGGCAGAGGCATGCAGATCTTTGTGAGTTCGAGGCCAGTCTGGTCTACATGGTGAGTTCCAGGACAGCTGAGGCTACAAGGAGACCCTGTCTCAAAAAAAAAAACAAAACAAAAAAAAAGACCGAAAAAAAAGATGTTTTCTAGGCCCATAGGCATCTGATTTTTACATAGTCAGAGGTCTTGAGTCATTGATTTGGCTAGCATAGCCCTGCTATAGAGTCATGAACTTCAACCAAACCTTGGTCACAAAGCAAGTAATCTAAGATGTCACATAGATCTGGGAGCACTCTGAGGCAAAGATGCATGATAGTAGCTATGCACTGTTGTGGGGTGCCTTGGAGGAGTCCCTTTTACCTTCAGTCTTAACCACTGTAGCCATAGTGCCCCTCCAAATAGGAAAGGGGGAATGGTCCTATTCAGGGGACCTGAGTGAACTGATGAGGTTCTACCTCATCATCAGGTGGAGTATCCCAGACATGATCTGGGAGTGAGAGGCAGATTTGAGGATACAGAAGATATTATGGAAAACGTTTTCTTTGGCAGAGATGAAACAGTTGTTTTAGCAATATAAGTATTCAAACTGTTTGCATTAGCTTTGCTCTAACTGTGGTTATGCTGTTTTGTGTATTTAGTGGAAATACTTGTTTCAATCTCTGTCTTAAGCAATTAGACATAAAACACTGGGCCAAACAAGACGACATCTTTGCTGTTGTGGATTTTATAATTTGAGTGGCAGGATGGGTTTTAATCAGATACTCATTTACCTGATCCTGAGCTGTAAGATGCTGTAAGAACAATCTACCCAGTGACAGACAACTGGAGGCTAAGGAAAAGCTTCCCTGAAGAATAGTGCTTTCAGGGAGACCTATAATTACCCATAATCCTGTACGTAAAACACAAAGGGAGAACAGACCTGGAGCTGTCTTGTAAGGCTAAGTGGGCCACGGCCTGGAAGCCATTGACACACTAGGTAAAAATGATCTTTTTTTTTTTTTTAATTTTATGTGTATGTGTGTAAGTGTACCCGTGTCATGCAATCCCTGCGGAAGACAGAAGAACGTGTCAGATCCCCTGGGACTGGAGTTACAGACAGTTAGCTGCCTTGTGGGTGCTGGGAATTGAACCCTGGTCTTCTGCAAGAAAAGTCTGTGTTCTTAACAGCTGAGGCATCTCTCCAGCCCCCATAAAAATGAGTTCTAATTTAAAGGAAACATTGACACCTCTAGCAAGAACAGAATTTTTTTTATGCTGTATGAAAGTTGCTAAAGTTTTAGAAAACTTTTGTGAGAAAACACTGAATGAGAACCAGTTACTTACCTGTCTCTTTCCAAGAGTTCAAGTGTGTGTGCAACAGTTAATGAGAGATTTTTCAGTCTGCTACAAAGCCCTCCTCTAATCCCCCCAAGCATCCTGACTAGGTCCTGTGTGTCTTTAAGTGCTAGACATTGTTGGGCTGCACACTGCGCCTCAACAGGAAGTACCTGTTTAGGGACACTGATGAAGCAGAGTGTGAGAACCCATTTACAGTAGGAATAGTACACTAAGGCAGAACTCTGAAACTTAAAAGGCTGAAAAGAGTTCAAATTTCTTTTCACTTTTAAAAGAAACTTTATTGAGAATTCCATACATGCGTATCAGGTGTTTTGATCAAATCCATGCCCACTCCTTCCCCTTCAACACCTCCCATTTCTCCCCATCACTTTTTCCTGACAACTTCATGTACTCTTCCTTCTTTTTCTTTTTTTTTTTTTTAAATGCGGCTTTTTGCTACTCTAACATTACCCCCTCCTCTGAAGAGGCAACCCTAAAGTCTTTAAGGGATTAGATCAGAGCTCCCAAATACTTTTGTCATTTTTGCCCTTTGGAACAGAGTATGTTGCTAAGAGGCCCAAGGACATTTTGACTGTTAGCCAGGAAACTGGCTACTTTTCTTTGGGATCTTTTTTACCTTAACTGCCTAGCCAATTCCTACCTCCTATTCTTATCACACCACCTCTGAAGACGTTACCCAAATTGCTGATAGGGAATCGGGACGGAGACCGCTCTGGCTTCTTCCAAGCTGAACAGGGACACAGGGTGAGGCAATTGGGGTACCCCTTCAGTGGGTCTATCTAAAAGACTTCCAAATTGCATAACTCTTGTCTCTAAGGGGAGAAGAAAGTCATGAATGGGAGATGCGAAGGAGAAGTAAAGGCAAGAGTAATTAGCATTACAAGTTCTAGACAGGGAACCAGAAAAAAAGAACAGGGCAATTTTCAAATGTTCATATAAGAGTCCACTGGAATTTCTTGACAAGGCCTTCCAAAAGCATCCCTCTACTGGGTTCCTCCTCGTTTTTCTTTTGTGTTCCAAGGCTGGACTAATTGGCTGGGAAGAGGGGCTGGCTAGTCAGGTGAGGGTTTAGTGACCCTGCTTGACCCTCCTTTAATGAATGAGCACAACTGTTA
>NW_008360325.1:4830511-4831136 GCF_000622305.1 Nannospalax galili | reverse complement strand
TCTTTTACCAGTTCCAGCTATGTGAAGATAAGTCAAAGGTCCTGCTCTACCGTATCTGGCTTCACTTGGAAGCATGAATGAGATGTTTCCTTTGAGTTGACACTCCGCTTTGTAGACTGGACACTGATTCAAGTCCATCTCGTGGGGTCTCCATGGCCTCCCTGAACAAGAGGACAGGTAACTCACCACAGTTACAGAACATTTTGAGAGATGTTTTTGTTTCTTAAACTACTTGACTAAACTGTGACCTTAGAAATTTTTAAGATTATGTGTATATTTTTGTCTCATCCTTATAGATCATAACAGATCTACTTTAGACCTTCATCAGTTGCTTAGGCTTTCTCATTTTTTCTATTTTGGAAAATATCTCCATTCCCATATCCTTTTAACATCTTTTACATTCTCATTTTCTTTTTCTTTTTTTACATAATTATGAGACTTATATAATAGCATTAACAAATAAATTTTCCGGGCTGGAGAGATGGCTCAGTGGTTAAGAGCACTGACTGCTCTTGCAGAGGACCCAGGTTCAATTCCCAGCACCCACGTGGCGGCTCCGAACCGTCCTTAACTCCAGTTCCAGGGGAATCTGAAACCCTCTTCTGACCACTTCAGCATTGCATGA
>NW_008360325.1:4819901-4830500 GCF_000622305.1 Nannospalax galili | reverse complement strand
CTCACATACATGCAGGTAATACACTCATACACATAAAATAAAAATAATAAGATATTAAAAAACAAATAAATTTTCCATCTGTTATGAGAATTCTTTTCCTAGGGATACTAAGCAGTGTGCTTATAAGGTTCTGTGAGTTCAACAAAATTTTTACAGGATAATTCAGCATGGTTTTTTTTTTAAAAAAAAAAAAATCTCCACTTCCTCAAGTCATTCTGTAAATTCTCAATTAGAATATCAAGGTTTTAATGATACTAAATAAAATGATTCTAAAATGTAGGTAGTGAAGGATATGCAAAAACCAAGTTTATTAAAAGCATATGTTAATACTAGAGCTATCCCTTAGGTCATGATACAGTGGGAAAGAGATGAATCGATGAACAAAGGATTTTATATTTGCCATAAATTTCAGATGTGACTAAATGGCATTTCAGATAAAATGAAAGATACCTTAGTCAGCAGGTGATGTTGGCGCAGCATGTTGTATGATTTCAGTAGATACAGAAAGGATAAATCTCACACAGATGCATGCACTGGTCCATGTCTCTGTGTTCACACAGTCATGAAATTTACTGAGTTGTAAAGCTGGGCATCTTCCAGTGAAAATTTCTGAGGAATTGCATTTTTTAGTTATCTGTAAATAAAAGGTCCGGCCAGGCATGGTGGATCACACCTGTAATGCAGTGCTTGGGAAGCTGAGGTAGGAGGATCACTGTGAGTTTGAAGCTGGCATGGGCTATAGTGTGGGTTCCCAGTCAGCCCGAGATGACCTCAAAAATTTGAAAATTAAAAAATTTTAAAGCAGTTGGCATGGGTCAGTGGGTAAGGGTGCTTGCTGTATAAGCTTGGTGACCTATGTCCAGTCCCCAGAACCTCCACACCTGTACACACACACACACACACACACACACACACACGTACATATGTACATTTAAAACTCAAATAAATAAATAATATATTTTTAAAAGAGAGACTCATGGGGTTGGAGAGACGGCTCACCAGTTAAGAGCACTGACCATTCTTATAGAGGACCCAGGTTCAGTTCCTAGTACCCACATGGTGCCTAACAGTCGTCTTTAGTTCCAGGGCATCCAACACCCTCTTCTGACCTCTGCAGGCTTTGTATGGCACAAGTGCACTTACATACATGCAGGCAATACACTCATACACATAAAATAAAAATAGAATATATTTTCTTCTTTGTAAAGAGAGACTCATGTATGTTTGATAGAGTAGAACTTCTGAGGCTCTGGTGTCTGATTTTGGGGGGAGGATCAGTTCTGGTCGTCCTGATTTTGAGTTCTTTTTAGATTATTGCTGCCTGTGTTAAAAGGCTGAGTGGCAAGGGGAGAAAAGGAACAAAGAACAGTTGCTAGAATGGGACTGGAGAGAGCAGACAGGAAAGCGCATCTGTTAGTGTGTGGGGCCTGGGTCCTAACTAACTAACTGTGCACCATGTGCTGCTCTTAGGAAGAAGTGATGGTCCTGGAGAGAATCTTACTGCAGACCATAAAATTTGATTTACAAGTAGAACACCCATACCAGTTCCTACTCAGATATGCAAAACAACTCAAAGGTAAGAAGGGGGGGGTTGCTTTTTTTGTTTGTTGGGGTTTTTAGGGTGCTGGGGATGGAATCCAGGACTTTGCATGTGGCTAATTCAAGTGCTCTACCCTAGCCATATCCCCATTTTTTTTTTTAAGAACTTTACATTGTAAACAGACAACAGAAAGTTCTGAAATCAAATTTTCTTAAGTTGACAGTACTCAGATTATGTTCTCAACAGAGGAAACAGAAAGTTCCATGTATAAAGCACTCAGGACCTGACTTAGACAATTCCATACTGGAATTGTTGGTGCTGTTTCCGTTTATGCGTCAGCAGGTTCTGTCAGCCAGTTGCCAAGTGATAGGAGGCAGGAAAATGAGTCAGAATTTTTTAAATAGACTAATAAAATTAGCTTTGGAGCCAGGTTTCCCATAAACGGTGGTTCAGTGTAGGTCATGCGGAGGGAACCAAGAGGTGGGTGGGGTGTGGACTCCTGTCATCTGTCGTCATTCCCCAGACAAAAGCTCTCTGCTGTTCTGACACACGGTTGATTTTAAATAAATACCTGTCACTGCCTGTGAATTATTTTCCCACTATTCCTATTAATTTACCTTTCTTCTTTTCTCCATTTCTAGGTGATAAAAACAAAATTCAAAAGCTGGTTCAAATGGCATGGACATTTGTAAATGACAGGTACATGTGTTCAAGTGTTAATTAGTTCATGTTTAAAGTAAGCAGAGATTCTTTTCATCTCCTAATCAAAGAAACTTAATTTGCCTTGGATGAAGAGCCAGTTGATGGCAGAATCAGAGCTGAGTCCAGCTCACCGCTTCCACACATGGGTTTCTTTCTCCCCTGATGTGTTGCAGTGTGGAGAGGTAGAGAGTCTTCATCACCAGTTTGAAAAATGAGTAATAAGAATTTTGACAATTGAATGTTTATTGGGTAGAGTCTATTTGGTTTCTATTTTAGAGCTTTAACATGCCTAAAATGACAATGACTTGAGTTCCTGGCAGCCCCACTCCGTGGCAGGCAGAGAACCTTCTCGAATGTGACTTACAAAATGTTTGAGCAACCCATTAGATTTCATTTGACGAGCCAGCCACTCAGTCGTAGGATTTCAGCAGCTAGAGAAGGAACAGAAGCTGTCTTCATTTGTGTTGCATTGTGCATCCACTTTTTAAATGGGCTAGAGTTCCTGTATTTTAAAGAGTAAATCAGTAACTGGTTAAAGTAACTTGTTTTGGTAATTAGAGACTTCCTTTTTGGTTTATAATATTTTAGTCTATTTAGATAATTAAGCAGACTGACTTGTCGCTAGCTATGACATCTAGGTTCTACGTGTTGTGTGGGTCGTAAATGTTAGGTGACAGAGCTCAAACCTCCTTTCTGTCCTTGCTGCACTAGTCTCTGCACCACCCTGTCGCTGCAGTGGGAACCAGAGATCATCGCAGTGGCCGTGATGTATCTCGCAGGACGTTTGTGCAAATTTGAAATACAAGAGTGGACCTCCAAACCCATGTACAGGAGATGGTGGGAACAGTTTGTTCAAGATGTCCCTGTCGACGTTCTAGAAGGTACCTGATGTGCCGAGCTTTCTTGCAAGAATGTTCGTGTCTAGATCATTCTTCTCTTTGCACCCTGAGACCTAAGAATGAGTTTTCCCAAATAGGGATCTGTGAGTAGTTTTTCACCAGCATTTTCAATTAAATTGTCTAACATGATTTTCCTTTGTCCAAGCACATAGCTTGGTGATCTAAAAATATAGCCCATTGTTGCACAAAACATAGACCCAGTATTGCGCACAGCAAAGATGGGGCGAGTTAGACACGTGATAGCTGCTTATTAGGTATTAAAGAATTGATGCTAAATTTTTTCTAGGTAAAATTTGATTTAAAATGTCAGTTTGTGGTAAATGTAATTATTGCTGTCGTTTAGACATCTGCCACCAGATCCTGGATCTTTACTCACAAGGGAAACAACAGATGCCTCATCACACCCCTCATCAGCTGCAGCAGCCCCCATCTCTTCAGCCTACACCACAAGTGCCACAAGTCCAACAGTCACAACCGTCTCAAGGCTCCGAACCAACCCAGCCTCAGCAGAAGGACTCCCAGCAGTCAGGCCAGCAGCAGCAGCAGCAGCAGCAAGCACAGCAGCCCAAGAAACCCTCTCCACAGCCTAGTCCTCCCCGCCAGGCTAAGCGCGCTGTGGTGAGTGCTCTCAGATGGCAGCATCTCTCACACTTGTTGCTAGTCCCATTTCTAAGGGATTCCCACCAACACCCAAAGCAAACGGTGACCTGGCCAGTTCATTCAGACAGTGCCTTTACTATGCTGAGCTGTGAGGGTTCTCGGAGCCTGAAAATTAGTGTCCTCTGAGAGGTATGAGGGCACCGTCCTCCTCCTCCAGCCTCACAACTTGTCCTCCCCACCAGGCTCTGAAACCTGCCAGGGCCCACCTGGTTCCTGCGTGCTGTTTGTAAAGTTTCTGGTCTTGGAGCACAGGTGGCAGCAGCATGAGCTCACGTGAAAGAAGCCCTTGTTCCAGGGAACTCCTGTGCAGAAGAGGTGGGGATGGGCAGGAGCAGAAGCAACCTGCTGGGTGCTGTAGTATGCCCTGCAAGTTTAGCTCACAAATACTTTTTGCCTGAGGCCATGTTCTGTCCCTCTTGGTTTTCTTCACACCCAAACTAGGGTCACTAACAGTTGCATGCTTCCTTTTGTAACAGGTTGTTTCTCCCAAAGAAGAGAACAAAGCCACAGGTAAATTTCCTGTACTGCTATGTTGTTTCTTAGTGTTACCTGCCTCTATGCAAAACTTCACTTTGATTTAAATTCTTAGTGCTGCTTCCTTTTAGATGTAAATAGGCCTTTACATTAAAGCCCTTAAGTGACTTTGTCTGCCTGAACAACTGTGTCCTTCCCTGCCGATCACCAGACTGGATATTTTTAGATTGTGCTTTGACAAGCGGTGTCAATAAGTGAAGACATTACTGGCAGTGAAAATGTGCGTGGAAACACATGTAGTGGTGTAATCATGAGTGTGGGACTATTGCAGCGGGTTTTATTATGACAGATGAGTTAAGTCCATCATAGTAGACGAGTGAAGGGCCAGAGAGCTTGAGCTCAACGCTGTCGGCAGCCAGAGGACAGGAGGTGCTGGCTGGGTGTTCCCAAGAGTCTGTGGCACATCCTAGCTCCACTGCTCATGGAAGCCAGAACTCTTAAACACTGGTGGTTATTCACATTTATAGATCCCAACATTACTTAATTTGCTTCAATATTGGAAGTAGAAAGATCATAATCTGAAGGATTCTAGAACAGAAAGTTAGAGATGTTTGCCACTGTGTCAGTGTTATGTAGTTGCACTGAACTCTTCAAAGGCATCATGCATCTTCATTTCTGTTGCTTAGTTCATGGTCTTGCTTCTGAATTATTCAAAAAACTGTTGTGCAGTCTTCAAGTTCTAAAGGTATACTTTTTTCATTGTCTTTGGGAGAATGATGAGTTCAGTACAGGTGAATGAATTCTAGCCCCACCTTGAGAGGAGCGGATTGGGATTCATGCCACCTGGGATGTACAGTCTGGATGAATAGACGTGGTTCTGTGAGACGCAAGAAATAGCCCCATGTTGATCTCGGAGGAGGACTTGCCAGAGCACTTAGATGGGGGGATGCAAGGAAGCAACAAATCTGGAGTGTGGGGCCAGTTTGACAGTCAGTAGAGTGAAGAATCAGTCCTTTTGTAGGACTGAAAGTACAGTTTCAGCCCACATTGGGTTGCAGACCAGATCACAGAGGCCATGTGGAGAATGTGGATTTTGCATAGTCATTGGGACCTGTTAAAGACTCCACGGGGGAGAATAGCAGGGTTGGTTCATTTGAGGTCAGGATAGAAGTAAGTAGGATGAACGGCTAGAAGTGGTGGAGTTACTGGCAAGTACCTAAGTGGTGGCCTATGGAGCCATGATGCAGTGCTAACCAAGGAGCTCCCTGTGCTGGGCCACTTGGGGCACCAGCCAGAGGTCAGGCAGACACTGAATTGTGGCCAAGTCCTTAAGACTATCAGCACAAAAATCATCAGATTTCTAAGACATGAATTTCATGAATAAAGGGGTTTTTTCTTATGTGTATGAGTGAATTGCCTGCATGTGTGTAAGTGCAGCCATGTCATGCAGTGCCTGAGGAGGTCAGAAGAGGGTGTCGGATCTCCTGGAACTGTAGTTATGGATGGTTGTTAGCTGCCGTATGGTTACTGGGACTCGAACTCAGGTCCTGTGGAAGACCAGTCAGTGTACTTAACCGTTGAGCTATCTCGAGCCCGTATGAATAAAGTTTTGGGGGTTTGGGGGTTTTTTTTTTTTTTTTTTTTTTTTTTTTAAAGAGAAACCGAAATAATCATTACTTAATGAAGGCAGCTGGGTCCCAAATTCCAGGACAATTTTTGGTCTTTCTTTGAAGCAGGGTCTCCCTGTGGCCCCAGCTGACCTGGAACTCACTATGTAGACCAGGCTGGCCTTGAACTCACAGAGATCCGCCTGCCTCTGCCTCCCAAGTGCTGGGACTACAGGCATGTGCCACCATGCGCGGCTATGAATAAAATTTTATGGTGAGTGCACGTTGAAATAAAAATTCTGATGTGTTGGGTTACATAAAATCGTTTACTTTTCTACATGGCTGCTAGAAGGGTGAGTGTGTGTCTGGCTCTCATCCCAAGGTGAGATGCTGCCATGGAGACAGCTTCAGCTCTGCTGGCTGTGGGGAGCCAAAGATTTGAGTTTGACACCCATTAGGGTCAGAGGGAAAAGGTTAAAGTGAGATACTGACCAGAGGATCGGGGTTGGAGTGTGGAATTGGGGCTGGCTTCAGAGTGGTAAAACCTGGAGATGAAGCTGGCCATGCTGAGCCTGTTGTCCCCGCCTTCTGGAGGTGAGGCAAGAGGACCTGACTTCGAAGCCTTCAGGAGCTACATGGCAAAACTGTGTCTTTTTAGCAAAGGAAATATTTATTTTCCAAAGGAAATATTTATTTTCCAAAATTTAATTTATGGTACAAAATTATGTATTTTTTACCATAAAGAAAAGACTTGGTCTGAGGAACAGAGTAAGGAGCAGAGGGGCATCTGGACCTCGAATCCAGCCTGTGTTGGGAAAGTGGTCAACAGTGTCACAAAGAAACTGCAGTCAGAGCAGCAGACCCAAACCAGCCAGAACCAAGCCGGCCCAAAGTTTCAGGAGGAAAGGAAGCCCCAAAAGAAAAACATAGAAATGGAGCCCTGGGTTGACTGTGTTACACACTTTCCTCATTTAGTAGAAGAGTAGACTTTCCAGTCTGTCCTGGTGTCTGGTGAGCAGCATTGTTGGGGTGGGGGCGCAGGGGGTAGGTGCAGCACCTGACCAAGGGATGGGCTGCTGCCTCTGCCTGGTGAGATATGGTCTGCCCTGCTGTCTCAGACCTGGCACATTCTCCCTGCAGAGCTCTGCTGTCCAGTTACGGTACTGCTTCTGCCTGCTGCCAGCTGGAAATCAGTGTTTGAGAAAATAGACTTGAGATATGTCTGAACCAGAATGAAAGGTGAAGGGCTGTCTCGAGTCCCCAGGGATTGGGGACATGGCATTACTCTGTAGGGCTCGTCTTTGTTCTTTGCTCTCGCTGTCCATTGAAGCTGATGAGGGACTTGTTCTAAGTGGTCAGCAAAGAGTGGCCAGTGTGTTGGCAGGAAGCAGTTAGCTGGCATTGTCTTTCAGTGGAGGCAGGTGTTTGAATTGTGCCATTAACCGGCTTAGTGAGTTCACAGTGGTTTAGCTGCAGCCTTCCCCTAGCTCCTAGAAGGCCTTGGTCACTATCTGTTCTTTTTCTCTCAATGAAATCTCTGCTCATGTGATATATTTACATAAAGGGGTGTGAGTGGCT
Source organism: Nannospalax galili (assembly GCF_000622305.1). Classification (NCBI taxonomy): domain Eukaryota; kingdom Metazoa; phylum Chordata; class Mammalia; order Rodentia; family Spalacidae; genus Nannospalax; species Nannospalax galili. The sequence goes on along the minus strand of NW_008360325.1, from coordinate 4,823,040 downwards.
TTTTTTAACCCACTTTTTTCTTTTTAGAACCACCACCACCACCTAAAATCCCCAAACTTGAGACCACTCACCCACCATTGCCTCCAGCCCACCCGCCTCCAGGTACGTGCCTGCTCATGCCGCTGTGCCAGCGTCCTTGGGGCTGCCTACTGGAGGGATGACCTGGGAAGGGGTCCTGTGTTCCAGCTGACTATAGCCAGCCTAAGATAGCCATGAGCAAGGAGCCTTCAAACACAGCCAGTTTGGCAAGCTAGGCTCTGTAGATGTTATAAATTTTCTGTCTGAATACTCTGACCGTCTCTCATGTTCAGAAATGATGAACTGTATGGTGTAAATGAGTTTTAGGGAAACAACCCTGCAGCTAGGGAACACTTACCAGATCTGGACAGAGTTGCTGATGTACTGCAGTGTCTCACACCTGCTTCCTATTGGCAGGATGTCTATTGTGAAGAATAAGGTACTGTTCAGAGTCACTGAAAATAACATAAAGGGAGACGCCCAGGGAGCTGGAGGCTTCTGGACAGTTTGCTTTACCTGCACTGTTTCAGAAGCTGGAGTGTGAGGGGCCTGCGCTTGCTGACAGCTGGTGTTATTCCAGGGATTCTGCACCTCTGTCAACTGTGCTGACAGCTGGTTGGTGCGCATGGCTAGCCCTAGCTATGGAGCTTGTACCCGCAGAGAACAGAAAGCTAGTCATCACTAGCTTTCCCTCTGTTCACATGCAGTCACAGTAGCTTATGTGCTATGAGAATAGAGGCATTGTGGGGCCAAGTCCCAAGTCCCCAGGTCTGGTGGAACATTTAACAAGGCACAGCATCTCAGTCAGTGCTCCTCAATTCTGTGCTTGGCTGGAATGGGATGTGGCACTGGGGAGCCTAAAGCAGTCAGAGGGTATCCTATGCTTGAGGACCAGAGAGCCGCCACTGTGAAAGCCTTAGCCTGTCTCTGTCCTGCAGAGCACAACCAATGCCCCTTTAGTTGGCTGCAAACCAGCCCAGGACATGGGTAGTATCTGAGCCACATCAGCTGCCAGGAGGCCATGATCCGAGAGAGTGGCACCTGGTACCCATTGCTCTTCTGCACAGAGATGTGGCAGCAATGGTGGGCAGGTGGGCTGGCTCCCTCAGATTAGGTCCTTGGGGTTCTTTGGTAGTTGTCTGTGTAGAAGAATCAAAGGAGTCAGTGGTGGTAGATAGGAAAGGACAGAGCTGTGTGACCTGAAGAGATGCTAAGCTCAACAGCCAGGCCTGGGGGCATTGGGGGCCCTGTGTAACTCCAGGTGGCAGCAGAGGACACACAGAGGTAACCATGCTTAGAGCCCTTTCTTCAGGATAGCACACAGGACAAGGGCAAGTGCTGAGGGGCTGCAGAGCTCAGAGTTGAGGCAGTTTCTTTCTTCTTTTCTTTGGTCTTTGGGGGTAGGGATAAAATCTTGCTATGTAGCTCAGGCTAACCTTGAATAACCATCCTCCTGGCCCAGATTACAAAGTACATGGGATGAGAGGCATGCACCACCTACACCTGACTCCAGGAGTCATTTCCTTAAAGCTGGGTGAGATTGTTTTGGTGCAGGTGGCCATGGAATGATACAGGGCAAATTAAAAAGGGTCGGCACGTTCATGCACTCATGTTAGCTTCCGGACAGAAGGACACATTACCTGCCCTGGACTCTTAAGCATACTTCTGGCAGGTGCATCTGACTTTCTGGATTGGGCAGGGACACTGCTGATCCTCACAGGCAAGGCCCTCTGATAAGTCTGTTGTCATCCTGAAATTGCCTCTACCTTGGTTGAGAAAGGATACAATAGGTGCCAGTTCAAGGCCACAGAAAAGCAGTGTCCACCTGCACATAGCTAGGACCCAGCCATGCCTTGACCAGGAATGACATGAGAAGTCCTTGGGGAGCTGGAAGCACTCTTCACAGCCTTGTTCTTTTGGGGTATCCCTTTTGACATTCCCTACGAGCAGGTTTTGCTCCTGTGATTGGTATTCCTTCGGGGCAGTGTTGTGGTAGAAAACCAATTTTTCATGTGCACATGTGGGTGGAGGGAGTTCCTGGTATCATTTTCCAGGGGTCTGACCATGACTGGATCACAGGCCAGTGGTGCAGTGAGCTCTGGGAGAACAGAGTGGGAACTGTGACTGGGCAGCACCATGCAGAGCCCAGGGTCTCAGGGCATCCTTTGCGGAAACAGCAGTGAGTTTGGTCTTGCTCGGCCTAGTTAAATGGAGCCAGAATTGCCACTGTGATTGTTGGCAGGATTTTGTTTGCTTGCTGTTTTGTCATCTTCTTTGACAGGCTCAAGACTTGGGGGCAGAGACAGGCAGAAAGAGCCCCCACCAGTTTGTGCTAGGAGTGAGCTAAACTGAACCTGCTTGTTTGTGGTCTAGCAATGAGGGAGGAAGACTAGGGGTCATTGGAGATGGCGCAGAGAGCCTCTAGACTCAGACCACAAAGGTGGCAGCCTCTCCTTGCTCTTCTGGAAAGGTGGCCCTGGGGCATGGTAGCACTTTACCAGTGCCATGAGCAGGGGGTCAGAGTGTCACATGATGCCAGAGACCTGCTGTGCTGTGGCCTTCCTGGCTCCAAGGCTTCCCGACTCCAAAGGAGTCCAGTTGACAGTTCCACACCAGGTAGCTTGAGACACAGCCAGAGCCCGGGTACTAACTTTTCTTTCTCTCTTCTGCAGACCGGAAGCCTCCCCTTGCTGCTGCCTTAGGTGAGGCTGAGCCGCCTGGTCCAGTGGAAGCCGGTGACCTCCCCAAAGTCCAGATTCCTCCTGGCTCCAAGGCTTCCCGACTCCAAAGGAGTCCAGTTGACAGTTCCACACCAGGTAGCTTGAGACACAGCCAGAGCCCGGGTACTAACTTTTCTTTCTCTCTTCTGCAGACCGGAAGCCTCCCCTTGCTGCTGCCTTAGGTGAGGCTGAGCCGCCTGGTCCAGTGGAAGCCGGTGACCTCCCCAAAGTCCAGATTCCTCCTCCAGCCCCCCCGGCCCCAGTGCACCAGCCCCCACCACTGCCACATCGGCCCCCACCCCCTCCCCCTTCCAGCTACATGACCGGGATGTCTACCACCAGCTCCTACATGTCAGGAGAGGGCTACCAGAGCCTGCAGTCCATGATGAAGACCGAGGGCC
>NW_008360325.1:4768756-4819753 GCF_000622305.1 Nannospalax galili | reverse complement strand
ACCCACCATTCCTCCCCCAACTCCAGGCTATCCTCCACCTCCCCCGACCTACAACCCCAATTTCCCACCCCCACCTCCACGTCTGCCCCCCACCCATGCAGTCCCTCCTCATCCTCCTCCAGGCTTGGGCCTACCACCAGCTAGCTACCCACCTCCAGCGGTCCCCCCTGGAGGGCAGCCACCCGTGCCCCCACCCATTCCTCCACCTGGCATGCCACCTGTTGGGGGGCTTGGGCGGGCAGCCTGGATGAGATAACGCGATGCTTTTCCCTTGTTTTTTTACCAAGAGTTGTCTAATCAACTTAAAGTAAATTGAGTGGGTGAGCAGCAGGGTACATAATGCTAGACAGTTGCAGTGTGGGAGGGAGGGACCAGGCCCTTGGGATGAGATGGAGGTGGTCCTCCCACCTGGAGGATGGGGACAGACCTTTAAGTGTGGCCTAGGCAGTGTCTGCTGCTGTCTGACCATATCTGGTTTCAGCTTATGTCAGTCCTGCATTGGGTTACTTTATACTGGTGAGAATGTTAACCAGCCATATTGGCTCAATAAATAGCTTCAGTAGGGAGTGACTTTCCTTCTAGAAATCAGTGCCTATTTTTCCTGGAAACTCAATTTTCAGTTGTCCCGTCCTCCCATCTGCAGTTGTGCTGTGGTTTCATTTGGTGGCTTCTGTCCATGGTCTCTCTAGTAGGTCAGGTGGGCCCCACTTAGTTTGTAGCTCTGCGCTCTCCGTTTGGCTATCTGGAAAGGGGGGGGGGGGGGGGGGCTTTCTTCCCTCCATGGAGAAAGAAATGTACTTGGAAAGTAATGTGTGTTTACATCCTTTGCAAAGTCCTGTACATAGAGATATATTTTTTAAGCATGAATGTAACAACATACTGTGAATTCCATCTTGGTTACAAATGAGGGCCCTTCATCAGTTACCCAAATAAATCAGTTCTGAAACTAGCCCCTTTGTCTGTTTGCAGCTGAGTTGAGGGCGTGGAGTCCACTGCAGACGCAGGTCTTGTCCTGCTGGCCTAAGGAGCCCAGGTAGAGGGACCCTGTTGCCAGGCCCTACCCTGGTCCCAGGGCCTCTGCTTCTGTCAGTCACCTTGTCTCATGTCCTGTGCCTTATTTGGAGGAGCCAGTGGAGTTCCAAGATACACAGGCTCCTAGATTGGAGCAGGCTTGGAAATCCTTTGTATCCCCAGCCTGGGAGTGGCCTCTACCAGTCCCCACCTGCCCAGGCACCCCTCAGCAGAGACAAGCACTGAGCACTGGGCCAGGAGGCTCGCAAAGAGGCCTTTATTTATCTAGCGCAAAGTATACACTGTCACATCGTGTTTGTCCCTCCTTTTACTAAAATAGTTCAAATCAATGTTTTTACCACGCTATCAAAAAGGTCTGGTTTTTTCTCCAGAAATCAAAGTGGTTCAGTAGAAGGTAGAAATGGGCTGGAGTCCACAGGCTCCAGCTCTGCACACAGCCGGGGCAGGAGGGGATGACTGCTGATCTCACCATCACCTATAGAAAATAGCACAGCCGCTGATCCAGGGCGGGAACCAGACGTTCTAGCCCCTTCCAAAAAGCAGCACAAATACTTTCCCCAACAGTATGAAAATATGCATCTCTGCCACTGCAGCCATGCAGTTTCTTTAAAAAAAAAAAAAGAATCAGTAGTATGTATTTCACTTCCTCTCAAGTTTCAAGAAAGAAAACTGAAAGGTCACTTTTTTCTCTTTAAACACTAGTGTGTAGCTTCTGAATAAAAACTGTGCTGCTCTAACAAAAATGTGCTCAGCAGATCTGACTCCTGGGATAGGCAAGGCCACCGGGGTGGGGCTGGGTGACCCGTCACAGTGGGAACTGGAGCCAGTGCCAATGTCCTGTGGGCTTGAGATGGAGAACAGGCATGGGAAAGGTCATGTCACTCAGACCTTTCCGAGCTAAGGCTCCAGAAGGCAGGGTCACCTGGTCATCCTGAGCTATGGCCTCCAGGCCTCCCCACTGAAGGAGCCCGCTCAGCTCCACAGCTACTGACTGCCCCTGAGCTGAGTTTCACTGCTGGCTCTTCCCAGCTGTTGTGTTGGAGGTGTAACGCAGGGGCACAGGTCCTGTCCTAGAGAGCCATCCCCATGCTGTGAGACTCGGCACAGCTTGTGCTGTCCCTGTGGCAGGCAGGATTCTCCAAGAAACACTCTTTGGATCCCTGGATGCCTGCCTCTGCAGAGTTAAGAACTGGGACCCCTCCAGAGAGGAAAGGTGGCTTCCTTCCAGTTCTTTCCTGGCCAGTCTTCAGACTCCAGGAGCCCTTACCTATTGCTTATTTCAGTGGTGGCCAAGCCATCCTGATCCAGATGTGACTGTCAGGGACTCACAGACTTGACTCCCACCCAGTGTAGACACACACGTCAGTGCTATGCTAGGATTCCTTGGCCTCTGAGATCCAGGAAGGGCCTGTACCCTGCCAGCCTAGCAGCCCACTTGGCAAAAATTAACCAGTACCAGGACCAGCAGGAGAGGTGATAGTTGTTTATCCCCTGGCCAGACAGCAGCTCCTTTGAAAAGGAGGTTCCTGGTGACACCCTCAGCAAGACCATCAGGCCTGTCCCCTGCAGTACCCGCGCAGCACTCCCTGGGCACACTGAGGGCCATCAGCCTTTCCCCTGAGAGTGTGGGACCCGAGGGTGTGGGCAGCAAAGGCAGTAGGAACAGCTCAGGGTCACAGGGCCTTGTCTGGGAACAGGAGCGAAGATGCCATCTGCTTTCCTGACCTGGCCTTTGCTCACGGGGGCCTGAAGGAGACCTGCCAGAGGCAAAGCCAAGCATGTTGGGCTCCTCGGGTGCTTGTCGCATGGGGCGGGGCTCTAAGTACCACTGGAAGAGGACGGCGATGGAGTGGGGAAGTAAACAAACAGCTTGAGCGATGTCAGCAGCTGATCCTGTGGCCCGATCCTGCAACGGGTCTTGGGATGTCATTTGTACATGTCGGAAAATCACCCACTTCCTCTGGGCCTCATTTTCCTTGGTCCGAGTTAATTCCCTGTTAGGCTTCACAGTGGATTCAGGATCAGTTACACTCAAGCGGTCATTTGATCCCTGTGGCCCTAGTCAGGAGGGCCTGGTGCTGCCATTTTGCATCTGAGGATACAGGCTCAGAGAGGGGGTGACCTGTGATCGGACAGCAAGGCAGCCAGACAAACAGGCTAGCCCACCTAAACGCCTCTCCAGCAGGTCACCACATTGGCTCATCAACTGTAAGGACAGAGTCCCACTAGAGTAGGGTGGCTTCTACAGTGAGCAGGGCAAAAAGGAACCACAGATAACTCATCTTCCCATCACAGACCCAGAAAAGTCAAGTAACTTGCTGAAGGTCACACAGCAAATTAAAGCCAGAACCAGGTCTGGCTCCTGCAGCTCTGGCATAGTAACCCAGATGTAGCCAGCCCTGGCAGAGGCTACACTGACCAGTGCCCCAGAGACAGTACCTGTCCAGAGAGCATGCTCAGCTCAACCCATACTCTCCAGGACTTCCTATGTTGCTGTAAACCACAGAAAGGGAAACCCGGCAGGAGAGACCTGGAGAGAGAGGGCTAAACCTGGCACAGGCAGGGAGCTGTACAAAGGGGAGCAGCAACCAACATCGGAGTGGCTGGGCACCAACCCTCAAATAGCTGGGTAACCCTGAGCTCCCAGGGCTGAGCATCAAGGACTTGGGAACCCAGAGCATCCTCCAGCCAGCCATGGACACACGCAACCCAGGGCTCCATGACCCAGGAAGAGCGCCACCTGTGACATCATTCAGGCTCTGGTGGCTGCTTCATCCATTGTGGTGGGCAGCTAGGGTGGAAGGCTCAGTGAGATGAACCTCCACTGAGAATAAGACACAGAGCCTGCAACAGTTCCTGGGCCTGGAATATCCCAGAAGTAGCCTTCAACCTCTTGCTAGTGGAGCATGGGGCCCAAAGAGGGAGCAAGGCCACCTGGCTGCAGCAAGCAGGCAGTGGCTTCTTCCCAGTTTGCTGGTGTTGGGGGGCGGGAGGTGGAGCCCTGGTCATCAGTGTCTCACACCAGGGCAGCCAGGGTGAGGCATGTCCTATGTACAATTCACCACGGAGAAAAACGGTAGCTAGCCCCGAGGTCCTGCCATGTCTGGGGCCTGGAACTCCAGGAAGGGCCAGTCCACGTCCATGGAGGAATGGCCCTACAAAGGCCCCTTGAACTGGTTACCCGACAGGTGCTGCCGAATGGAGGGCTTGGTGCTGGCGGCATCTCCCAGTTTCCTCCAGACCACCTGTGGGTAGGCATGAGATGTGAGTGTAAGGTTCACCCCAAGCCCACCCACTGGTCTCACACATCCACTGCCTTACCACCCTGCAAAATCACCTATAGCCTCATAGGGCTGGGAGGGGAAACTGAGGTCACAGGAAGCCAGGATGTTAACATTCAGGCTTTGCCAACCCTCAGGCATGCCTGCCCCCAAAGCTGTTTGGTGTGGGCTCATCCTCAAAGATGCAGGCCCAGAAGGCAAGGAGATGCAGTTCAGGACATCCCGCCCAGCCTAGGCCCCAGGTTCAGACCCTATGAAACCAGTTCCCTGCTGGCTCCTGGGAGATCCAAAGGAGATGACAAGTGGTGGTTGCTCTTACAAGCAGTCCCAGCCTCCCAACTAGGAAGAGAATCCCCACCTGCACAGCCAGCTCCGAGAATTACATACAAGGCCAAAAGCCACCAGGGGGCGCCCATGAACAGAGATGCCCAGGACCCTAGGATTGGAATGAAGACCAGAGCCCAGGCTGTATTCCAGAGCTCCCAGGGAAGGGTCAGATCTGATGAGAGGTCGGGGGAAGGTACAGTGAGTGATGATGGGTCAGGGCTCCCAGAGCCTGTCATCCTCCCGCAGCCATCTAGGCCACCTGGCTATTACTGATCAAGTGAGAAGCAGGTGGCCACACTCCAGTGCCGAGCCCCAGCCCTGGGAAGTGCTCACGTTGCACATCTCTCGGACGATGGCCTTCTCTTTCTCGCTCAGGTCCTCCGCACAGCTGTTCTGGAGCTGGCGGTCGAGGTTCTCATGTACCTCCAGGACCTAAAGGAAACAAGGGTCAGTCAGGCAAAGGCCAACACCAAGCCCCTGAGCCACTGGGAAGAGGGACATGAAGGAGACAGGAAGGTCAGGCAGGAACTTACTCCATGAGTCACACAAGGATGTAACAGCCTGAACCAGTTCCCATGGGACGTGGCAGTCACTGCCAACACCCATGTAAGGCTGGGTATCCATGCACAGAGGAGGAGGATGACCATGGTACACGTAAAGGGAAGGAGGAGAACCTTAGCACAGGACTGTGCGCAGGTACTCAAGCACACCCTGGGACACCAGAGCCTCCTGGGACCTACCTGCGTGCAACTGGAGGCTCGAGGTTAGCCCTAAAGACAAAGGCTTCAGTTGCGGCCTACTCCCGCCCCCTATCTCTGGCTTTAGGGGAGTGCCTGTGCCCCACTCAAGGTCTGTTTCCCCAGCTGCAACACAAACATTTGATACACAACCACATCTAGCCCTGAGTCCCTATAGGGCTCTGGGAAGCTATGCCCCCCAGCCACAGAGATGCAATCTCCTACCCCCAATGCTCAGGTGCCCTCAGCTTAGAGAGCACCTGTGGGAACAAAGGCCCCAGGATCTCACATTGCACCCAGCAGGGGCAAATGGCACTTTTTACCTTCATGGCATGTACAACCGCCTCGGGCTTCTGTCCTGCAGAGCTGTAGACAGTGGAAGGGGGTGAGGGCAGCTCAGGTACATGGCAGGCAGGGCCCTGCGGGAAGAATGGCACATCTGAGCCTCCTGGCTGGTTCCCAGATGCCTGTCACTGGAGTGACCAGCAGCTTAGATTGTGTGGGGCCAGTGCCCAGGCAGGAAAATACAGGGGCTGGGGGAGGGGGGGTGTCATGGGTGAGGCACGGGCACCCTGGGAGCCCTCTTTGCTTGGCTAGTTCCCATGCCTCTGCAGATTACATGGTGACTTGCACTAAGAAGTGCCCCAGGATCAAGTCAGCAAGGGAATACTTTGCAGCCTGGACGGGTGAGTAGCTCCTGGCATCTGGGGGTGAGCCTGACAAGGAGACTGAGCCACTTCCTCCACAAGACATGGGCCCTGAGGACTCCAGCACCTGGAGAAGCTGAGCAAACAGGGAAGGCTGCCATCCTGAATCCTGCCCAGCCAAGACCATGCCACAGGACCACCATACTAGCCCAAGAGGGGCTAATCAGTTGCCCCCAGGCCGAGTCTTCCATTGACCTGGCAGTCCACCCCTCTGATCTCTGTCCACCTAGCCTGAATGCACCCCAGGGCTTTGCAGGCTGGACTGCTCCTGTTTCCACCAACGAGTACCAGCAGGCATGGGGGTCTTGCCCTACTCCAGTCCCCACAGGGAAAGCCAGGTTTGGGTGAGATGCCTTTAACTGGAACTTAAGTAGGGGCTTAGGCTGCTCTAAGCCTCAAACAGAAAGAGTCCTAGGTTCCAGGAAGCACACACAGCCCTGGAGGAGACCCAATGGCTGTGTGTCAAACTCTAGCCCAGGCCGCCTGGTCTGTAAAGTAAGAAAACCAAACACGGACAGGGAGTGGGGTGGGGCATATCACCGTGGGGCTGCAGCAGGAGGTCGGCTGGACTACAGCTGAAGTCACACTCTGCGCACTGGCCAGCAGGGGGTGCCAGCCACAGCCACATGAATAAAGAGAAGCTGGGTCTGGCCCAAGCACCTCACCCTGGGGCACGGGCTGAGCCTGAAACTCAGGTCTCTGTGACACCAGAGCTAATGCCAAAAGGGTGGAGCTCAACTTCCCCCAAGGACCTGTCCAAGCCTTAATCCATGGTCAAGAGGCTGGGATTACAAACCACCTCCTCCCTAGGCATGGCTGGCAGCAGCTGGGCAAGGAAAGGAAGGGTGCACCCACCCACCCACTTTTACCTGGAGCCCCTCGTGACCCTGCAGCCCTCACTGAGCTCTGTGCCCCACAAGGGGTCTGGTCCAAGCACAGAGGAGTACGGGTACTGACAGTGCCTACAGTGACCATCTGACCATCAAGGTGACAAACAGGCTGTCTAGGACCCAGCCAGGCCCAAATCCCTGAGCCTTTGCTACCACCACCCCTACCTCCACCCTCCGCAGCAGCCTTGGTAACTTCTGTGGCTGGTATCCCCAGAGGCCTGCCTGTCTCCCCCAGCTCCTCCTACCCTCTGCCCTTTGGCTGACCACCCTGGACCCCTGACCTCATGGAACAGAGACCCCCACCACAACTATAATCTGACTCTTGATCACGAGGCTCGTTCAGGTACCAGTATGCCCTGGCCATGTGGCCATGCCCTCTCCGGCCCCATGGGTACCATGGAGCTCTCTTCCTTCTCTCCAAAGCAGGGTGCCAACCCATCTTGTAGAGAGGCCTCTTCCATGAAGCCTTTCAGAACCTTCTTTCCTTCTTCCAGCAGCCTTGTCAGCACCTGGAGCATGCTCTCTGCAGGCTGTGCGGAGTGGGCCTGCATCTAGCAGGCTGACCCATCACCAGCACCAACACTGCATCTCACCGGTTCAGGTGACTTGGAGGGCGTCAGTTCACAGCACTCAGTAAGTGTTGGCTGCTCTTAGTCCCCCAAACCAACCACCAGAAAGGAGGGAAGCAGACCCAGAGAGAGGCCAAGGGAAGGCAAGCCTGAGGAGCCAGCCCCCGAGCAGCATCACTTAGCCCTCAGAGCCCTTCATCATGAAGCAATTAGAGCCTCATTCAGCCACGGGGCTCCTGGATAAATATTTGGATTATGTGCAGTCAGCGGGTTTGGCTGCCTGCACAACATCAACAGCTGCATTCTTGGAGAAGGTGGCCAGGCCTCAGAAAAGAAACAGTAGGAGGTGGTTGCCAGTGGTAGCGTGAGCCCTCTTCTGCTAGCACTGTGGCCCACCAAGGCCACAGAGAGGCCAACATTAGCCTTGATGGTCATCATGGACAGGGAGGATGCTGGGAGGACGGGACCCACAGAAAGAGGACCCACACGCTACCCAGGAAGTCCCCTCAGATGACCAGACTAAGGGAGATCAGCACCTCTGTATGCAGTATGTGACCAGCCATGGGGACTCCTCTCCGGCCGCTGCTTTAAGCCCCCAGCAAGGTGGGGGCCCGCACTGTCCTGTGGGCAGGTAAGAATGCCAACTGGCCTGAAGCCACACGGTAAGGAGGGAGGTGGGCCAGGACTCTCACAATCCTCTGTGTAGTGACACAGGGATGATAGGCACACCTACCCAAAGAATGCAGCCCAGGAGTGAGCAGCCAATTCCTGAGAGCTGGCTCTAAACAGTCACTCAGTTCTCATCCAGGGCAGAGTCCAGGTGAGCATGTTTCAGGTGACCCTGGAAGCCTGTGGTGTCATCTCAGTACAAAGCCTACTAACATGAGCTGTTCCACCTCCCTCAGTCACAGAGCCTGGATATGGACCCCAATCCTAAACCTCCCGGTGGACTTCCCCCACCCCCACTATGCCAGAGGAGTGACAGATTCATGAGTAGCACAGAACGGGTGCTTGGCCTGGGCAGCCCCCTTCCATGGTTTTCAGACACTTCCCTGAAAGTCTAGCAGTATCACCCACCCAAGACTTCATTTCTCAACTCCCCACTGGGTCCTTGTGAGGCTCTAAAAGTCTAGGAGCCCAGGGTCTCTTCCCAGGAGGGCAGAGGATAAGGAAGGACACTCCAGGCTGGGATTCCCAAGCCCTGGCTTGACCACAGACCACCCGCATGTCTGAGCTGTCACCAGCCTGTCTCAGCCCCGTCTGTCTCCTCTGGAGCTCAGAACAAAGACCCTGGGAGCACTGGACCAGGAACCCTCGAGTTCTCTGTGGAGACACTTACATTCTGTAGGACTTCCTGGTAGGAGGGTGGCAGGGACGCAAGCTGGGACTCTGAGTGGTACGGGGAGAAGCCTTTCCGCAGCGTCCGGAACTCTCCAGAGCCCACCTGCTGCACAAGCAAGGAAGACAGGGTCAGATCCAGGGGCATATGAGGGGCCAGAGGCCTTCATGCCAAGACCTCACCCTGGGCCAGGTACTAGTCCTAGACATGGCGTCCTCCTCCCAACAGTGGGCCTGCTCAAGGGTGCCTCCCTGAGGCTCCACCCTGCCAAAAGTGTTGAAGGGCTGGACACGCATAGGAATGTATAGCTGACTAGCTCGTTCCTCTGCTCCAGCATCCCACAACGAAGTCCCCACATGCCAACATCTGTCACCAGGGTCTAGTGGACACCCTCTCCACCCCTGGACCATGACCTCTGGTAAAGCCTCTGTGGCCTCTGGGAGCCTCATCACAGTGCACAGACTGCCTCTGCCATCAGGCAGGGGAGCTCCCCCGAAGCAGGCCTGGTGTTGCCCTTCTGAATCGACAAGACCAGAGAGAGCGGGTGCCTGGGAGGAAAGTATGCATCAAAGAAGGGCAGGCACACACAATGTGCTGACCTGAGGTGGCTCCCCTAAGAGCAAAGAAAATCCCAGAAGTCAGGCTGGTGACCCGGGATCCAGAACCACAGTCCCCCAGGGCCAGTAAAATTTCATGAAATTTCATGAGGCTTGGTCCAGGCTGACCATCTTCCCTATCCAGCCGGACAGAAGAGAGCCTTCCTTTCTGTGCCACTAAGACTTCAAAGGATCAGCGAGCGGCATGGGGCTAATAAAATACACAGGAATGTCCATAAATCAACAGGCTGCTGACTTCCCCAAACAGATCAGGAAGGGAGGAAGCCAGGCTGGACTGGCAGGGAGGAGGCGGCTGGACAGCAGCCCTTTGTGGGAGTCCCTCCTCCCACTCATCAGCCCCCCCCCAACCCTGCCTAGGAGAGACCCACACATACCACTGCTGGCCTCCTGCAAGGTGTGAGGCCTAGTCCTCTGTTTCTCAGTGGTGGGGAGCCCTCTCTCAAACCTCCCACCACCCTACTGCCAGAGCTCCTGGCCTCAGCAGCCTGCAGATGGCAAACAAGGGAAGCTCAGGTAACAGAGGTGCCCAGAAAGACCACCAGAGTTAAGATGGAATAGCCACTCCCCACCAGTACCCTCCCCCACACACACATTAAGGCACTTGTCACAGGGTCCAGCCCAAAAGCAAGCCTGTCAGCAGGGCAAGGGGTGCACAGGGGTCTGTTCAAAGACTCGGGGGCAGGCACATTGGGCTGAGGCTGTTTCTTCAGCCTTGGAGAGGCTCTGGGTGTGACCCAAGGTCATGGAGATACCCAGAAGCCTCCTGGGGTAACTGCACATCCCAGGCATGGCATCGTCTGCAAAGGAATCTCTTCAGGGGCCTTGGGAACAGCCTTAGTCATCAAGTGGGGCTGGGCTGCCCTGACCACAGCCCTGTGTAGGCTACTCCGAGGTGTTCAAGGCCACAGAATGTCCAGCCTCCCTGATTCAGCCAAGGGTTGGATCAAGTGGAGCCTGCTATGACAAGATGCCAAGAAAAGCAGCTGCCCCTGACTGTGCCCAGCAGTCCTTAACCCCACCATGAGTGGTCCCACTACCACCATGTCTCCCTGAAGGGGGTACCCCAGCTCCATACAAAAAAAAACAAACCAAGCCATAGCCAGCTCTCTATGACGATTACCAGTCTCTAGCTGAGAGTGAATACCTTCTGAATTCCAACGTGCTCTGAAGGTTCCCATCTGAACACACCTTGAGACCCTCGTGGGACCCTTACTACCAATGCTGTTCTGTGGGAACATCCTGCTGCCTTGCTGGGCCTCGTACTGAAAGTAAAGATGCCAGGGGCAGGATACCAGCCCAGCCCAGAATACATAATGTCCATCTGGGGCCACAGAACCAGGAGGGGCAACCCAGATTGTAAACTGGGCTCTCTCCCATCAGCCCAGGGACCAGGATGGCAGGGCCTGTCTGTCCTGTCCTCATCCACACGTGGGATTATATTTCAGCTGGGCTTCCTTTTCCCATGGCTTTGCTGGCTCTCAATCTAACAGGCTACTGAGCATGGAGCGCTATTACTGAAAACACTGCCCAGTGCTGCAGCCCCGGCCTCCCCAACTTTCCCAGGAATCTCCTTGGGAGGAAGTGTGTGCCAGGTGGGGGGCTGGGGGTTTCAATGAGCAGTATGCAACTCCCCACCCCTACCTTGGGTGAGCATCTATAAATATTTGCATGTGCACAGAACTTTATTAGCAAGCCACAAAGCCAGGCAGGAAAACACACACAATCTCTCATTAAGGGGCAATGTGACTAATGACGCATCGAATGAGTAACCACTGCTGCACTTAAATCCAAATTAAAAACACTGCTGGTTGCTGCCTTGATCCCTGGGCTGAATGAAATTCCAGTTTTCAATTCAGAGGGGAAGCAGGGGCTGCAGCCCCCCTTGGGGTCAGGGCATTTGCCATCGTAAAGCAGAATGCCTCCAGGGAGCCCCCCACCACCACCCTGATATCCCTGGGGGGAAGATGGAACTCCCTCAGGCTGCTCTTGGGCTGGAGCAGGGATACTGAGTTACGCAGCTGTGGTCCCCCGCACCCTGCTGAAATCAGCAGGACCCTTCCACCCCAGGGGAGCAGGCCATGCCAGCCATTCTCCCTTCTAAGGCTTCTGAGGAGCAGCATGAGAATTCCGAATCAGGAATGATGAGACAGACCCAGGAGGCTGCAGGGCCCCTTTTCACTGAGACCTCAGAATCAAGGCGACCTCTGCCTTGGGCCATCATCTAACGCCACCCCATCAGTGCTGTGTGATCCTCTGCTACTCCTGGGCCCTGTCTGGGCCTTGATGCTGCCAAGAGGCTCCTCAGGAGGATTTCTGCTTGCAGAGACCCAGGGGTCTCACTGGAGTCACATCTGGGATAGACCCTGGCGAGCACTGTCAGAGGACGGTATTGAACAGAAAGGGGGCGCAGGTTGTGGAGTCAAGGAGGCTGACAACACTCCTGGCTAGTTCACCTAAGATTCCTTGCTGGGGAAGACGGGGCGGCCAGAGGCTGTGGCAGGGACCCCTTCCTAGGCTCTGCTGGAGGGAGCACCTCTCACATCTCTCCACTTCAAAAGACTTTCATCCCCTGCAGTATGCCACCTCTAGCAGCTGCCCCGTGCTCACAAGGCACTTGCAGAGAGCTTACTGTGTGCCAGGTGTAGCACCTTGCCTCCTGGTTGAGTCAGAGCTAGAGGTAGAAGGCAGGCACTGAGGAGGGTGTCCTTGTGTCCTAACCCAGCAGCCTGCCTGCAGTGGCCACTCTCACCAGAAGGCCCAGAGCCCCAGGCTGATTTAGCAAATAGCCAGGGAGGGACCCCTCAGCAAAGCCACGGACACTGGACTTGCCTCTCAGCCCCAAGTGCAACTGGTCTGGAGCTTTCGGGAGAGCTCAGGGTATCTGAGGGCTCCTCCTTCCCTGTGAGTCTCTAGGACACCCAAGACATACATGGGGACCTCAGCCCCCATGGCACTAAACAGTGAGGCATGGCCAGAGCCCAGGGTGGTATCTTGGCCTCAAGGGCTCCTCTCAAGGAGCCAAGTTTGCTGCAGCAAAGAAGCCTGCTTCTGCAGGAGAGGTGAGAACTAAGGCAGAAAATGCCAGAAGGAGCCATTGCTACAGGCCCTGTCACTGCCCTGCCATGGGCTCCTGCAAGAGCAGGCCATGAGCCCTCCCACCTCCCTAGGGCGCCAAGCTGAGGGTGAGGTCTACAGAGGGCTCAGGTAACACTTCTCTCTATTCTCACCTAGGGGCAGCCTCCTGGGTCTGCTGGCCTCCTCCCTCCAGCTCATCTTTGGTCATAAAGAGGATGGCTGTGGGAGGTCCCGGGGTTGGTCACTGAAGCATAATTAACGGTCTGGGAGCTGAATAACACACTTGGGGCCTCGGCAGCCTGAAAGTGTCACTCCACCCAGGAAACACTGGGAAACAAACAGCTCACCATCTCACTGGCCAAGCTGACCCTACCTGGAAGCAAGAGGGAGGACTGCAGAGGGAGGACTGCAGGCAACAGGTCTCTGGGAAGCTGTTTTCCTCTGAGGGGCAGCCAAGGCCACAGATGACCTGGGTGAAATGGGCCTGATCCAGACCAAAGCCCACATGAATTCTGTCACCTGTTTCAGGTAGAACCCCCAGAAGGGGCACTCACAGAAGGGTGAAGGAGACAAAAAAAGCAGCAGGTTCCATACAAGACTGGCCTCTGTCTGAACCTACGGGTGCTGAGCCACGCACTGTACCAGCTAGTCCTACTTAGCACAAGTGGAGTGGGGTGGGAGGGTTTGGGGGCTGGACCCACATGTCAGTCCATCATGGCTGTGAGCTGATATAGAAACCTGGACACTTTGTAACGATCTTCCTGGTGTGGCCAGGCAGTCCCAGGCCTGGGGTCTGGCACATAGTCATGTTGCTATAAATCAGTGTTTCTCAATGAGGGTGACGCTGCCCCTGGGCAGCATCTGGCAATGTCTAAGACATCTTTGGCTGTCACAATTGGAGTGGTGAGTACAAGCCAGGGAGGCAGCCAAATGTGACACTGTACAGAACAGACCCTCTAACAAACAGTTACCTGGCCCCATGTGTGCACAGAGCTGGCACATGGACCAGGATATTGCAAGGACCCCTAGATGGTACTCTAGAGCAGGTACCTGAGGACTAGGAGGAGAGGCAGAGGCAAAGCCACTGACAGCCTAAAAGCTGGTAAGAGGTCTTAGAGTAGGTTACCACAGGAGCAAAGACAGCCCACCCTACCCAACCATATGCCCTACCTTTCTAGAATCAGAGGCAGCCTCCCACACAGCCACTCATGCTGGCCTGAGGAACCAAACATTATGTTACAGAGCCCCAGTTGGCAGCCCACAGGCTGAGCTGGCCCCATGACACGGGTCATTCACCCTGGGAGCCAGAACTGTACAGGCCAAACCTTGGCTCCACCACTCACTTGTGTAGCCCTGGCAAAGCCCTCCTCCAACCCTGTACTGCAGATGTCCTGCTGCAGAGCAGGGATTCCCACCAGCACACAGACTCCATCAGGGCATCCAAAGTCTGGCCAAGGAGCATCACTGCAGGACTCTTGCTATTACACTGCAAAGCAGGAATTAATGGCAGCTCGGCAAGGGCAAATCCCAAGAAGAATCTAAAGGTAGGACCAGTAGATCCTGGAGGTGGTCAGCTCCCAGGAAGGGATGAATGTGGGAGGGGACACCGCAGACACACCACATAGCACTCAGCAGCCCTCCCGCCCCTCAGCGCCACTGCAAACCCCTTTCCCTCCAGCAGCTCTACCTGAAGCAGGCTTCTCGGGTGGCAGTAAGGGCGGGGTAGCTGGAAGGAAAGAGAACAGTGTCACCCTGCAAACACCAACCCAGCCCGTGCCCTCTGCCCACTCCCTTCCCCAAATACAGACTGACAAGGCCATGGGATCTAGGTTAACCGAGTAGCTTCCCCACGCTCAAGGCTAGAGCTATGATCCTAAGAAGTCACTCACATGAGCTCGTGGATTAAGGAACTCTAGATTCAACGTGATAAAAGCCGATTTGTGGGAGGGACCCCAGGGATGCTCACCATTCAGAGCCTACCCTAAAGCTCAAATACTCTGATTCCTTTCTAGGGACCTTCAGCCCTCCTGAAGGTCCTAGAGGTACCCCCAAGCTCCTAGCCAGCTCAGAAAGGCCAGTGAAAGACATACTCAGTAATGCCAACTGGATCTGCTCTCATTCTCTTTAATCTTCAGAGAACTCATTTGCAGGCCATTAGGAACGAAGGGGCTGCTGCTCTGGGGCTGGGGGCCCTGGGACTTTTTCTTCATTAGCACGCAGGTCAGGGAGCACTATCACGGCTGCCCAGCTGGCACATCCTCCCCTGCCCCCGAGAGAGCTTCATGCTCCAAATCCCACTGTCAAGCCCAGTGGAGGAACCACCCAGACGGTGGCCTCTGACAGGGTAGTTCATCCATGGGACGGTCGGGTCCCACACCACCATAGAGACTATCATTCTCTTCCAAGTCCCCTGTTGGTCCACTGCTTTTTCTAATGAGGCAAGCAAGGGACAGGCCAGTGAGGGATGCTGGAGGGGTTCAGACAGTATGGAAACCCCACTATGACTGGATAAATCGGAGCAACCCATCAACTTCCTGGGCCTCTGCTCACTGCACATACCCTGTGGTTAAGTAGGGGCTTGCAAGGGTTGGGGGTAGCTCCCAACACAGCCCTCGTCACCAGCCAGTTGTGTTTCCCACAACTCTGAATAATACAATGGCAGATACTATTAGTGGCCTTGTTTCACAGATGAAGAAACTGAGGTACAGAGGTTTCACCATTTGCCCAATGTCCCCCAGCATGGGCAGACAAGTGGCACTCATGCGATCTAAGCTAAGCCGTACAGCTCTAGGGTCCAGCTGTGGCTGATACCCGCCCAGCATCTGGCTCCTGGTAGATGCTAAGTCAGCAGTGCTGGGGCACAGAGCAGCATTCCTAGTCCCTCATCCTGCCACCTGGCTGCCCTGTCCATCTGCTGGCTGGGAAGCAGGGTTCCTGGCAGGGAGAGGCCAGAGAGAATCAAGTTCCTGCTAAGATAGCATTTGAAGTCCCCCAGATCCCTGAGACTGTGCTGCACAGGACGGGGACATGGGGACAAGGTACCAGCTCAGATACTACAGGGGCAGAACAGGAGTGCCCAGAGCAGACTAAGAAGTCAGGGGACCATGGAAGACACCACTCATAAAGATGCAGAGTGAGACCAGGGACTATAGAAAGATAGATCAGGACAGCCCCACCTTCCTCAGGGACGCAGGGAACAGAAGAATGAGGCATGGGCAAGGGATTTGGACAGTGGCAGATGGTTCCCAACCCCAGCCTGCTCCAAATTCAGACAAAGGGCAGCGCACTTCAGGCAGGGTTAGGCAGGGGTTGCTGGCCAAGGGGGCATTGTCATGGGCCCTCATAATTAGAAAAGGACAGAAGGGCAAGCACTGCCCAGGAGTGCTTCCTGCGGCACATCAGGCACTGTCCTGGGTGTCACCTTCACCCCCGGATTACAGGGAGGAACCTGAGGCACAGAAGACAAGGGGTTCCACTGGAAGCCACAGAAACAGTTTCCATTTAGACTCAGATTCATCCAGTGCCCAAACCCACTAGGAAGTTCACACAAGGCCATCGTCAGTGCTGCATGCTGAACTGCTGTAGTGAAGTCATCCCCCCAAGTGCTAACCTTAGGAACGACATCTCTTTGGAGGTGGGGTCGTCATAGGGGGAACAAGTTAAAGTGAGGTCGTTAGCGTTGGCCCTCATCCAAAGAAACTGGTGTCCTCGTGAAAAAGACAAATTAGAGAAACGATAGCTAAGGAAGAGGGTGGGTGACACAGGGAGGGGCCCATCAACAAGCCAGGAGGAGGCTGCGGGATCCACCATGCTGATGTCCCAACCTTGTACTTCTAATCTCTAGGAGAGAGAACAGGTTTTGGTAGTTTCTGATCCCCAATCCCACCCCTCCCCCTAACCTCCCCCACCCTGACCCGTGTGTGTGTGTGTGTGTGTGTGTGTGCGTGTGTGTGTGCCAGAAAGTACTACCCCCACACCCAGGCCTCAGTTTCTCCACCCATGTCTGGTGTGAATCATGGGTGGCCTTTAGCAGCCACGTGGTACCTGGCAAGGTAGGCAGTTGATGCAATTGGAAGGAAAGCAGGAGGGGAGGTCTGGGGTGCTTCCCAGCCACAATCCTGGACCACAGTCCCTCCACAGCCCCAGGCGCAGCTGCAGCAGCAGCAGGCCCTCTGGCCCAAGTAAGAGAACGCCACGGCCACTTGCTCTTTTTTGAGGCTGGCTTCTTGGCTCATCTTGGAGATTTCATTTATCAACCCAGCAGGGGGCTGACCAGAGGCCCCAGCATCAATTACTCCTGCCCCTCACCCAAGGTCTGGCTGGGCACAGAGAATCCGCAGGAAAAATAATATGCATGGAGTCTCGGGATGAATCATCTCGGAGGAAGCAGCTGTGTTGATGAAATTTTAAAGCCAACATGAGAAAGAAAATATGAAGTGTGCCACAGTAATTTAGCCCATGAGCGCTCTGGCACATTTTTAATTAAAGCTATTTTGGAGTTAAATAGAGGCTGTGGGGGAGGGGTAGAGGAAGAAGGGGTAGGAGTCGTGGGAGACTCTCTGGCCTCCCACTCAAGGCCACATCAGCTAATGCCAGTTCAGAGAATGATACCCCTTACTCTTGCACCCATGCACCATCTCTCTGCTTTGTGAGAAGCTAGAGGTTTCTCTGGAATATGACAAAATTATGAAATTCAACATGGCAGAGCCACGAGGCTGAGGATGGCGACTGTCTCACCACCCGAGTCCCCTTCAGGATGCTCAAATGCGGTCCTGCAGTCACAGCAAGACCACCTAGATAAACCAATGCACCTTTGCTACCTGATAAGCAACCCTTCTTGGTTAAGCAGACCTTCCTGATCCTGGGTGAGAACCTGCCTTCCTTCTGGGCCTAGAAGGCTATGTGGGGGGCAGCCATGGGCTTCTCAGGTTGTACTCAGCCATGCCAAGTGTGGAGGACATGGATGTGACCATTGCCACTGAGAGTCTGCAACCTGAGTTCGAGTAATTGGAAGCACGGCAGGGGTGGGGACAAGGAGCCACAGGAAGGAGTGTGACAGGACAGAATCAGCCAAAAACAGACATGACAGCCCAGGGCCAAGAAAGCTGGGAGCAAGTGTGGATAGGGTGCACAGAGGGAGACAGGAATGTAGACAGAATCTAGGCAGGGACAGGACAGGGGCAGAGCTGACTCCTGCCCAGGCCTCAAGGCTCCACCTCCTGCAGGAGGGTGGGAGGGGCTGTGGGTAAGGAGAGCCTGCTTATGGACCAGGGCCGCCCTACAAAGGAAGGAGAAATGGGCTGCTCCTGTGGCTTTCATGTTCACCTGTTGTACGAGTCCATGGCCGGGTCCAACCCTTGAAACCGGGTTACAGGTTCCCAGTGGGGCAAAGTGGCCCTGGATAGCAGAGGCAAAAAGTCAAGGGACAACCCCTATTCCTAGAGAAATAGGAGCATGAGCTGGTCTCTGATTGACCTTAAGCGACAGAGCAAGCAGCATCCTGAATTTGGAACTTGCACTCCCACCTGCTTCTCCACAGGAACAAAGAACGTCCAGGCTGAGGCTGGCTCTAGCCATCAACCCCAGGGCCTCCGCTGGGGCCCTAGCATATGGTTCTGGCCTTCACTCTGCAAAGCAATGGCCCATCCTCCAGAATCAAGCACTGGAAGGAAAAACTCCCTTCCCTCCCGCATTGGAACCCCACCTGTCCAGTTGAGCCTCAGTCCCCACATGCCCAGAGAAGCCACTATGTCCTGTAGGCAAAGCCCTTCTACCATAGAGCTCCTGCAACCAATATCAAGCACAAAGGATAGCCTCGTGACTCTGCCTATTGCACACTAAAGCAAGCGTGCATGTGTGCGTGTGTGTGTGTGTGTGTGTGTGTGCGTGTGCGTGTGTGTGTGTGTAGAGAGAGAGCAGGGAAGACGCCAGGCTGTGGGTTCAAACTGTCCACATGGCCCCAGCAGAGAAGGATAATGGAGACGACACAGTGGGACTATATTCACTGCTGAGATGTGAGCCTCCCAACAGCCACCAGTGGACAGAGGAGGCCACAGTCTTCCTGTGCTGGGCGGTGGGCATCAAGCCCAGCAGGTCGCCCAGCAACAGTGCCAGGCATTTGAGCTATCTTTGAGGCTGTTCCCCAAAGAAACACTTAGAGCATCCAGGCATAGTCATTTGTGGGCCAATAGTACGGGAAGGAGAGATTGAGATTAAGCCCCAGGGTGAGTCCAGGGGAGACAGAGACTAGAGGGACTGGTCAAGCCTGCTGGGCTCCCAAAACCACAATCAGGGCACACCACAGCCGCTCATCACCAGGCCCCATGCCACCCTCACCCACAGCAGGAAAGGTTTCTTGTCTCCTCCATGTCTGGCCACAGTCCACAGTTCAGTGCCCTCTCACCTGACACCTGCCCTCCACCACCAGCCCTGACTACCAAGCCTCACCCACCATTCCAATGAGTCCCACTCTGCACAGGCCCGCAACTCCATCTGTCCATGTGAGCTGGGTCAGGCCTGGGAGGCAGGAAGGTGGTCCCAGAGAGGAACTGGTCAGCAAATCCAGTGTGACAAAGCTAGCAGGAGGTGAGAGTTCCATGTGACTCTGTCCACATCTGCCTCCATTCATAGGGACAAAGTGGCCCATTTCTTCACTAATCATGTGACCTTCCTCTCTAGCTGGGTCCAGTGCAAGCCACTGTGGAGCTTGCAGACCCCCAGGAAGGGGCAGTCAACATGATTGAGAAGCCCCAGCTGCCCTGGAACCTGATTAGAGTGAGGACTGGGTTTGTGACCAAGCTTCCTGAGAGGTGGCTAGAGAAACAGCAGGGGTAGGGTGGAAGGAAGCCCCAGGGAAGCTGGAGATAGCCCAGAGCAGTGGCTATTGGGGCACTGTAACCAACACCCCCGTGGTTCACTTACCTGTGGAGGGAACTTGTCACCCTCCAACAGCTTCACCTTGGTCTCCAGTGGCCTGATGTAGGTAGATAAGGGATCTAAAGAACAGAGAAGAAGGAGGAGGTGTGTTAGCCACCAACAGACTCCCCCATGGGCAGACCCCAGCTCCACTCTAACACTCCCTCCATGTGGGCCTCAGAGTCTGGCTTCCAGAGAAGGAAGCTGATGGCAGGTTCCCTGGCCCACGTGTCCTGGGGGTAATGTCTTCTTCCAAGAAATTTCAGGCCCAAAAATTAGTTATAAATATCCATAGCCAGGGATGGCCTGCCTCAGGGCCCAGAGTCAAGTGGACCCCTCTCGCCTATGCCATGGAGAAACTGAGGCCCATGGGCATAACAAGTGATGGTTAATCTTACCTGTCATGTCTACTGGCGTGAGATGCCAAGATTTGTAAAGAGCACTTCTGGGTGTGTCTATATGGGTGTTTCCAGAGATGACTGCCGTGGGCAGTAACTGAGTGGCAAAGACCCTCCCGGGATGTGACAGAACATCCAATAAGCTGAGGGCTCACATGGGCCAGAAGTAGAATCAAGCAGCTTAGTACTCCAAGTCCTCCCCACCCCTACTCTCTCTTTCTCGCCTCACCACCCCTGATCCCCTATGAGGTGAGCAGCCTCCTCTGCCATACACTCCTAACTGCCTCACCTCAGGCCACCCTGAGACTGACACCTTGAAAACCAAACCATAAGCCAATATACATCTTTCTTCCATTAAGCTGTTTTTGGTCGGATATGTTGTCACAGCAAGGAAAGGTTGGCTAACCCTCCAAGCTGGGCCTAGGATTGCTACTGCACCTGCCCTTCTACGGGAGAGCTCACCACCATCTGGGAATTGCTGCAATCCAGTCAGGAAACATATACTAGAGGGGAACATCCCCCTTTCCTACTCAGTTCTCACCTCTTAGTACAACCAGGAGCAGGTGCTGGGGGCCAGGTACCCCAGGAGAGTACCTGGGGGCGTTCCCCAACCACCGATCACTGGGTCCAGCTTTCTAAACAAGGCCAGGGGGGCCGAAGAGACAACCCCATGCATACCACTGCTGAGGAGAGGAAGTCTACCCACCCCCACGACACTGCCCCTGTTTTTTTATCACATCGAAAAAACCGGCTGAGTCTTACCCCATACCACTTCTGTCTCTGTCTCCTAGCCCAGGGTGCAGTGGAGTGCACCTGACTCAACACGGCAGGAGAGAACTCAGGAAGGGAAGAGACAGCAGGACACAGTACTCCAGGGGACTGCAGGACCCGTTCCAAGCACCTCCAGAGCCCAAAGGCATGCAACACCGTATAGTCACACAGCCACCCACTTGAAGACAGATTACTGGGCCTCTTGCTAGAGGTCAGAGAGCTTGGTAGCCAGCTGGGACTCCATCCATAACCACAGTGAGTCACCAACTTCTATCCCCAGCCCCAAAGGACGCAGAGTCTCTTAGGAACTTCATACCCCAACCTTTGACCTCAGAAGACAGGAGACAGCAGACTCTGACCAAAGGCAGCTATTGAATCCACCCCAGGGGATGTGGGGCTTGGGAACAGACCACATGAGCTTCTAAAATTTCTAGGTGCACTGAGGGGCTTGGAATCTGCTGTGGACAAGCCAGGAACACTGGGACAATGAGGCATCTATGTGCTCTAACATGAAGGTGGCATGATCCCAGATGAGCCCACCCTTGGTATCCTTATATCTAATGTTATGTCCTGCCCCTATTCCTACCTCCATCCACGGGCTCTAACGAGGGTCAGATGTGGCGCTTCCTGCTGTAGCCCAACAGGGACATAAGTCCCCAGGAATTCCTGCACCCACACAGGCGCCCAATTCCCTTACCCTTGACCTGTCCGTTGTGTGACACTTTCTTCCCCAGGTCCCTGGGGTTCCTCAGGGACCCCGACCTACTCAGTCCAGGTCCACAGGGCCCAGCAGAGCATCTGGTCCAGCCCAGGTCAGGTAAAAAGATGGGAATTCAGAGGTGGGAGCACAGCCCAGCCTACTCAGTGCTGGAGAACAGACAAACTAGACCCTCCCTCCTCCTCATTCCCAACAGTCATCCCTCAGGAATGTGGAGCCTTTTACCAAGGAGGAGGAGGAGGAGGAAGAGGGGGAGGAGGAGGGGGAGGGGGAGGAGGAGAGGGCAATTCCTTGGCAAGGCCTGGCTGGCCCACCCTCAGGAATAACAGCAGTACCCGGCACAGGGCAGCCCGAATGGGGGAGTACTGCCTCGGGCCCCAGCCTCACCACAGACTCTACACAACAGTCAGCAGCAATACAGGACTCCAAGAAGGAAGGAACAAGTACAGCTGAGACTCCCCTGATCTTCATGTCCTGCATCCTGTCAAGGCGAGGTCCCTGGACACCAGCAGGGCACCAGTAGAAGAGGTACATTCCGAAGACCCCACTGAGTATTGGGGATGTGTCTCAGTGGGTAGAGTGCTTGCCTGGTATGCATGAGGCCCTGGGGTCAATCCCCAGCACCGCACAGGATGGGTCTCATGGGTACTATAATTCCAGTATTTGGGATGTGGAGGCAAGGGGATATGGAGCTCAAGGCTGTTCTTGGCTACATAGAGTTTGAAGCCTGCCTGGGCTACATGAAACCCTGTCTCAAAAATTAAAAAAAGATTCCACTGAGTTAAGACATGAAGACCCCAATCACCTCATCCTGATCCCTGTGTGTATGGCACACACAAGGGACAAGCACCCATTTTCCTTCTTTTCAAGATGAGGCCACAAGGAACAAAATGCCTCACTCATGGGGTATGGGAAACCTCCCAGCCCTTGTCCAACTACCAGCCCCACTCTGCAGTTCAGTCTTGGGGATCACCCCAGGCAAGGCCTTGGAGAAGAGCTTCCCAGTTCACAGAGGGGAGCCAGCATTCTGATATCACCTCCCTCCTGGATTCTCTGCTATAGCAAAATTCCCTGGCATGGCCACGTGGCACACACAGACACACACACCAGGAGACACTGCTCCCAGGCACAACCCTAACTCAGAGCTAGATCCATCCACTTAGGTGTGACCAATGACCAAGTAGGGATGTTAGTTAACTGGTATACTGCCCTTTACAGCCACAGAACCATTTTAAAAAGGTTCTGGATGTTGCTCATCCATCTCCCTCAGTGGTTTTCTGTGGGGTAAGCAAGAAGCCTCCAGCATTTCTCCCTCTCAGTCAGACCACAGTGGGAGTCAGGCCTGGGACCGCAGGCCACAGATGTGCGATCCAGCCTCAGCACCCTCCATGGATGAGCTTGCCTCTGTCTGAGTAGCCAAGGGTCCAACACCTTTCGTCCAGGATGGCAGTAAGGAGAACAGAGCAGTGGCGGAGAAAGGGCAGACAGGCCATTCACAAGCTCCCCCACCAGTCCATGGCCAGCACCAAGCCTCATGGCCCACAGTCCCAACCCAGTAGGTCAGCTGTCCTTGTTGAAGAAGCACAACTGGAGGCCACATCCATGGTGCCAGAACAAGGAATGACCCAGCTGAAGTCCCTTGCCATTTACCCGAAGACCTGGGCTGCTTGCTACACAAAGCAAGATACACATCAGAGCAGGATTTACAGGGAGAGAAGGAGGGGGAGAATCTTTTTATTTTCCAAAAGAACAAAAGTAACAGCTCAAAAGCCATTTGACATCCTCCAGTAATTCCGATGGAATCTAGCCTACAAGAATCAATTCTAATTATAAAGACAGAGTTAAAGTGGCCAGAACTGGAAATAACTATTTGTCTAACAATGCTGAGAGTTCCACCCTGTCATCATTAAAATGATGTTTAGAAAGAGTCTCTCTCCTGAACAACATGGAAAACTATTTAAGATGCCAGTGGAAAGGACTGGACACAAAATTATATGTATAATACCTGCTGCATTTAAAAATATCTACGCACGGAAACAAATTTAGGAAGGAAGCACAGGGAGATACTGACAGTGGCAGTGCACGCATGACGGAATGCGTGAGTTTTTTATTCACACCATTTCTAGTTAATTTTCAAATAATCTACATCTAACGTAACAAGAAATTTACCTTCTAAACTAGAATACCGAATGAAATTATAGCACCTTCCCACCTCCCCCTACTCCAGTGGTCACTCGTTTTTAACATTCTCCATGCCTGACGTTGTCCCCACCCAGTTCTACAAACCAGACTCTCCGGGAGCCAGGCAGCTAGGACTCTAAGTGCCCTTTGGGTCAGGAGCAGAAAGGAAGAAAGAGAGGAAGGGGGCCTTTCTGGGTGGGAGCTGGAGGGCAGGCAGCTCCCTCATGATCTCACCGGGTGCCTCCCAGGCTCTGGGAGATGAGCAGGTAATTAAATTAATCCCAGGGCCTGAAGTAACAAGGGCTGGAGCCACGAGGGAAAGAAACATCACTGCCCAGCTTGGCTGCCTGTGGGCAAAATGAAGGAAATGACCACTAAGAGGCCTAGGATGAGCTGGCCAAGGTGCTCCCCAACCCCTCCTGACACTCCCTCAGGCCATTTCTAGGAGGAGCATGGTCTAGCTTCTGTCTGTCTCACTTCCAAGAAGCAGACATTAGCCCTACTTCCCCTTCCCCTTCCCCGGGCACCCTCTGCTCCCGATGAGCACTCTTCTGGCTTTGAGGAGCCCTCAGCTGGTCCTGCCGGTGACCTCCAGGCCACTCTGCCTGCTGAAAGACTATGAGGTGAAGCCTGGTTTCCCTTCCTAGCAAGATGTTGCCACCGCAGCCCCTTCTCCAGCCCTTTTGATAAGAAATAGAATCAAGAACTAAGTGTGATGCCTCTATAACCCCCTCCTCACTTCACTCAACACATAGTAGGATCACGGAAAAAAAGCCTGAGGACCTGCCCACACATCAGGGGCTGCATGTTCCTGACAGCTCTGCCCCTCTGCTTCTGGGGACCTTCCACATCTCTCTGGCCAGACCCAGGGTGCTGTGCTTGCACAAGTCTACTGAGGGATTGGAAAGAAGCTTCACAGCAATTCAGGTGAACGGAGGCACAGTGAGCTCCCCATCACAAAAGAGAACAAGTCTGGAACACAGAAGACTCCTGGCATGGCTGTGGGGAGGCCACAGGCATAACGATGGCACAGGGAGCTGCTTCCCTCCTCAATGCTGGATGGGTTCTTGGTGCCCGCTCTAATCCTCGGAGGGACCTCCCTCGTAGGTGGCAGAACCCTGTCTTCCAGAGGAGAGATATGGGATGTTCTGAGGTCTGCTGGAGGATGTAGAGCCAGACACCCACAAGACCAAGAAAGCACCACTCCCTTTCTGGGAGGAGCCCTAGCTGATGAATGAGTGGCAAGGACAAGCATGTCTACTTAAGGGACAAGATGAAGAGGTGTAGCACTTGGGAGAGGAGGCAAAGCACAGTGTGCCCACTGGGAAGCCAGAGACTCCTTCCTGAAGGAGGTGGGCCCTGAGTTAAGCAGGGCCCTGACAGGCAGGCACAAGGCAGAATATTCAGGAGGTATGTGCTGGTGCCACAGCCTGAGCAAAGACAGGAAGGTAAGACCCGACAGGTACAGGTCAGTTCCCATCGCTTCCTGGCTGGCCAGCAACGCAGGAGGTACAGGTGTTATTTATGGATAAAGCAAGAGGTCAGAGAGAGGTGTATCAGGAAGCACCAGCCAGGTAGATTGAGAAGCCTGAGCACCCTCAGCTAGCTGCCCACAGTTCCACCAGTGAGTGCAAAGGGCGGCACAGGTCACAGTGGCTGCTGCAACAACAATGACACTGAGTACCAGGGGTGGGACAGAGTTCTCACGTCCACAAGGGACAGCAAGAAAAGAACCATCTTCCTACCCACATTCACAAGTTTCTGTGAGCACCTACTGTGTGCTTAGAGTAAAATCCATCACCTCCATAGTTTCCACATGAAGTCAAGGAGGTAAACCCTGAACTGCGACTCCTGTTGGTTCAATAAGATACCAGAGCCTCAAAGTGTAAGTCTAAGGCCACACACCGAGATCACTGCAGGCCTGGGATTTCAATCTGATCTGTCCACAGCCAAGCTCTGTGCACCCCACCTTGTGCCCCACCACACAGCCCTGTGGGTCTGGCATGATGACCCTGTCATCATAATACCATGACCCTGTCACCATAATACCATCATTGCCGATGCTAAGCATTCTGCCACCTCACCAATGCTGATGGAGAAACCAAGCTGGGGGAGGGGGGGCAGTGACTGCCCTGTCACAGAGCTCACAGAAGTAGGGTGAAATATGATGTATGTGTATCCCAAGCCTGAAGCTCCTCTGGTGCATGAAAAGGGACTTCTGAGGTTACCTCCCTCTCCTTCCTTTCCCTCCTGTCTCACAGCAGAATTCTCTTCGAGAGGCAAAGGAACTTTCAAACTCTCACACAGTCCCAGGCTCTAGGTTCTCCACTCTGAACTACATTAACCTTGGCCTCTCTCTCCGCTAGGACTTCTACTCCAAGATCATCAAGCAAGCCCAAAGCTCTAGGTGTAGCAAGACTTGGAGTAAGGAAGGTTCTAGTCTATACAAAGGCTCTACAGCCTGTGGCGCTGACCAGGAAAATTCCACCTGGCAAATTGGCACCAATATCTCTGCCACCCATTTCCCTGCCCAGAGACGTGGGACGGCAGAAACCTACAGACTTACTGTGCCAGCTCCAGGGCTGACACAAACTGCCACACCCAGGGACCAGCCTCTCCCCATGTCTCAGCCACACCCAGGGACCAGCCTCTCCCCATGCCTCAGCCACACCCAGGGACCAGCCTCTCCCCATACCTCGGCCACACCCAGGGACCAGCCTCTCCCCATGCCTCAGCAGCCCCATTAAACATCAGAAGCAGAACTGACTAAGGAATGCCCTTTCCCGTACCTGCTCCACAAGAAAAAGAATCAGTGAGGGGAGCCACAAGTCTGCAGTGGGCTCTCAGCCTCTCCTGATAAGGCTGTACCTGTCCCCTGCCATCTGCTTATGTGCAGAAGAGCACTCTCCAGGCTGGGGACACCCATGCATCAGCCTGCCTATGCCCAGCTTCTTGGGCCACTGGGACATCAGTGTTTCATTCCCAGAGAAGCCGCAAGGCTGGGCAGTCAGCACTGAAATCAGGAGTGAGCCCAGATCTGGCGTGGTTCATCTAGTCCTCACCCTGGTCCAGGGTCTGCCTGGTAGATCCTAATATTCTCAACCAAAATCACAAACTCATTTCTCCGTCCACTTCTCAAGAGGCCTGATGCATCACTGGGGCTGGTGAGATGGCTCAGCAGGTAAGAGTGCTTGCTGTCAAGTCTGATGACCTGAGTTCAATCCTTGGAACCCCATGATAAAAGGAGAGAACTGACTCCATGGTACAGGATCTCTCTCTCTCTCTCTCTCTCTCTCTCTCTCTCTCTCTCTCTGTCATCATATCTTGCTCACTGCCAACCCTAATTTCACCATCGAGAGAAGTTGTGCAGATATCAGTCAGTCAGGACACGCAGCCCGTGGCTCTCAGCACTCAGCTATACACGCCCCGGGGCTCCCTAAGGAGCTTTTAAAATCTGATTTGGGGGCTGGAAAGATGGCTCAGCAGTTAAGATCATTGGCTGCTCTTGCAGAGCACATGGATTCAGTTCTCAGCACCCAAATGGCATTTAATAACCATCTGTAATTCCAGTTCCAGGGTATCTGATGTCCTCTTCTGGCCTCTTTGGGCATTACACAACATGAGTGCACTTACATACATGCAGGCAAAACACTCAAATGCATGAAATTTTTCAAAAATAAAAAAAATTAAAAATAAATAAATCTGATCTCTTCCTGAGGCCAACTGAATGGGGGCAGGGGATACTGGGCATCAGTATACATTGTGAAGGCCTCCCAGTGGTACTAATGTGCCCCTGGGACTGGGATGACTGGAATGGTCCACCTCTCAGCTTCCTTCCCAAACAGTCCTCAGTCTCCTGGTCCGGACTGACAACCAACCATGGTGCTAAACTCCAAAGGAAGTACAGCCTGAGAACTAAGCTGGAGATGCATGTGCCAAGCCTTAACTAACAGAGAGGGGACCCAGAGAAAGTCAGGGGAATGTTGCTGTAGCAGGCAGTCAGGTCTCAGGCAAGGGCCAGGGGCTGTGTGAGGGCTGAGCACACTGGTCAGGAGAGATGGCGAATATATCCAGAAAGACACCTAGGGCCATTCCAGCTATGTGTAGGGGTGGCTGACCAGCACATGGGCGGTGAGAAGTGGCTGGAACTTCACCCGATGAGTGGGCATCAATGGTAGGGGTCAAATGCCCCGCAACGTGATAAAGAGGGGCTCCAGGCAGATCCTGCTGAATAGTGCTTCATTCAGGCACACAAGAACGTGCCATGCTGGGTGGCAGGACTCTAGGGTCATGGTCAAACAATGACAAAAATGAATACACTGGTGTCAAACATCAAACAGGCTACGTCTCAGAAATGTGATAGGGTGGGGAGCAGATCCCAGAAGAATGCCAAGAACACCATTTACATAAGGCTTGAAACCCTACAAAGTATGAGTCTATGCTATTTACTGACACCTGCTGGACAGGAGGACTTAAAAACAAAACATACATAAGAATGAATATGATCTGACTCAGGCCATGGCTCTCTGGGAAAAGAAGGGAGGACAGAGGAAGGGACAGCAGGTGGGGCCAATGACACACGGCCATCCTGAGCCCTGCCTGTGAGCCTGATTTTTTTTCCCTTCTCTCTCTCTTTTTTGAGACAAGGTCTCAAGATATAAAACTTGGCTGGGCTGGAACTCACTATGTAGACCAGGCTGGCCTCTGTCTCCTAAGTGTTGGGATTAAAGGTGGGCACCACCATGCCCAGTTGACTCTGACTTCTTAAAAGAAAATGATCTGGAGGCTTGAGAGATGGCTCAGCAGTTAAGAGCACTGACTGCTCTTACAGAGGACCCAGATTTGATTTCCAGCATCCACATGATGGCTACAAACCGTCCTTAACTCCAGTTCCAGGGGAATCCAAAGCCCTCTTCTGATCTCCATGGCATTGCACGACATGGGTGCACTCACATACATGCAGGCAATACACTCATACACATAAAATGAAAAAACAACAACAAACAAAAAAAAACGATCTGAGGCTGACGTGCCTTAGTGCCAACAATGTGGTAAGGGGCGCTGTGGAATAAATGCCTGTTTAAACTTACTGTTCTTATACTTTTTTAAGCTCAAGAGTCTGGGCACCCAACAGACCTTCCAAAAATGACACAGGGAACTCCTGATGCCCAGGCTGCTTCCAGACAGACACTCTGGAAATGTCCCTAGCAAAGGTCTCCACCAGTGGGAGCGGCCAACAGCAGCAACCCAGGAGCCTGTGGGAGAAGCAAAGTGTGTCTATGAGAATGGACCTGGGGGGCAGAAAGTCCTTCCCAAAGTACAAAGCCCAAGTCAGCAGCAGCCCACTGGCTCTGAGACCTCAAACAAGCTTATTCCCAATCCTCCACCTGCTACAAGAAATGAGGACAGAAGGCCCAGACAACCTAGAGGGCATGACAGGGATGTGACTCAGTTTCCCAGGAGACAGCGTCCCTACAATAAATTAGGCAGGACAGGGAGGACCTGCCCAGGGAGGAGTGAGGCAGAC
This sequence comes from Nannospalax galili, assembly GCF_000622305.1. Taxonomy (NCBI): domain Eukaryota; kingdom Metazoa; phylum Chordata; class Mammalia; order Rodentia; family Spalacidae; genus Nannospalax; species Nannospalax galili. The sequence goes on along the minus strand of NW_008360325.1, from coordinate 4,790,669 downwards.
ACTGAAAATTGGGCTTCCCTACAGCAAAACCGACAGCAGGGTGACAGAAAAGATTAGGGACAAACCAAGCCTGACGGAGCCATCCTGGCGGAGTTCCTGTGGGGGAGGCCTTCCCCAGCCACTGAAGAGGACTGAGCATTTCACCCCAATGCAAGAGAGGACACAAGTGTTAGGCAGTGCTCAGGAGAGCCTCTGGGGCTTCTGTTCAGAAGGGATAACCTGGGGCCTGAGGAGAAGGCTCAGTTGATAAAATACCTACCTGGAAAGCATGAAGACCTGAGTTCGGATCCCCAAGCACCTGGGGGAGGCCTTCCCCAGCCACTGAAGAGGACTGAGCATTTCACCCCAATGCAAGAGAGGACACAAGTGTTAGGCAGTGCTCAGGAGAGCCTCTGGGGCTTCTGTTCAGAAGGGATAACCTGGGGCCTGAGGAGAAGGCTCAGTTGATAAAATACCTACCTGGAAAGCATGAAGACCTGAGTTCGGATCCCCAAGCACCCATAAAAAAAAAAAAAAAAACCAGTAACGGTGGAGTGCGCCTTGTAACCCCAGCAATGCAGTGACACTGGGTGGGGACAGCAGAAACAAGCAGATTCCTTGAAGCTTACTGGCCAGCCAGTCTAGTGGAATCCATGAGCTTCAGGTTTGGGGAGGGACCTCAAAAAATAAAGGTGGAGAGGGATCAAGAAAGACACCCATTATGAACCTCTGACCTTTTACGCACATGTATGCACATCTGCATACATCCATGCACACACCCACATTAAGCAAGTACATACACCACTCTTACTCATATACACACCAAAAAGGAGGAGGGGGGAGAGGAAGAGGAGGCGGTGACAGCAGGGCCTGGGGAGGGAGCCCTAGCTGCAGCAGCGCCACCTCAGCTTTCCCCAGTGACAACACAAGAGTCCTGTTCTGCAGGTGGACAGTAGGAAGCAGGACAGAATTGCCCAAAGATGCCTATACCCTAGTCCCCAGAATACATGAATGTCCCTCACAAAAGGGGACTCTAGCTGAGATTAAGGCCGACAGAGCTCAGAATGGAGAGATGACCCTGGATGACTCAGGGGACCCAACCCTGCTGCAAGAATGGGGAAAGAACACAGGCACAGCAGGAGAGCTGGGGAAGGTGGGAAGAAGGAGTCTCCCCTCAAGGCACCCTGCAGACATCCACTCAGCATTTCCGACCTCTAGGATGGTAAGACACAAACTTAAGTTTGGGACAGCCATGGGAAACTGACACAACGAACTAAGAATCGATGCAAGTCAAGGTCCACTGTGGCTGCAGGATGGCAGGGCAGGTGGGGCCTCAGCAGGGCCAAGCTGGGCTCAGCTGGCGCCTAATGTGGCTGACATATCCCTCTCCACCAAGCCGCTGTGGGGACATGCTGGGGTACCACAGAGGCAGGGGAGACAGGAGAGGGAAGGAGTGGTACCAATACCAAGTCCAAAGGCAAGCTGAAGTGTGCTGGGCAGGGCATCTCCACTCCAATGTCCTCTCAACAAAATGGGGACCTGCACCAGGCTTCCCAACCTCCCCCAAAGCAGGGAGTGGCACCTGTATAAAGCCCTACTGGGGAGGGATGGCAGCTACTGCGGGTGCTGGCACTGAGACGCAGGGGGCTGCCAGTCTGGCTTTCACTCTGATAATATCATTACGTCACCCGCCAGCTCACTCAGTGACCTTCACCCAGAAATGCAGCCAGAGCCTTTGGACCCAAGGTTCTCCCCACAGCAAAGAGGAGGGTCACAAGCTTCTCAGCTCAAAGGTCACCTGCTGGCCTCGGGCACAGCCTGGAAAACCTTCCACTTCCTGCTTGGCTCCTGGCACTGTGTAGTCACAGAAAGGCTGGTTACCTACTTCACAGCTGTGTAACCTTATACCAGTGCCCAGCCATCTCTGAGCTCCTTGGGATCATCATCTATAAGCTGAAAGCATGGTGTCCCCTCACAGGGTGACTAGAGGGGTGATGGACAGACTCTGGAACATGGGGATCAGAGCTCCTGTAGCTCAGGAGTGGGGTGAAGCTAGGTAATTATAATCTCCTAACGCCTTCCAAGTCTCCACCAACACAAACTCTGGGTTTGAATCCCAAACTGGCCACTTAATCCCCATGTGACACAAGGGACTTTCATTAGGCCTCAGCATGATCTCTGAAAGGGGAGGGCCCTTTGCAGAGATGAGCAAACCCAAGTCTGGACCCCAAAAGGGTGACCTTCACTGCTGTTCTAGGCCATGTGCCAGTCATGTAGGACTGTGCCCCTCTGTTTACCCCCTCAGAGGCTGGCCAGGCTTGAGAAGCAGAGAGACAGAGCAGGTCATTTGCTCTCAGAACTGCATCACAAATGCACAGATCTACTCAGCCATCTCCCCTGCCACCTGCCTATGGAGGAAGGTCACCAAACAGCCTCCTGGGACATGGTCACACTACTTCCCAGCTGAGCACTCCAGATGCCTGAGCCTCGTTCCCTGAACCCTTTGCTCTCACCCCTCACTCATTACACTTTCCTTTACTAGCGGCGCCTTTGGCCATCTCAACACATGAGCTCCTGAAGGGCCCTGCACTTCTGGCCACAGCCCCAGCTTCTAAGGACCTGCCCTCCCCACCCCTGACACACACAGGTGAAGTCCATCTGAACGTGCTGTCCTAACCCACCGCATGGGGTATTTCTGTTCAGGTGGTGAGCATGCCCACAGCAGGCTCCCAAGGCACCTACGGCAGCAGGGAACAAGGGAAGCCAGCTACCCTGGTGTGCTCCATGCTTCTCTCTCCCCTCACAACCCACACACGGACAGAGCAGGAGCCAGGAGCCCTGCCACCTACTGAGGACCCCTGGCAACAGAGGGCACCAGCCAGGGGTGTATCTGAGGTCCCACTGTAAGGGGATGCACAAACACCTGAGACACAGAAGACAGTCCTTGTGCTGGGGCCTGAGTGCAAGGCCTGGCCCTGCCACCTGCCTGGCTGTTTGCCTCTGAATGGGTTCCTTCCCCTTTCTGGGCTCCAGGGCAGCCTTCCGTCAACAGGGGAGTTGACAGCTTCCAAAAACCCCACAGCACAGGCAGCCATTGATGGGTAGGTACAGGTGAGAATGGTTCAGCCAGGAGTATGCCACGGTGCCTTCCCATAAGGCTGTGCTGCTTTAACAAAGATATGAACCAGAACAGACCCAAAGGTCAGACAAGAGCCAGTGCCAGGGTGAGGCCAATATTTGGTTACTACGGAGAGTAAACAGGCCTCAGTACTCCACAAGGAGGGCCCTCCTGGAGTGGGGCGGGAAGAGCTGGGTATGAGAGACACCCTTTGTGTCACCACTCCACAGGTGACAAGCACAGCCATCTTCTAGTCCCAGAAGGGAAGGATGGCACAAGGCCCTGAGAGGGGACCTGGGAGCCTGGGAGCACAGAACAAAGACCCTGACTTGTAGCTAGCCCCTGCTGAAGGGGGCCACCAACTTGCCCAAGGTCACAGGGCAAGCGTTCGGCATGGCCAGATGAGGGCAGGGTCCCACAGTAGCCCATGAGAACTCATACCTGAGCCTCAAGCCCCTTCTCCTCCCTGGCATGTGGCCAGCTATGGCCATTCATTTGTCCCTGGTCAGAGGACAACAGTGCTGATAATGAGGGCCAGGCATTACAACCTCATTAGGGAAAATAAAATCTGTATTTCATAAGAGTTCACAATGAGGGAGGGAGGGAGGGAGGGAAGGAGAGGAGTGGAAGAGAAGGGAGGGAAGAAGAGAGAGAAAAAGAAAAGGGAGGGGAAGGGAAAGGAAAGATAAGACTCCATTTATGGTGTGGATATGAAGTAACCCTCCAAAGGCTCACGTGCTGAAGGCTTGGCCTCCTGCTGGTGGCTCCAGTCACTGAGAAGCATGAAGGCTCATGGTGTAATCAACAGATTAATCCGTTAATGGACTTGCTGACATTGGGAGGCGGTGGAATCGTCTAGAAGGGGGTTCTAGTTGGAGGCAGCAGATCACAGGGGCGTGCTCTTAGGTACTGAGTCTTTTCCTGAACCCCTTCCCTGCTTCCTAGCTGCACATGTAAGCAGCCCTCTCCACCACACGGGCTCACTGCTGTGATGTGCTTTCTGCTATGGAGCCGAATGACTGGACTGAAACCATGAGCCAAGATAAACCCTTGATTTCAGAACTTGCTCCCCCAGAAACTTTGCCATAGCAAGGAAAGGCTGAGTAACACCAGCACAGGTCACATTCTCCTAGGAGAATGCCAACAATTAAACATGTTGATTAGAAAATCACCATTATCAGGGGCTGGAGAGATGGCTCAGCGGTTAATAGCACTGGCTGTTCTTGCAGAGGACCTGGGTTCAGTTCCCAGTATCCACATGGCAGCTAACAACTATCAATAACTCCAGTTCCAGGGGCTCCATCACCCTCTTCTGAGGGTGCATTGCACCCTACCTTCTATATGCAAGCAATACACTCATAAACATAAAGTAAAAATAATAAATAAAATAGTTTTTAAAAAGAGGCTAGGTTTGGTGGTGCACGCCTTTAATCCCAGTACTCAGGAGGCAGAGGCAGGCAGATCTCTGTGAGTTCAAGGCCAGCTTGGTCTACATAATGAGTTCCAGACCAGCTGGGACTATAGGGAGAACCTGTCGAAGAAAAGAGAAAAGAAAAGGAGGAAGGAAGGAAGGAAGGAAGGAAGGAAGGAAGGAAGGAAGGAAGGAAGGAAGGAAGGAAGGAAGGAAGGAAAAAAATAAATAAATAAATCACCACTATACCACCAGTGTTGGTCAGTAGGTACATGTGCATGAGTGTTTCACAGAGACCAGGAGAGCCAGGCAGAGGACCGGAGTGGGGCTCTGTGGCAGGGTGCTTGCTACTGAGGCCCTAGAGTCTACCTCCAACACCATAACAACAAAAGAGATACTGACACGGCAAATAGGAGTTAACTGTCATTTATAAAGATATACCCTGTAAGCTTTCTGTGGGGGACCCATCTTCCTCACCAAGACCAGTGTACATCAGGTGCCCCTGTCATTTGTGGACCACTAGTGCCCCCAAACACACAGCCCCAATACTGACAAAACACCAGACAAATCAGTGGACAGTCTACCAAATCACTGGTTTGTGTTCCTTCAAAATGTCGACAAAAGATGTGGGCATGCTTCCAGATGACAGGAGGTAGAGAGAGAATGTACCACATGTGATGGTGGATTAGAAAACAAATGTAACCGGCAGGCGTGGTGGCACACACCCTTAATCCCACCACTTGGGAGGCAGAAGCAGGGAGATTTCTGTGAGTTTGAGGTCAATCTGGTCTACATATTGAGTTCTAGGTCAGCCAGACAGGGCTACATAGTGAGACCCTGTCTCAAAATAACAACAGAGCGAGAGTGAGAGTGAGAGGATAAGAATGAGAATGAGAATGAGAAAGAATGAGAATGAGAATGAGAATGAGAATGAGAATGAATGAGAATGAGAATGAGAATGAGAATGAGAATGAGAATGAGAATGAGAATATAGGGCTAGAGAGATGGCTCGGTTGGTGTGAGGACCCGAATTTGAGTCCCCAGAACCCACACAAGCTGGGCACAGTGACAGGAGCTGTAATCTCAGCACTCCAATGGAAACTTGCAGGCCAGCTAGCCTGGCCTTTGCAATGCAGTGGTAAAGAACAGAGACCCTACTTCAAACAAGTGGAAGGTGAGGACCAATGCCCAAGGCTGTCCACTGACCTCCATACGTATGGCATGATAAGTGCATGCATGTGCAAAGACACAAGTGCAAATGTTCCTGACACTGTAAGTCTGGATTTACATCAACAGAAGCAGGGAAAAAGTTTTCACTGGGCCCAGTGTGTCACCTCTGCTACTTTCCTCATCCTCACTACAACTTCTGAAAGACAAGCAATTATTTCCACTCACAAATGGGGAAACTGAGGCCCAGAGACAGGTGGTAAATCACTTAAGATCACAAAGTAGGGAGTGGTGAATCTGGAACTTGAACTACAGTCCAAATTCTTCCTCACCAAGCTCGTGGTCTCTGGGATCTATTGTACCTATTGCAACCCAGATGGTTGTGGGCTGGAGGAAGGAAAGGGTCAAAGGTCACAATGATCACCTAAGGGACGCTGGCTCGGCCACTGTCTGGTTCTCGGTGATGCCAGACAGGTAAGCTGGTCCCTCTACTGCCTGTCCTCAGTTTCCCCAACACAAACCACTGTAAACATCTGCTTTGAATGAATAAAAACAAAACCAGCCCCAAAGAAGTAGCTGTGTCCAGATCTTCACCGTGACTCCCTGGTAGAGAACAGAGGGAGGCTCTGGCCCAGCCAGGTCGACCACACACCAGTCACCAGCAGCTGACTCACCCTTGCACTGGGAGAACAGAAAGAACAGTCCTGGGGGAGTGCTCCCAACAGGGGCTGGGCTGTGTGGGTTCAGGCTTTTCTACTTCATCTTCCTGAGTTTCTCTAGTGAACATCCTGCCCCTTTAAATCTTAAAGACCAACTCTTTGTCAGGCACTCTGCTCCCATGGAGTGCTGTGTTCAGTCAGTCAGCTGCAACCTGAGCTCTTGAGCTCTAAACACTAGGCACAGGGACCCAAGGCTTCTCAGCCCAGAGCAGTTGCAAAGGGCACATCACTGAAGCCTGTCCTGTTGGGTCTTGTGACCAAGAGAGACATCTGCTGAGCTACACGGAGGTCTGGTCTAGGAGAACCTAGGTCAGCCAATGAACTTTCTATTGCCATTTATATGCATGTAGTAAATGTGCATGTGTGTATATGTGTGCTCCCAACTGTATGGGTACATGTGTGGGTACATGTGTATGTATGCATGTAGAGGCCACAGGTTGATGTCAGCTGTCTTCGATCCCTCTCCACCTTATATGCTAAGACAGGGTCTCTACTTGAACCCAGAGCTCCCTGACTTGCCTAGTCTGGCTAGCCAGCTTACTACAGGGAATCCTGCCTCCATTTCCCAAGTACTGGGATCATAGGTGAGTCACCATGGCTACCTGGCTGGCATTCACATGAGTGCTGGGAATCCGAACTTGGTCCTCAGGCTTACATAGCAAGCACTTTACCTGCTGAGCCATCTCCCCAGCCTCCCCTCACCCCCAAGCCTGAGAACTTTCTGATCTCAGTTTTCCTATCTGTAAAGCAGTAATAACCACTGTCACGGCAAGACAACCACAAGGGTGCCAGTAGTAGGGGCTGAGGCAGGAGGACTGCCTCAAGTTCCAGGCCAGCCTGGTCTACGTGATAAATTCCAGGCCAGCCAGGGTTACCATGGGATATCTTGTCTCAGAAAAGAAAAAAGACAAAGATTCCCATTAGGACAGCCACCTTGAAGAAAACCACAGGGGCAGGAAGGATGATGAACACGTCACCTCACACAACTCCTCTGTGCCAGGCGCCAGACAAGGAAGGCTGCTCAGCACTGCGTGCCTGGATGCTCAGAGTGGCCCCGGGTGGAGAAGAGAGTCAGAGCTTCAGAGAGGTTTGGCAGATGGTATTCCAAAGCCATGGACTGGACCAAGTAGGGAGTGATACTCTCAGAAGGCCTCGAGGGAGCTCAGTGCACTCAAAACAGCCCCCATGACCTCCAGGGCAGGGAACTGAGCTGAGTCACCAGGTGCCAATCATAAAACCCCACCAAGCAAGCAGCTTGGTGGATCAACAGCCTCAATGCAAGTCAGACCAGACACCAAGTCCACAGGAGCCTGGGAAGGAAACCTAAGTCTACAGAGGAGTCCCCAGATCAGACGAAGGAGCCAGGCCACCTCCCGGGATGCCTACTACCCACCACAATGCAATGGGAATCTAGTTATAACAAGCAAGCAAACAGCTCCCCTAGGCCTGGGGCCAAAGCACTGACATTGAGAGGGCCAAGCCCAGCACAGCCCCTTGTTCCACTTGACCAGAGACCACGTGCCAAAACATCACAGTCAGATCCTCCATTCAGCCCAGAACCTGCCAAAGACATCTCACCACATCAGCTCACACTGCATCAGCCACACATAGCGTAGAAATATCCCCTCTATGCTAGGCCAAGTCTACCCTGGCCTGCCAGTCCTGGCCATGAAGCTTAGCCTCTGCAGTGCACTGACCCAATGACTTCTGACTTCAGCCTCCGCTCCTTGCAAGCTCCTGAGGCTCCTGAGGCTGACACAGTCTCACAAGAGTGGGGCCGACTATGGAGCCGACTATGGGGGCAGAAGCCTAGGCCAGATAATGAGACAGCGTTCCTACCCCTTTCCTACGGTCTCAGAGGAGGACAGCATTTACATGGGCAAGTCTACTGCTCTTTGACACCCCAGCAGCAATGGAGGGCCAAGCTTTCCACTCTATGCACCAAATGATGGTGCAGACCTCAACCAAGGCTCCTGATATGGGGAACCAGATCAGGCAGTTGCCAGGAAGCTCCCCTGGGACTCCCCTCCAGGCTTCCCAAGAGACCTCACAGTCCTGGTTGTGAGGCTAAAAAGCCTCAAGAACAGGTGTGAAAAGGCTCCAAGCTGGGCAGGGAGACCCTGGCTCCAGACCCACAGGACTTAGGGGGACCAGCTGCCATCTCATCCTGCAAAACTGGACATGTGTCATTAAGAGTGGGCAGCCCCACAGCAAGCCGGTACTCCTGGTGTGTCAGAGCAGCAGACAAGAGCTTAACCACAGTCCAACCATCGAGTACCTGCTCCACACCTGGTTTCCTCCAGGGGTACATTGGCTGGGCAACCTCTCGCTCTCCCTGGAAATCCACTTTTCTGCCCTTCACTGGGTACCAGGATGAGGCACCATGAGCTGCTCTTCATGCGGCATTCCTAAACAGCGCCTCATAAGCAGCGTATCCTCAGCTCCCAGTTTGCAGCCCAAGACACAGGCTCCAGAGGCCAGGGGTCAGCTACAGTGGTCCCAAGATCCACAGGCCACCCGGCCACCCACCATGGCCAACATGAAGGAATTCCAACCTCGGGTCCTGCCCTTCGGCTTTAGGGGGCCTCTGGAGCTCATTCTCTCCCTTCTCCTGGAGGCCTAGAAGTCTGACCCCATTATGTCTTTGTCAATTGGTCACTGTAAGACACGGTCCATGTCACACTGCACAGCAGGCACCGTGCACAACAGCTTAATTCCTGTGGTTCCTCTACAATGTTAAGCAGCACTCCGGGGGCTCTGGAGCCAAGGAAGCTCATAGAAAGAGGAACTAGGGAGAAAGCCCAAAATCACAGCCCACAGCCCTATAGTCACCCCAGTCTCACGCTCCAGAACACACAGGCTAAGGGTCCATCCTCATGACACCAGACCCAACCAGAGACTCTGTGCACTCTTGAGACCATCCCAGTCTTCCCCTACTTCCCTAAGAAGCTCAACCACAAACCCTGAGCCCTATCTAAGCTCAGGCAGGCCACCCAGGTAGGGCCAGCCCCTTCTCTGGGCTCCAAGAGCAGTACAGGAAGAAGCGAAATGGATCTTACACTGGGGATATGCCACGCCCCACTGCCACCTCCACCCCAGCCTGTCCAAAGAATCCCGTAACATGGGCAGCCACGGTGGACACAGGCTCTGGCTGGGTCAGCCCCGAGCCCGCTCCTGGACCTAGAGTGCCTCTCTGAGTTCAGGCCCCAAATGCTCCACAGAAGAGGGGCATGCATGGGTCAAGATGGGTGGCTGTGTCCCGAACCCTACCCAGTGATGAACTCTGAGCCCTGGGGTCTTTCAGAAAACAAGACTGCCCAACAGCAACCTTCCCACGGTCACTGCTACTGTGATGGGCAGAATGAATCGTTTATGGATTGACGCGTTGGAACAGCGCGAGCTTGGGCAAGTTACCCTGGCAACCAAATAATTCTGTAAGCAGTAAGTACTCCATTTAGGCAGCTTAAAAAGACTCAGACATGCAGGACAGGCAGGGTCAACAAACGGAGGCTCCGAATCACAGAGCCCAGGGACCCACAACTGTCCCACACTCCAGGAGCCTCCATGCTAGGTCTTAGAGTCACAGACACCAGGACAAGGGCCTGTCTAGGGGCTCCAGCAGCCAGGAGAGAGGAGCCAGGATGCACCACAGGCCCCACAAGGGGTGACACATCTTCCGAGGACCTGCTGTGCCAGGTTGGGCAAAATATGCCTCTGTTCAGACCAGTCCCTGCCTTTACTACCTCCCCTATGTCACAAAACAGTGTGGCTGGGCACAGCAAAGCCTTGAGAGGCTGACTTGGACCTTCCCTGTGCTGAAGAAACAACAGAAGCCCAGAATGGGAAAGGTGCTTGGCTGGTCACATAGGTGTGGCACGGGGGCTGGTGTGCCCAGGTGTGCAAACTCAATGCTGGGTCTCTCAGCTAGGCCTGGCAGGCCAGGAGGTAGTGTGGACTCAGCTAGCCCAGGCGGGGGGGTCAGGAGGTAGTGTGGACTCAGCTAGTCCGGGCGGGGGTCACAAGGCAGTGTGGACTCAGCTAGCCCACGTGGGCGCCAGGAGGTAGTGTGGACTCAGCTAGCCCAGGCAGGGGCCAGGAGGTATTGTGGACTCAGCTAGCCTAGGAGGGAGCCAGGAGGTAGTATCGAGTTGGCCTAGCCTGGAGAACCAACCACACCCCACCCGGGCCTGCCAGCTCTGAGCACCATGCCCAGCACACATAGGACCAGAGCTGGGGTTCGAATCAGGACTGCCCCACAGAGAAGTAATATCCCAAACCTGTTGGGGGTCAGCCCGAGGAGTGGAAGGAAAATTCATGCAGAGAATGTCCCTCTGCTTGAGAGATGTGTGGCTTGGAGTTCTAATGGAAGCAAGAGGTCACAGCAGAGACACTGCTGGCTCTCTCCCCCTTACACACTTAACACACATGTGCATACAAGCACACATACTCACACCTATGAGCACACACATGCTTCTGCACATAGGTATGCACAAATATGTGCACAAAAGTATGCTCCCATAAATACCTCTCTACACATATGTATGCATCCATATATGCACACATATATGCATATACACACATATATACACATGTATACATACCACTGAGACACAGGTCTAGGCACTTAGGTTACATGTACACTCACTCGTGTGCACACTCACCCACATATGCATTTATGTGCATATAGGTAGGCGCACAACTGCCTCTCCAGTGTGAGAAAGCAGTATGGAGCTGGAAAGCTGTCAAGGGGTCATTTATTTCAATTATTAAAACAGCCACTTACTTCGAGCCGTCTATAATGCCACTTAATTACCTAGTACATAAAACTGCCCTTGCATCTTAGTACAGCAATAAATCAACTGAAAACCAAAAGTGGTCTAACACATTCTAGCGGGAGATTCAGGGGGGTAAGGAGCCACCCCTCACCTCCTCATCCCCCAGCTCAAGAAGCAATAAAAAAGACCTAAAGTCTCAATTGTGGGACAAATGGGTGGCTCTGGCAACAGGGTATGTGCTAGAAGCCAGGCACCCCTCCAGCCACTCCTCTGTCCACTCCTTGGGCCTGGGCCCCTGCCCCTGCCCTGCCGCGCTCCATCCTTTGTGTGGTCAACAATAGCCCTACCAGATGGCGCGGCATGGTGGGCAGCCCCTACAAGCCAATCACTCATGCTGTCAGCCCCTGCAGAGCTGTGGGCAGGAGGCCTGGGAACTGACCCAAGCCACACATACCCTGTCCCTGCCCTGTGGCCTCCTGCTCCCTGAACTCATGGGCATGGGCACCTTTGAGTATGTTTGGGGTAACTGGAGGATCTGGGGCAGGTACATCCCCCAAGGAGAATAGGCAGAACTGCTGGGGGACTGCATGATCACTGTATCTGTAAGACTCCAGGGGGAAGCGGGGAGGGTGAGGGAGCAGTTAAGAAGACGCCAGGCACCGCACTTCCCACAATGCTGGCAGAAGGCAGCAGCGCAGAGCTCACCAGCCGGCAGACATAAATCACCCCCGCCCGCCCGTGGGCTACACTGGTCTCCAAGTACCAGAAGCCCCAGCAGGTTTCTCCATGAACAAGGAGGTCTGTGAAATGGCACACTCCAAGCAGGTGGGCCCCTAGGACCCATGGGGGTGGGTTGCCCATGCACTGGCAGTGATCCTTGGGGCTAGCTCCAAGCTTGGCCATTTCAAGCCTGCTTCACAGGCCTAGCTTGTGTGGGGGCCAATCTGCAGGATGTAGGATGTATGTGTAGGATAATTTTCCAGCAGTGATAGTGCTGGATTGAAGGGTCTATGCCCTCAGCGGACTGGTACTGCCCATGCTCCCACTGGCCATGTAAGACAGCATCTGTCTTCCCATCAGAGAACTCCTGCTATTTGTGTCACAGAGTTAGATAGGTGGGACCTTTGGGCCCCCTTTGCTGCCTCTCATTCTTCCTCTTTCCTCCGCTACGACTCAAGACTCAGTTCTTAGCAAAACTGTCCAAGTCATAGAGATGTGTGCCCTCTACACGATGGAAGGCTAGAGAAGCCAGTAGTCCACAGAGGAGCAGGGACCCAGCTAAACCCAGGACACACACATGCCTCTCCATGGTCTTGACACTGAAGCTGGTTGTACACACGCAGGGCTGGGCTCAGCAAAACAACTTAGCCCTTCCTGGAAGCCTCTCCTCTGTAAAGCCCTCCAGGATTGCCCTGTGGGGTGCATGACACAGTAGTCTGCCCTCTATGCCAGCACTCCCAGCTCTCTTTGAAAACCTCACCCTGCAATCTTTCCCCCCCATGTATTCCCTGGATCCATGCGACCTGTGTACACATTCCCAAGGGTCTGACACAGGGTCTTGGTAGCAGAAAGGGTTTAGTTAAGTGGGAGAAGCAGCTCAGATATAGCTGGTATTCCAAGGTCCCTCTTACAAAGTCCAGTCTATTTAGGTGTCATTGTCCTTTTCCTCCTCCCCCTCTCCTCCCCTCCCCCTCCTCCTCCTAAGCAGTTTTTATGTAGACTCCACCCAGTCCCGGGTCTTCTCTGTGCTTTCTTCCTTGTATTTGTCCTCCTCCTTTCCCACGTGCCCAGATTTGCCTTTCTGCTCCGTTCCAGGATCTTTTTGCCATCTTGGTCCAGCTTTAGCCTGGTGATGACCACCTTGCTGGGGCGAATGCCCACATGGACAGTTGTGCCATTAGCCTTTTCCTGCTGCACCCACTCGGTGTAGACGGCATACTTCTTCCTATAAACCTGGATCTGCTGACCTCTGCAGTGCCCTTGTACACCCTGAACTTCTTCATCCTTTCGAATGGGCAGAGACTGAACACTGTACTCCTGTCTCGGCTCTTTGGAAAGAGGGGAGGGCACAATCTTCCTCCAAATGTGAGAAGGTGCGTTGAAATGCCTTTTTCAGGTTCTCGCTTTTGTCAGAAGTCACAAAGGGATTGAACCCCATTTTGGCGGGCTGCTTCAGCAATGGTCACAAAAGGGAAGAGCTATTTAGTCTTCTTATTACACGTCTCCACCCTTCCAAATTAAATTTGCCTTACAGAAAGCAGAGATTGGGCTCCACTTAGGATACTGGACAGGACTGGGGAGGTACTTGGGAGGAGGGCAGAAGGAAACAGTGAGGGACAGGCACCTGTCCACAGAATTCTCTACAACATTGAGGAATTGGTACAATGGCAGTTACCACTGGGGGCTACTAGTCACTTTCAAGGGAGAAGGGGAGACTGGTGCTCCCTGGGTGGCTGCTGGCCTCAGCTCATGCAACCAAGCAGTTGCACTTGGGCTTTAGACACAGGCCACTGAGGTCACTGTTCCCAAACACTCTGCCAACGACAGCTGACAGAAATGATGGTGCAGATTATCTGGGAGCAACAGGGTCTTGCCCTGTCCTTGGGGATCCCTGGTCTTCAAATTTCTACATTAACTCCAGGTGTTTCCCTCTGCATCCACCAGGTACACCATCCTCTCACAGCCCTACGATGGATCCTTTCCTCCGCTACGACTCAAGACTCAGTTCTTAGCAAAACTGTCCAAGTCATAGAGATGTGTCCCTAGAGTGTGGACATCAGGCCTGGCACATACACACTGTCCCTGAAGAGAGAGGCCTGGAGAAGGGGCTTCAGTCTCACCATAATAGATCCACACCTTACCCTTTTTAAGAGATCATCTCAAACCTGAGTGGCCAGCCTGGGACAAATCTGAGTTCTGGAATAAATGGAAGATGAAAAACGGGGCTGGGAACACACCATGACTGCATCAATCCCAGAGCAGCATGCATCTTTACCACTGTGCAGCAAGGAGAAAAGCTATGAGGCCAACAGGCTGTGTGAGTAGCCAGGAAGAGTGGCCTCATCGCTCCCTGAACAGTGGAGCTTACAGGACATCCACAACCAGCCTGCCACGCTGCAAAATAACCCACTGTCTGGTGGTTGTGTCAGGTCATGGAAGATGCCCATCCTGGACATCCCAATCCACACAGAAAGAGCCAGAACATCAACAAGGCAGTGGGACCCTAATAACATGAGTAGTGACAATCAAGACAGACTGGTAGCCCCTCAAAGCTCAGGCCCAGGGAAGGCAACTGTGGCCACTGTGGCCACGTGGCTGCTGTGCCAGCTGCTTGGCACTCTGCCCAGAGGCATGGGGCACTGTTGAAGTGCAGCCCCAAAATGTCCTGGGTGCTGCTAACTGCAGGATGATGGAAGAGATAATACTGTCGGCAAAATGTCCCTGTGGGGCTGGTCGCAGCACTGTCACGGAGGAGCCGCAAGGGGGTTCGGTACTTACCTGGCTCTCGTCTCCAAATGCTACTTTAAAGGGAAGCAGGTCTTTTCTAGTGCTGACTCTGTGAAGGTTCACTGTCAGTATCTACACTGCGCTTACCTTGTACCAGACCAGGCACTGTGCAAAGCATGTCACCTGGACCATCTCAGATCTGAGTAACAAACACCATCGTGGCCCCATTTCACAGAGGGGAAAGCCAAGACTCTGGACAGTGATGTAAATCACCCAGAATGGTCCCTGACAGTCTAAGATTTTCAATCCAAGGCTGATCCACCAGAGTCAAACTCCTCCACAGCTCACCTGCCTCCTGTCCCGTCCCCACTCCGACTGTTGGGAGGCAAGCCTTCCTGTTCATGCAGGCACAGAGTGGGAGCAAGGTCCCTGCATACCTCAAATGTCCCTTCTCCCTGTCTGGCTCTGGCAATTCTGGGCCTGTCTGCAGCAGAGGAACCACAAAGAGTCAGGATCTGGCCTGAGGCCCACCTCCTGCTACACACTTCCTGCTTTTAAAGGTCTCTGAACAAACCTGGGCTCTTGCGCAGGCACCTAGCCCAGCACTGTCTCATCCTGCTGTCCTAGCTAGGTGCCTGCCTCCTGACTGTAGCGGTGGTCCCTCGGGGAAATCAAGGTCCTGGGCTCTTCAGCCTCCACCAAAATAATGGGGTCCAGATAGCTCCAACCCTTCAGGTAACACAGGCAGATCGGGCGGAGGGGGGGAGCGCAATTTCAGACTGATCTGTAAAAACGAAGGACCTCCAAGGATCAGCAGCCTCCAGGGCCAGCTGATACATCTAATACACTCAGGACACCAGAAGGGCACCTGCAAGCTAGGGCACACAGAGATCTTTGGACCCTTCTGACCTTTTGCAACCAAAGAAAGAACAGTCTCAAGTCTGCAAGCTGGTATCCCTCTAGCTCAGCCCATCTCTGCTTCTCCATCTGTGAATCGGAGAAGGCAGCCCGACCTGGGTCTGCAGGTGAGGCTGAAGAAAGGATGAAATGACCCACGGAGCACTTCACAGCCAGCTCCAGCCCAACACCGAGACACACCCTGTCTATGGCGACAAGTCCAGGAGGCAAACTTCTGAGGCAGCTCACACATAGGTAGAGCCCCCCAGAACACAGCAAGGGGACACTCTGCCCAAGAGAACAGAAGCAAAGATGGAAGCTTTGTAGGAGGATGACAGGGAAAGGGAGAGCCAACGCCTGGACCTTTTCTGACTAGGGACCACTGAGCAGACCAGTTCAAATGTGGACAGCTGGGCCAACCTCAGCCCCTCCTGGGACCCCCCACCTGGGGCTGAGACCTGGACTTCACCATCTTCTGCTGGGGCCAGGACTACCCTAGCTGTTCAACACACCACAGAAGAGTCTCTTGCTTCTTTGCTGGGCTGTAGCAGCCTTTGGATTCAGACCCTGGCCCCCAAGTGGCAGGTAACAGCTGGGAGGGCATGTTTCTGAAAGGCTAGAGGGGCCAGGTAGGACCCGAGCCCCTCCCAGCTCCTTCTACCTCCTCTACTAGAACCTCTGCCCAAGCATCTCAGAGCACCTTGTACCTTCCTTCCCAGCTTAGAGGATGGGAGGGGGCAACCTGGGGGCTCCTCTGTGAACCCCTCAAGTGCTCAGAGGTCAGGTCCCTCCAGACTGGCTGGGAAGGGAACCTGGGAAAAATCAGAGGGGCATGATCAGCGAGACGAACCCACTGTACCCTGTGCCAAGGCTAGGGCTTCAGCAGAGCTAGCAAAGGACAAGAGGGGTTCCCTTGGGAACAGAGACGCTGGGCCTTCCTCAGGGCAGAAAGATAGGGCAGACCAGGCCACACATCCCACAATGTAAGAATTACTTTGAGTTGCGTTATTATTAGTGGTTTGGCCGGAAGCCAGACACAGACTCGGAGAAAAGTGCAGATAAAATGTGACTCCATCAGGCTGCCAGCCAGGCCTCCGATCACACAGAGCTGAGTCCGTGGGGGCAGGGATCCTAACAGTCCTGCACAATCTCACCTCACCTGGGATTTGGGTCCTAAAGGGCAGGGAGAGCCTGTCTGCCCAGAGAGCCTACAAAGGCCCAGAAATGCCAGTGAGCTAACAGAGGAGAGGGTCCCTGGAGACCTGGGGGGATAAGTTCTGCTACAGAAAGAAGACCCTAGAATTAGTGGGGAAGGGGGGTGGAACCACAAAGAGGAGAGGTCAAATTGCAACTCCAGCCTGACTGTCCTCACTATCTGTCTAGCTTCTACTCCTGGGCTTAAGTGATCCTCCAGACTCTGCCTTTCCAGGTAGCTGGGAATCCCAAATGTACCCTCACACCCAGCAGCATCCTTCACAAAGAATAAGGGAATAAGACCCACATCAGTCCATCGGTCTTTATTCATGAAGATCCAAATTGTATTTCTAGCAGTGTTTTAAGAAGTGAAAACCAGGAACCAGGAAACTCAGAGCCACATGTCCCAGGCTTTTGCTCTAGGACACGCAGATATCTCTGATATCAGCCTGGTGGGCAGGCGGGTGTTTGCTCAGCTGCACTGGAATATTCTAACATGGCTCCAGGGACACCTGGGCCTGCATCCCAAAACACTGTGCGTACAGCCTTGTCACACCCATAGTCACTCTATGTATCCCACCACTGCCTGGGGATCTAGGCAAGTACAGACTGACCCTACACTGGGACAAAACCCATAGCCATAAAAATCAAAGCCACACACCCAGGACAGCTCCAAGAAGACATAAGACAGTGATCCAACTGCCCTAGGTCACAAAGCCAGAACACCAGAGCCAAGAGTTGATCCAAACTCAGTTCAAAGTGGAATCCCACACTGTCCTGAACAGCCCCATCACCAGAGCCTGGCACATGCGTGTTAGTCCTCCACTTTGACTTCCGTTTTAATACATCTGGGCAATGGATGGAGGGTGCTGAGACACAGGTGCCTGCCAGTGAGTATGGCTGCTGTCCCAGGGCGGAGTCTGCACTAAGGGGCCCAAGGGTGCTGGCAGTTAAAAAGACTCTGTGCTCAGCCCAGCTACAACCTAAACCTGGGGAGGGGGTGGGGTGCTCCAAAGATGGCATTTTTAAAAAATATTTTATTATTTTTATTTTATGTGGATGAGTGTACTGTCTGCATGTAAGTAAGTGCACCCTCAGAGGACAGAAGAGGCTGTTGGATCCCCTGGAACTGGAGTTACAGACAGTTTGTTAGCTGCTATGTGGATCCTGGGATTTGAACTCAGGTCTTCTGCAAGAACAGTGCTCTTAATCATTGAGCCATCTCTCCAGCCCCCAAAGATGGCATTTTTTATTTCTTTTTAGACCAGGCTGGCCTTGAATTCACAACCCTCTTGTCTCAGCCTCCTAAGTGCTTGGGATTATAGGAATCTACCATCCATCCAGACTTCAAAGAGGGCTGTGTGTGTGTGTGTGTGTGTGTGTGTACGCACACACACACGTCAGAGTGCACATGTGGAGATAACAAGACAAACCTCAGAAGGTTCTCTCATTCCACCATGTGGATCCCAGGGATAGAACCTGGGTCCTCGGCCTTGGCAGCAGGGTGCTTTTACCTACTGAATCGTCTCACCAATCCCAAAGTGGGCTTTTGGGGAGAGGGGCTTTTAGTAGACCTTCCTGAGATCAAATCACCTCCTCAGGACAGTGGTGTCCACACACAGTCTTCCCTCAGTTTTAAGTACCTTATAAACCCCATCACATCCACTCTCTCCACAACCCTCCTGCCATAAGGAAAATGCTGACATTTCCACACAGTGCTACTAAGGAAAGAGGTAACAAGCCCAAGGCTCCCCAGCAGCAATGCCCTTCCTCCTGCTGGGCTCCAGCTTGGGCTCAGGACAGTGGGAAGTCCCCTAGAACCCTGCAGGCAGGGCCCTTTGCTGTGGGTGACCCTCCCATGCAAGTCCCTTGTCAACCACTCTAAGGGTAAGGAGTCACAGCAGAAGACACCAGGAGCGGACACTCCTGCTAGAAGCCCAGGAGAACAGAGGCTATAGCCAAGCCTATGAGCTCTTGAGGGTTGATGTCCTTAACTGCTCTACCAGACTGGGGCTTCTGGGGAGGTGACAGTCAGTAGGACAGGGTCAGAAGCCAGGGACCCAGGCTATAATCTACAAGCCAAACAGAAGTGAGGGCATCCCAGGACCAGATAAACGACTTGTAGGCCCTGGGTATGGGGATCCTCCAGGAGCCCAGATCACCGGATCTAGACTCTAAACTTTTAGTCACTGGCCAAAATAGAACCTTTGGTCCTGGGGTTTTAGAGAAAGGGCAGAAAGCCCCAGAACCTGCTCACAAATGGAAGGGCAGCTGAGCCCCAGACCAGCAGACCCAGAGGACAGTAAGGGTTCCTTGCTTCCTGGGGGTGAGCCCCTTCCCAGCCCCACCATGTGCTTCTCTACCAGGCCCAGCACAGAGCCAGGCCCCACACCCTGTGCACTGGGCCCCGCCTTCCTTGCCTATACCCATGAGGCCCACCTGCCAACCAGCCCACCCAGTCAGGAGTCAGGAATGGTCGGCAGAGAAAGGGGGGTAACAGAAGCCCCATCAGGGACCACAGGGCCTCCTCTTGCCCCTTGCAGGGGTCACAGAGACCTGACCACAGGGGAAGGACTGGGAGCCACCAAAACCCAGGCTTTGCAACACTCAGGCTGGGAATCTGGTCCTGGATCTGCCAGATCTCCTCCCAGGCCACCTCACCAAGTGTGCTACAAGTACCAGGGTCACATGATGACAACGACATCAGTTAACCCCCAGCTCTGACTGCTATGATGGCCAAGTGAGAAAGCTGCAGCACAGAGGTGTCCCATGGGTCCCACGGGAAAGACTGAGAAGAAATAAGACACAGGCAAAGGGAGCGGTGACATGGGTGCCGGGGCCGGGAGCCGTGCTGTCTGCAAAGAAGGAGGCCAGGCCTCCACCTCAGGAAGATCACCCACGGCCACTGAGGTCAAGCGAGCTTCATGGCAACCCCGATTCTGGTCTTTCCTGCCTCTTGCAGGAAGATTTATGGCGCCAGGAAGTCCTCAGAGGAAAAGGTAAATGGGAAATTGAATCATGCATACAGTTCATTTGTGACCTGTCTCAGGGCCGATAATAGATTTCAAGCAAAGAGATGAACAGTTTGAGGTCCTGTAACCACCTCCAGAGCATGAGGTGCAAGCTGTTCCCCAGCCTGGTCCTGTAACCCTAACCCTAACTCCAGGCAGCCCTTAGAAGTCCCTGGCCAGAGGCGGGGCCCAGTATGCCCCAAATACTCTCACATCCACAAGGGCTCTCATTCACAGGTTGGTAACCCCTCAAGGCACCTCCAAGGTAGGCTTCTGTGCTGCTGGCTCTGCCACTGAGACCCCAGGAATGCTTGTGCAGGGCTAAGCTGTGGTCTTCTCTGTGAATTCCTCTTGACTATTCCCCAGGAAATAGTCAAGCCTCTTTCAAAGGGGAGATGGCTCAGCAGGTAAATGTGCTTGCTGCCAAGCCTGACAACCTGAGATCAATCCCTGGGATCCACATAGTGGAAGGAGAGAACCAGCTCCAGTTGTCCTCTGACCTCTACACATGCATCAGGGCATGTACACACATGGGTACACACACACACACACACACACACACAAGTAAATGAAGAAAAATGTAATGAACTGTTTTCTCCAAGAAATAGCGAATGGGTCGTAGGGTCAGGAAGTGATAGTTGTCACCACATCTCCTCCAGTCAATTCTTTACAAAGACTCTGAATGCTGAGACATGTGGCTCCAGGCACCAGGACACTCTAAGGCTCCTGCCTCAGCACCCAGGCCAGCAGCCAGCCCATGCCAAGCCCATTCTCCACAGGGAACCAGAAGACCTGAGCACACATGGGATGGTTCTACCTCACCAGCATTGGAGAAAGTGCTGGCTGTTCCCTGTGGGCTAGGAGGGCCCAAGTCCTATTCCCAGAAAGCCCCACCCTCTCACACCCCATTGGAAAAGCTCCAGGGACACAGTTCCTTGTCTCCCCAGCCCAGCTCATCTGGCTGCTCTTCCAAGTCACCACACCTGCTGACATCTGTTTTGGTTCTTCTGAGCATAAGGAACTCTTATCCAATGCTTGTTGGCTGGATGGGTGTTTTTTTCCCTAGTCTTCCCGAGGATGTATCCCTCTTCTCTGTCCTGTTCACAGTATCCCAGGACATGCAACAGGTGCTCAACAAATGCCCTGAGCACTCCAGAGGGTCTAGACGTAAGTTTCAATCATTTCTCTCTGATGTGAAGGCGACCATGCCCAGGCCACATGACCCCAGGGCCTCAACTCTGCACCATGTAAGGTAGGATGACAGCAACCTCAGAGCAGGGCCATTCTGATGACTGAGGGAGACACCACAAGTAAAGGCCCAGGACAGAGTTGGGCGCCAGGACAAGAAAGAGTAAATAAAGATTCCAGCGTGTCCGAGAGCATCAGAGACCCAGCAAAGAAGCTCTCCTAACACAGATGTCTGCTGCATCCAAGGATTCAGCTAACCCTGCTGCTGTGGCTGTCCACCCTGAGCCCAGCCTCGATCTGCAGGGAACCCCTGGAAAGCTGTTGGAGCCCACCGCATCACTGCATGATCCTGCCAAGTCCTACCATTTATCTGCAGGTCTCGGCAAACATGAATGGCTGCTGCTAACCTGCAGTGCGACCTTTGGTCTCTCCAAGCACAACGGTCCAGCTTCAGATGAGTGGCAAATCCAGGGGCAGCATCCAGGTAGAACCCCCCTTACTGGAATTCTCCATGTCATCCTGGGGTAGGACAGTTGGGGACCTGCTATATGGAGCTCATGATCTTGTCATCCCCAGCAGACATCCCTCATCTACAGAAGGCATCCAGATACATGCCGGAGCAATGGTGCTTCTACCACGCCCTCCTCACACCTCTGCATCACCCAGCTGAGCTGCTACCTGCCCCCTCAAGTGCTAGCAAGCCCTGGCCCCGCCTGGGGAAACTTAAAAAAAGTGAAAGTTTCCCTGGGGAATTCTTTGTGGGCTCCGCACCAGATCACGCAATCTGATCTCAGGCAAACCTGTCCCAGCAGAAGACATAGAGCAGCTTGCTCTTGTGGACCAGGACCCTGGCACCTAACTTGCGCCCTCGCCACCCCACAGCAGGCTGAGGCACAGGGATCCCTGAATGCAGCGAAGAGCCAAAGGAGCTGGGGAATCAGAAGACTAGAATGTAGGGAATCCAAGAGATAAAGAGGAAGAGGGAGGGAGGGAGGGAGGGAGGGAGG
>NW_008360325.1:4744562-4768728 GCF_000622305.1 Nannospalax galili | reverse complement strand
GAGGGAGGGAGGGGATACTCATCTTAGATCTGCATTGAGGGCAGGTATATCAACATGGTCCCAAGTAGCCAGTCCCCATGCCTGTCGTAGCCAGACTGAGATCTACCTGCCAGCTACCTGCTCCTTACTCTGTAGTTCAGGCATATTCCTGATCCTGTTTCCACATCTACAAAATGGAACCAGTTGAGGGCCTGCCATCCTGGCCAGGTTCTCACCCAGGGATGGGTCCTGGAAGATGCTCAGAAAGATTCGGGTCATCTTGTGATCAACCTCAATTTACAACCAAAGACCAAGAAAAGTAGTGGTTCCCCAAGGTCACTGCATAGATGACATCATGGGGGGGGGGGCTTCCTGGTGAGTGAGGACTGCAGCCAGAGGTGGCCTTTCCACCTCTCCTCTCCTAGGGACACCAATGCTCCCACCTCTTCTAGGGACACCAGTGCTGTCCTTCCGCTTTGCCAGCACCACCTCAGTTCCTTACAAGGGAGCCTCCACGGGTGGGACCACATCCCCTCTTCCCCAGCAACAGTGAGTATCAGTCAGCAGAAACTGCAGCTGGGGTATGTGGAGACCACCAAAGACTCAGAGAGGCGTCCCGGCTCACGAGCACAAGACCTGAGCCCCTCAGCCACCAGGAATCTGTAGCACAAGCTCACCCTGAAGGGCCAGAAGCCTCAGGTGTGACATTCGGGGCTCAGCCTGCACCAACATCCAGACACTGCCTAGTGAGCCTTCCTCCCTTTGTGAGTAATGTGCTTCCAAGGGTAACATGGGGTCCCATGAACTCAGTGTGCAAGCTGCCAAGGGCTAGGGAGATATTTCATCAGGCAAGCGCTTGCCATAAAGCATGAAGACCCTGAGTTCGATCACCAGAACCCAGATGAGAAGCCATAAAAGAGTCGGCCTGGTGGTACATTTGTAATCCCAGCCCTGGGGAGCCAAACTCACTCAGAGAGCTCCAGGACAATGAAATACACCTGAGGAATGACACCCAAGGTTGACCTTGGGCCTGCACATGCACACACATGCATATGAACACATATGTGCACATACATGTGTATTCAGGCACACATTTTGCTAACCCTAGAGGAAATGGTTCAGACACTTGTGACAGCACACTATTCATCCCTAAACAGACCACAAGGCAGCCCCACCTCCTCACACACATACATCTTCAGCAAGGCCTGTGAGTTCTCCTCCATACTTGACAAGCCCTTGTGTGTGTAGGGCCCTGCAGCCATGGGCCATAAGGTCATCCCCTCCGGGTTTCCCCATCCTGCCCTGAGTCCCTGGGCAATCATAGGCTATCAGAGACCAAACAAGACAAACAGGAGCCTGTGGTAGAACTCTGTCCTCTGAGCATAACCATTGTCACCTTTATCAGAATAGCTGTGTCTACTTGCAAGAGACCCTGAGAGGGGCTTGAGTGCTGGTATTCCTTCATGGAAGGAGGCAGTAGGAAGGGTCGACGGCCCTTGCCTGATATTCCGGCCATTCCCTCCTGCGCCTCCCAGACATCTGTATATGGTTCTACCCTAATCGTGCCACATGTCCTCATGATCTCTGGAAGTGCCTGTGGGAGGTTAACAGAAGAGGGGACCTCCACCAACACCACTATGGGGGCATCATCATCCATGCTGAGGTAAGACTTTCCTGTGGTGCTTTGTGATCACCCACACTCCTGTAAGTAACCCCTCACCCACTCTCTGTAAGTAAGCCCAATAAATGCATTGGCTCCCCAAGATGGACTTTGGTGGAATGGTACTTTGGTTTGCTGTTGGGGCCTGATAAGAAAAGCGCAGACATTTATTTACGTCTCCTCAGGAAAAGGGTTCCCACAAAAGAGCTGCTTCAGGGAAGAACTGCCAACAGATTGACCCTCACAGTCAGTCTGTTTCACTGCTGCTGAATTACCTCCCAGGCCAAATCAGGTACCTGCAGGCAGAGGTGGTCGGTCCCCTCCTCTCCTTTCCAGAGCTCAAGCTGTAACAGATAACCCTGAGGAAAACCTGCTGCATCCACCCCCAGCCCCCAGACCTCACTGGTCCCCACATCTGCAACAGGGTGGCCCACAGTGACAGTACATCTCCACAGAATAACCTTAGACCCACGAAGGGGGCCACGAAGAGGCAAGCAGGCCACCCAGCCCAAGGCTTCCTTCTGTGACATTCAGGACCAAGCCACGGTGGGAGGAATACCAGGACCACACAAGCAGTGACACACTAACCTGGCATCACAGGGGACAGGACACTGTCATCCATGCACACCTATAAACCACACCTGAGGCCTGCCTATCTGGTCTGGCAGGCTCACTCTGAGAACCTGGGAAGCCAGACAGTTTACAGTGGACACCAGTGAACACCAATGTGCCAGAGCTCCACCCCTCCCCTCCGCCTTCCCTCCCTGGCCAGCCCTGCAGCAGGCTGAAGGCCTTGAGGGTCAGAGCTGAGCTAGGCCTGGGCTTGACTTCCCTCTTGTTTGAAGTCTGCACCTCACTCCTTGCACAGGTGGCTGTGGTGAGGCTTTCAGTAAACACCACAAGGAAACAACCCATCACCACCATTGAAGCCTTGAGTGCAGCTCCCGGCTACACAGCTCTGCACAAGGGTCAGCTGAGGAGCCTGAGGCTCAAAGGGCACACTGGGTCTCCCCGGCACAGTCCCAGAGCTACACTTCCTCCTATGCCGGCCAAGCAGGTTTGACAAGGCGTGGGACATAGGGATACTATGTCGGGGACACTACCATGGGAAGGTGGCAGCCTCTCCACCACTCTATGTGGCTGGGCACCAAGGCTAGGGCAGGACTGTAGCCTGACAGTGAGGTCTTGGGGAAGAACCTGCGGGAGTCCACAGGGTCCGTGTGTACAAAAAGGAGGCACATGTGGGCCTAGAGTCACTCCCTCAAGCCACTAGGCATCAGTTTCCTCATTTGCAATGGAGAAAGCTGTGGGTTCCAAGGGTTGTGTTCTAAACATGGACCCTTGCCCCGTGTATTGTTGGGGCATGTGGCCAACAGCACCCTCCTGCACACGTTCTACAAGGCTGTGGGTGAGGGGAGAGCTAGGTCAGGGAGCTTTAAACAGGGTTATACTGCAGAACCTGCCACCTCCAACCTTCTGTGGGCCCAGACACCCCTCCTAGCCAATCAGAAAATGTTCGCCCTAGGAAAGCACTTACAGAAGTCAGAGCTGTTCTTGGAAGGAGGTGGCAAGAGGCAGGCAACATTCATAGTAAAGAAAATACAGTTGTCTTCTCTCCCAATTACATACAGTAAACTCACAGCCATGCCAATGGCCCAGCAGTCATGGCATTTATCGAAAGGTCAACAGCAGATATAGATGTCGTGGGGAGGAATGCTTCTAACCATTTAATGTGACCAAGAGGAGTATGTGTGCACAGACCATGAGGTGAGACTCACGTGTATCCACACACCGTGGCCCACATAGGAGGTATGTAGCTGTCAAAATTCTCACACATACATATGGCATCCAGACAATTGAGGGCAAAGCTGTGTGGGTGTCAGAACTACACACACACACACACACAGACAGACACAGACACAGACACAGACACACACACACACACACACACACACACATCTGCAGTCCCCCATCAGTTCACGGTCCCACTCCTAACTCCTGCTCCAGGCCCTGCCCCAGGCAGACTAGCCAAAGGGACCTGCTCCATGAGGCCACACACATGCTTTCCACGTCCACATCCACAGCAGAAACACTGATCCTGACCCCACGGCTGGGAGAAATTGGCCTGGGGACAGGAGAAGGGGAACCCCAACCCCAGGCTCATCCCGCAAGACCACAGCACCTGTCCATGTTCCAGGGCAAACGTGCCCCACTCTCCTCGGATCCATCCTCCTCAGAATCCAGCCTCAACCCACCCAAGTCAGAAACCTAGAAAGGCTGTGTTGAAAGGGGAGACGTGATCTGGAGTCTGCCGTAGGCAGGACAGAAGACAGGTTACCCAGGAGTAGGATGGCCCAGGCAGCTGTCCAGCATGCTTGTGGGTCTTCAAAGGGCAGGAATGAGCCTGAGGACTCCCACAGTTGAGTTCAGAGTGGCTGGGGAGAGGCCCCACATACCTACTCCTGCCTGCCTCACACCTTGCTCCTCTTACTAATGTGGAAACTGAGGCACACAGACCAATTAGTCTGTTGACTTGAGGTAGTCTGAGGATAGATACTTCCCCATAGCCCCAAAGCCCATCATCCATCTGGCTCAGTCCCTCCACACTGCAGCTTCAGAGGGAGAGAAACTCATAGTAGTTTGGGGCTTCTATGACGACACACACACACACACACACACACACACACACCTAGGTGAGTCACTTGGGCAGGACTTAGGACTTGGTCCCTTGGTCTCAGCTTCACATTACTGCTAAAGGGCAGACACCTTCCAGGAACTCAATCAGCAAGGCGGCTGAGCCCTGGAGCAGGAAAGAGCAGGCCTGGTCCCAGAGACCCAAGAGGGAGAAGACCAGGGCAGCTTGCATTCAACACCAAAGCTCAGTAGCCCTGCCAAGGGTAGCTCCAGCATCCCTAGTCACTCTCAGAGTCACCAGAGAGCAGCAGTGCCAAACCCATTATGGGCTACATTGCCACCCTAGGACAGGGGCTTACGAGGACATGGGCACAACAAACACTTGTCTCAAAGAGCTCCATGCCAAGCACCAAGGAAAATGAGGAACTTTTTGGACACTGGTAGGAGAGAATGCCTGGAAAAATGATAAAAAGGTAGGTACGGTGGCTAGAGCTCGAAAACAAGTTTCCAAGTGAGGGAAGGGAAGTAGAGGCAGAGGAGATGGGCAGGGTGTGCCTGAGCAGGGGCACAGGAGAAAGTGGGGCTGGACAGGACTCAGGAGGTGCTGGGCCGGAGCCAGAGAAACTTCTGTAGAGGTGGAAGAGCAGAGTGGGAAAGGAGTCCGAGGCATGTGAACAACGCCTCCAACTTTGTTTCTGGGTCCCTGAAGTTGATGCTGAAGCCACTGAGAGGTCCTGGAAGGGTCAGGTGCAGAAAAAGAGTGGCCCAGCAGGAGCAGAGCACAAGAGGGTGAAACTCCACTGTCAATATCCAAAGAGGGACACAGTCACACCCAGTGTCCCAAGTTCACAGATGACCAAACTGGCAATGAGTTCAGCATGAGGCACCCAGCTTAGGGGGAGGGCAAGGTACACAATCCTGGGCAAAACAACAGGGCCCAGCCAACCTGCAGCCCAGGAGGAGACTACCAGCCACAGGGTGACTGGCCAGGCCGTGAATGTCTGGACCCTCCAGCATGGACGTAGTAGCCCCTGAATATAAATGCAGAAGCTCCTGCTCCTGGGGAGGGACCAATGGGACAGAGCCTTGGATCTGGGTCATCTGTGTGCTCCCTTCCCCCATGGGGCTCATGGCCAGCCTCTGAGGTGGGGGGTAGAAATGCATGGCCCAGGCATGGGTCTGTCTGCCCTGGCCAGGCACCCGCTGACCCCAGCCTAGGCAGCCTGAACAATGACGCCTTTTGTTTCCAGGTTCCCCATTGTCTGCCAGCCCGCCTGCACCAGGGCTAAAAGAGGATTTCCAGGGGGATTTCTCAATGGGTTCCCAGAGAAACATCCTGTCCACAGGATCTGCTGCTCATGGCCTTCCCTTAAAAGGCTGTGAAGGGGGGAGGGGAGCCCGGACCCTTTGGAAATGATCAAAAAAGGTTATCTGGAGGCTGGCAGGTAGCTCAGTGGTAGAGGGTAGATTCCAACCCTCGCACAAAAATAAATAAAAAAGGTCCTTCGGTCCTAACCCTGGCTTTGTCATCACCCATACCATCACAGCCTGTTTGTACTACAAAACGTTGCCTGCTTCTCCCAACAAGCCCAGTGACATCTGCAGGTACCTAACTTCTCCAGAGGGAAACAGAAGAGCAGAACTGGAGGACCTGGATCACGATCGCAGGGACAGTGCACGCAGAGGTGAGGCCCCAGCCAGCTTCTCCACCATCTGCCTGGTCCAGGCTGCTTCAGACGCGTTCACTCAGATTCAGGCAGCTCAGGTGAGCATGTCCAGTGGGCGGTGGATGCCTGGGAGGTTGTGTGCCACAAGACTACACGAAACCATACACGAAAGTGGACCCCAGGCACACAGTGCCCGCTCTGTCACATTGGCTAGCTGTGACCCAAGAAGCCCAGGTGCTATAATGCATCATCTGTCCACACAATGGGACAAAAAGACAGCCACTTAAAATGACACGTAAATGCCATCATCCTGAGCACTCTGTGTGAAAACAGGTCCTAGTAAAAACTGTAACGGACCTATGTAGAGAAATCTGTGTCTTAAAGAGCGTATCTTGGATAAGATCCAACAGAAGAGGGCCATGGGGTAAAAACTAAGGAAATCAGACTAGAACGGGACTCCAGTTGATACTAACAGATCAGTGTTGGCTCATTTGCTGAGACAAACAGACCACGCTGATGCAAGAACTAATAATAGGGAAACTGGGAGCAGAGCCCCTGAGAACGTTGGGTTCTATCCTCTCAATTTTTCTAAGTCTAAAAACTACTATGAGAAACACAGCTTTTTTAAAAACTATGCATAATGAGAGTTGGGAAAATGGATCGGTGGGTAAGAGTGCTTGCCACACAAGCATGAGGACCTAAGTTCAAATCTCCAGAACCCACATAAAAAGGTTGTACACATCTGTAACCCCAGCACTGAGTGGGGGTGGAGACAGGAGAACTCTGGAGCTCGATGGCCACCAGCCTTTATCCAGGGCTAGTGAGAAACCCTCTTTCAAGGGAGTTGATAAGGTGATAGAGCAGAACACCAGCACCTTCCTCTTGCTTCACACACACACACACACACACACACACACACACACACACACACAGAATATAACTAAGTTAATTAAAATAAAACAGTGTAGCCGGGTGTGGTGGCGTACGCCTTTAATCCCTGCACTTGGGAGGCAGAGGCAGGCGGATCTCTGTGAGTTCCAGGACAGCTGGGGCTACAGGGAGACCCTGTCTCAAAAAGACCAAAAAAATAAAAATAAATAAAAAATAAATAAATAAAACAATGTGTACGATGATTCTACTGCATAAAATTCCATACAAAACTGGGGGAAGGGTATCTAGTCCAATTCTCTGCACTGTGCCAGGGTCTACATGCTGGTTTTGCTTATACGCCACATTTACACGAGATGGCCCCACTGCGACAACTTTCCATCATGAGCAATGGGTTACAGATGGGCAGGTGGCAGGTGATGCTTTGCATGTGCACAGGTGATAAATCACAGGGGTGAGGAATAGGCTGGGACCTGAGGCCTGACAGAACAAGGTCAGACAAAAACTGATAGGGGCACCCAGCCTGGGAGGAGGTTTGTCCAGCTATCTTTTTTTTTTAATATTTTATTTATTATTTTTAGGTGTATGAGCATACTGCCTGCAAGCGTGTAAATGCACCCATGTCATGCAATGCCAATGGAGGACAGAAGAGGCCATCAAATCCCCTGAAACTGGAGTTACAGATGGTTGTTAGCTGTCATGTGGGTGCTGGGAATCGAACCCAGGTCCTCTACAAGAGCAGCCAGTGCTCTTAAACGCTGAGCCATTTCTCCAGCCCCTTGTCCAGCGACCTTAAACATGTCACACCATCTTACACAGAGCAGTGACACTTGCCTTCTCAACCCAGTGGGGCTGTGGCCCATGATAAAAGGAGAGGTTCTAGTAAGCCCAAGCACCTATCAGGAGGCCCTGGGATAAGCAAGGGAGGCTGCTCTCAGACTTGCAAAGGTGGGGAGCTGCCCTTCTCAGAGCCTGACAAAGGCAGAGCTGATATCTGGGGCATAAGACTCACCAGGAGAAATCAGCCACATGGGATAAGCTGTGAAAAATAAAACCTGTAATTTTGGAGCCAAGAAACTCTCGAGTTTTCTACTAGTGTCCAACCTTCCAAGACCACTGCCCACAAGGGAACCTAGGATCACTCTCCAAGCAACAGTCACCTTACACACCCGGGGGGGGGGGTAGAGACCCAGGCTAAACAGTGGTCAAAGGGTTACCTGGCTATCCATCACAGTGGCACACTGAGGCCTTCTGGGTACCAGTGTAGAAAACAGTTACCACTCTAAATCATGCAGTCATTGGGAATACGCAAAGTTATGGCTGTAGAAAAAAGAAATACATGCGCACAGAAGCACAGAGTGCGTGGGGGTGAGGAACAGGTACCCCAAGCCCGGAGTGCTCAGTTGCTTTCTACAGTAGGATCCTGAGCAATCTACCTAACTTTGTTGTGCCTGGATTTTCCCTTTGAGTAAAGAGGAACCATAAAAAAGCTTCTCAGCTTTGATGGCACTATGTGCATGTCTTGTATGACTCTCCACAGCCCAAAGATAAAACAATTGAAGTACCCAGTCAACAGAGGTGGAAGGTGAGGCGCTCGGGTTTATGTGACTCGTCTGGGGTCACTGGAGGACCCACAGCAGAACTCAGGTAGAAAGGTCCTCAATCTGGATGCCCTTGGGTGACAGCCTCTGAGTGTCAACCAGGAAACCAAGTCAACCCTCTTCTGGGACCTGCCCCAGCAAGTCAGCATGACAGACACACCTCAACCTTCTACCAAGCATAGCAGGGAGGCAGGTGAGACTCAGACCCAGCTCCTTGTCCCCTGGACCACAGCCTGAAGCGGGAGGTCATGATGCACAGGACACGGGGCTCAGGCCTATGGATAGTAGCCAGACAAAACATTCTTACCAGCTCAGTCTTCCCCACCTTCAATGATGCCCAGACCATGTTGTAATGCTGACCACATGTTACTTTGAGGCCCATGAAGGGAATGGACTGGGCTGCAGGGAATGTCAGGGCCCTCCATACAAATGGGGACCTCAGCTTTATTAAACAGTCCTGGTCCCTAACTCCTCCAGGGCTCCAACAGGGAACCATGGCCTGCTCTTCCCACACTGGAGGCAGCCCACCATCTGTCTCTCATACACAGCCAAGTGGGACACAGCTTGGGGACAGAAGAACTAGACCAACATAAACCACCAGAGGCACACAGGTCCCATCTGCCACTAAGGACCTTCTTAATGGGTGGCATGGCCACCAGAGATAGCTTGACCCAGAATTTTGAAGATCTGAGGTATCAAGCCAACAAACTCCACTCTCACAAGTGGGATACCAAGGCATACACCTGTTAAGACCTGCACCTGGGAGCTCACTATAGCATGCTAGAGGGGCACACTGGGAGTGAGGTAAAATTTGTGATCCCTCATGCACACATTCATAAGGCCAAGACTGCCAGGCAGGGTGGCACATGCCTTTAATCCAGTAATCCAGTACTCTGCAGGCAGATCTCTGTGAGATCTGAGGCCAGCCTAGTCTACATAGTGAGTTCTGGGCCAGCTGGGGCTACAGGCAGACCCTATCTTAAAACACACACACACACACACACACACACACACACACACACATACACACTCTGCAGGAAAGGAGTTAGCAAGGCTCCCACTGACTGCCCCTTCTGCCCCCCGTGTTGCTGCCATCAAGACCCCCTGATTAGGGGAAGCTATCCCAAATCACACCAGACAGCCTCAGCCCTTCAGAGGGTCCCCTACCCTTTTAAACCACTGCCTACCCCAGTAGACAAGGATGAGTGAGGAAGGATGGTGCCAAGAGGAGCTATCTCCCCTTCCCCACAAATCCTCCACTGTGCTTGCTGCAGGCTGCGTGTCTCCCAGGGTACTAAGAGCAAGAGTAAGGGGTGTTGGGGCATCTTACCCTGCACAATCCTGCTTCAAGATAGCCCGGGGCTCCAGGCAGGACTCCCTAGGTGATACCCTCAAGTCCCTGATCCCACTGGCCTCCCCCTGCAAGGCCCTGGCCCCTCATCCTTCATAAGGCAAGTAAACACCTGTGATGGCCTGCAGAGGATGCTCCTGCACTGATACGGGCACTCAGGACGAGTCTCCTCCAAGACCTCAGAGGGAGAACGTTTGCGAGCTCCCTTGTTATTTTTAGAAAGAAAAAAAAAAAAAAATCATGAAACTACATATATGAATCTATTCCATGGCCCATGAGATCTCTAAGCCAAGAGTCCACTTCACAGGTGACAAAACTGAGCCAGGGTACAGCAAAGTCCTAGGATTCCCGGCAACCTCATTCCTTCCAAGCCCCCAAACAAGGCTGTGTTGCCTGCCACACACCAGATTCCCAGTTTGCTTACAAAAAGACCCCCACCCCCACTTCACAGTTCCACTGAAACTGAGTACCTACTTAAGAAAGCCCTGGGGTGGAGAAGACCCCAGACCCCCAGAGGCCTAGACACCTCCAGGCAGCAGCATTCTCCGAACACAGCCTGAGGCAAGCAGAGACCAGCAAGCTTGAGGATCTATGTACCCAATCCCCAGAGTTACAGGGGGTCTGCTTCCAGCTCCCCTATAGGCTCATCCAGGGACACCAAAGCAGGCAGGGGACCACTCTAACCTAGAGCCCCTCACACAAAGCACAGTCACAGTCTTAGAAATTTATACTATGAGAACAGTCACATCAGCCTCCTGGAGCACCCCACTAGAGCTCCCTGCTGGGCCCTCCCAGCTGGCCTCTGCTGTACAGAGTCGTACAGGTCCCCTGGGCAAGACTCCATCTGTACTAGTTGAGCTGCCAATGGGCAACCCTGAAGGGCCAGTGGAGTAAGCTGGGGATATGGGTATCTGTGCTGAACAGAGGATATACGGAAGGGGAGGGAAAGAGAGGGGAGGGAAGGAGAGGGAAGAGGAGGGGAAAGGAGAGAGGAAAAGAGGAGGGGAGGGGAGGGGAGGGCAGGCTTTCCTCATGCATGAATATACACAAGCCACACTTGGCCTATGGGTGCAGTAGTCTCCCTTATTCAAGGTTTTACTTTCCCTAGTTTTAGTTATCCACAGGTAACCAGAGCCCAAAACCCATTAAGTGGAAAATTCCAGAAATAACCCATAAGTTTTCAACTGTGCATGGTTCTGAGCAGTGTGATGAACTCTCAAGTCACCGTGCTGTCTCTCCTGGGATGTGAATCACTCCTGTCCAGCAAATCCATGTTGTATACAGTACCCACCCATCCCATCTCCCTCATCAGTACAGGATACAAATAGTTCAGGACTATCAGAGGCTTTAGGCATCCACTAAGGGTCTGGTATCCCCCACAGATGAAACTGTCGTACCTTAGTACCATTTGGAGTAAAAGTCATTTGGACACTGGGGAAGGTGTATGCAG
Organism: Nannospalax galili; assembly: GCF_000622305.1. Classification (NCBI taxonomy): domain Eukaryota; kingdom Metazoa; phylum Chordata; class Mammalia; order Rodentia; family Spalacidae; genus Nannospalax; species Nannospalax galili. Next base: position 4,757,498 of record NW_008360325.1, on the reverse strand, counting down.
GGTGCACAAATGATTCCTTGCCTCTAGGCCAGCCCTGCCACTCCCAAGCCTGTCTCTTTCATTGAGTTAGAGAACATTAAATGCAGGTACATAAGGCCAGAGAAAGAGTGCCTATCAACACATTCAAAGGTTGCCAGAGTAGGCACCTAGTTCACAGGAGTAAGGTGAACCTCGAAAGAAGCAAGTGATGGGGCTGGTGAGATGGTTCCTTCCTTGAAAGCTTCAAGACCTGAGTTTGATCCCCAAATCCCATGGTGAAGAACAGAACTGACTCCTGAAAGGTATCCTCTGACCTTCACACAAACATAATAAACACAAGTGCACACACAGATGCACACCCACACACATAGCATACACACACGTACATACATGCATGCGCGCACATGCTCGCGCGCACACACACACACACACACACACACACATACACAAGTGCACACTCGAGCACAATTATAAAATCATTTTTGAAAAGAAGCAAGTTCATCTCCTCTCTTTACTCTTCCCTTGCCTGGATGGCTGTTTGGGGACAGTGGAGCGAGTTGGCACGCGATGCCTATGGGGGGCGGGGAAGCAAAGCCTTCATGGGGTGTAGGATGACAAATGATCTGTTGGCTGCGGCTTCTGATTCTGGGTCAGACCAGCCCCCTAACTGGATAAGCACATGGAAGGTGAGAGCCTGGGGCCAGAAACCCAGCCCTCTGGCTACCTACCTATTGCAGGTCCTTAATGCCCAAATCAAGAGGAATGTAAAACAAAAACCAAAACCGCAAAAGGTACTACTGGGTTGGCTGGACAGGGCAAGAGGGCAGTCTGAAAGCAGCCACCTAGGTGAGACATAACCAGGGAAGGCATGGGTGTCTCAAACTCCCAAGTTCCCTCAAGGGTCTCTCAGCACCAGAGACCTGATCCAACCACCTTGACTCACAGAGAGGTAAACTGAGGCCTGGGGAAACTGAGGAGCGATCAAAGCAGAAATAAGAAGCAAGCTGGTGGGGAAGTAGGGCTGTGCATAAAAACCTAACGTTAAACCTGTCCTACATACAAAAACCTCAGGAAGGAGGCACACACAGTGTCACCACAGCAACTCCCGGGACAGGAGGGGTGAGGGGCGAGGAAAGCACAGAGCTTGTTGGTCAACAGGCACAGGCCCAGACCCTCTGGGTTACACAGGATGCATGCTCTGGGCTCTTCACTCCACTTCCCGGCTCCCCTCGGCATTCTGTGAGTTTCCTGACCTTGAGCATGCCTTAAATTGATTTGTTTGTTCAAGGCCTTGGGCAGGAAACACACTAACCCTACTACTGGGTTTCTTCACATTTTCTGAGCCACAGGCCTTGGATGAAAGCTACTGGTTGTGTCCCTGGGGAAATTCAAGAGTATACAGTCCTGGAGCTTGGAGGGAGGGTGGAGAGTAGGGTGGGTCCCTGAAGTCTGTCATCACAAAGGGTCCCTGAGGATGCACCAGCTGACAAGCTACAGAAACCACTGAAATTTGGTCAATGTAGACAGGTCAAGACAAGCATGACTTTGGAGTTATCCAAAAGGTAAGGGACCAGGCCAGGAAATTCCTGTGACTCTGACTGCACAGGGATGCCAGGAATCCAAGGAGCACCGGCAACCAAGAGGATGAGCCCCCCTCCCCTCACCCCCTTCCACCCCACTCCACCCTTGCCTCCTCCTGCTCACAAATACAAGGGGTCTTTTCACACAGGATTCCCACAAGGTTCAGTTCCACACACTTTGCAGATCACATTGCCCACAACCAGGCCAGCACCCAGGGGGACAAACTCATAACTCAGTGGGAAGGGATTAGGAACGCTGCAGATCAAAGAGACCCAGGTTTGGGGCAGGGGGCTGTCTCCAAGGTGGGGTACCAGCAGACCAGGCAAGAGTCCTGATAACACTCCTGGAGGTGCTCTGCTTGACTCCGTCTGCAGAAGGAATTCCTATCCTTAGAGCCCACCTCATGGGTCGTTCTCAGGAAAATCTGCACAGGTGACTCCTTGAACAGGGGGTGCCCTTAGGAGAAGAGGAGACTGGAATCCTGGCAGTCGAACAGAGTACTAGAGGCTTCCAGGGTCCCTGATCTACCTGCCCACCTTCAACACTGCTATTGCACATACAGAGTTAAGACAAAGGTTTAGGGTCTTCCCAACTCACAGGGTCAAGGAAGTCCTAGCTAGCAGTGCCTTTCCCTAGGTGAGGCCAGCATCCCACTCCCTCAGTCTCTGGGACCCTAGGTACAGTCTCTCTCTGGGACACGTCACTGAGTTCAGACCAATGTCACCCTGTCTCTCTCTCTCTCTCGCTCACACACACACACACACACACACACACACACACACACACAGCAGGCTCAGGCAGAATGAGGCTGCAATAAGCAGTCGGGGGCAGTAGGGGCAGGCCCAGGGCCAGAGCCCCAGGTGTTGCGTGTGTAATGGACTCATCACCAGAGACAGCTGGTACAATGGCCCCCAGCTGGACCCAGGCAGCTCACTTAACCCCAGAAGGCGCCTGCCCACTTGCCAGTCACAGCCATGGCCTCCACGGGGAATCAATGGCACTGAGGGCTGGTGAGTGTGGCCAGGGTAGGTCTGCAGCCTCTCCAGGAGAAGCAGGGCAGGGAACGTGGCCACTGACCTGCATCGACCCCCCCACCCCCTCTACCCCTTCAGTTTAGAAGTCATTTTCTTTGTTTTCTGATTCTGCAGTCTTCTTGGTCTTGTTTGGGGGATAAGGAGCTGGCAGTTAGGGACCAGTTAGCTGAGTTCTGCTGGGGACCAACCCCTGGAGCCAGGTGACCCTCTCGGTACTTGGGTTTCCTGCAGACACATGGACTCATACATCCCACAGCTCATGACCAGTAGCCATCTCCTGCATGTCAGAAAGCCTGGCACCCACCACTGCAAGGTACTAGCCATAACCCTGGCTCAGGATGCAAAGGATCCCACAGACACTGAACAGATGAAGGCCACATGCCACATATCCTGTGGCCTGCCCACCTCAATGACTAAACTAAGCCTCTATGGAAAGGTGGGACCTCAGAGGGTGCAGGTGACAGGAAAAGCCACCACGGGAGGACCTAAAGTGTACTTGCACAGTGGGTAGTCAAGAGTCAGAACTCCTGGTCTCAGGATGACAAGTCTAAGACTGGGAGGTGGCTAAAATCCTTGACACCAAGTTCAGATGTCCAGACTTCCTTCTGTGGGAGCCACAGGACCCGGGAAGAACTGTCTAGACCAGCACTACCTCCAGAGCTCTGTCAAGGACAGATTGTTCTTTATCTCCAGGTCAACAAGCCCCAAACACGCTGAGCAGTGCTGTTCCATATCACCTAACTGTGACTGCACTAGACTGAAGCAACCACCTGCAGCTAGTGGACAGCTCAGGGCTACAACAGGAGACCTTGAAGGGAAGGGCTGGCCAAGGCTCAGGCAGAGAGTGCAGGGAAACAGGTAAGAGGCAGGGGTCCAAATCACAGTGTACAAGTGGCCAGAATGGTGACCAACAGCACCTAGAACCTGAGCCCAGGATCAACAACCAAAACTTGAGCTAGAGAGAGGGCTGCAGTTACTATGGGGGAGTGGGAGAGAGTGGCTGGCACACCCCTAGGTTCCAGAGGACCTGTCACGGGGGCATCAAACGCTACCAGGCAGAGGCCAGGAGCCTGAGCCAAAGCTACCTTTCCCAGGGTCTGCTGCAAAGTGTGGCAGAAATTCCAGTCCATGGTGAAGGGAGCATCCCCCTGGGGGGTTGAGGGGAGGCAGAATGACAGCGGGGCAGGGTTTTGTTTTATTGCTTTGGACAAGGAAACAGGAGCCTTGTTGCAGAGAAGGAGCTGGGGAGAGACCCAAAAGGAAGGAGAGGAAGGAAACAGTGGGGGAGGGTCCCCACAGGAGCAGCTGACCAAGGGAGAGAAGACAGGAACCTTACTCTGCCAGCCAGGACAGAGGGTGAAAAATGAGGAAGACCCTCGCTTCTGCACATAAGTGGGGTGCATACATTGCCAAAAATACTAAAAGCAAAAAGGGCGGACATGGAGGGAGCTTCCTACTGCCCCACCAGCTACCGAGAGACATTAGGCAGTCAAGCGGCTGGGAAATGGAGCCTTGGCCCAGGCAGCAGGGCCGGAACCTGCCACAAAGGGCCACTCCCAGAGCGGACTCATTAGGGAGGCCAGCCGGTGCCCTGCACAGTGACAGGCGAGTGCATTCAGGGCCCGCACACAATCAGGCCCTTGTGGTGGGTAGGGGAGCTGGGTGCTCACTGGAGCCGCTGATTCCTAGACAAGAGCAAGCTTCCTTCTTGTCTTACAACCAGGAGCTGCCGGGAAGACAGATTTGAGGAGACAAAGAGATCCCCTGACAGTGGATGGTCTATTTTTGGAAATGGGTTACCTCTTCTCAGTAGCTGCCATCTCGATGCCACTGGCCCTGCCTACATCTGTCCCCTTGAATATAGCCTAAAAGCCACCACCACTCCTTTTAGGGCAGGCTCGTACTGTGCACTGCATATGGAAGGCAGCCTCACCATGGTGTAACTCAGCTACGAGAGCTTCTGGGGAGGGAGTGCAAGCCGGGCTGTGTCCAATGTGAGAACTGGGCCAGAGTCCCACCTAGCTTTCTATGGCTGCTGGCAAGCCCTTAACTAGGCACACCTAGAGCTGTGTCCCTAGTTACCATACGGCACAGATCAGTGAGGAGGCAACAGAAACTGGTCTGCTTCTCCTTCACTGCTAACTTGAACTGACACTGGCCTTTGCCCCCGGCCTGGGATGTTCATCACGGGCCAGCGTCCTCCACTGGCTAACTGGCTGACAGAACCCAGTTCAGTGGCCCCTGTGGGCCCCACAGGTTTTCTCTAGGGTCTTCCCACAAGGGCTCTGGCTCTCACTGCCCACAGAACCCAGAGGCCTCAGCAACCGCCAGGACGTCTGCTCTGTAGGCCCAGACAAAGGTATCATTCTTCGGCTTTTCTGAAAGTGAAACAAGTGCGTAAGCAGGTTAGGGACCGCGGATGGAAGCAAAGGGTGTATTAGCGACCATTAAGGGAAGAAGGCAGGCTTGCAGCACACACCACCGCCGGGGCAAGCTTCATTTTTCTGTAGCTAAAGATCATTTGGTGCCAAGAATGGCAAATGAAAAAGAAAGGGAGGTGAGCAACGTGGCTGGACCACTATCCAGTTTAAAATACGAGAAGACACTCCCTGTCCTTCCAGGTCCCTCACCCCCGACTCCAGCACTGAATATGCACCAACTACACACTCCCAAAGACTGGGCTCTGCCCTCAGGATTGTAAGGGGGGACCTCAAGGGCAGCGGCAGGCCTCCTCAGCCCCAGCTGAATGGCAGCTCAATGTTCTCTTGCCCTAAACTCAGTACCTGGTTCTTTAAGCAGACTTGATCAGATAGTAAAGGTCAGTACTTCCAGCAGGCCTTCAGGAGGTGGCCCAGGTAGAGTCCTGGTCTCACCAGCACTAGTATGGTCACAACTTCAAGGTTCCAGTATCGGTACAGTCACAGGCAGCAACCCCCCTCCCCTCCCCCGGCCCCTAGGTGATTCCTGAGTCCTGCCCCAAACTGAGGACCTACCAGGCAAACTCTAGTTTGGGGGTATAGGTAGAAAAATCACCAAGAACACAAACAGAGCTGGCTGGCAGCACTACCAATGTGACCAGAGGATGGACAGAGCCTGCAGACCTGTCCTGCACCAAGGTTTGTATAGGAATCCAAGTTAAGGAGCCTGAGGACCTGGAGCCCTCTGGGACCTTCAGCACAGGCTCTCTTATAGATGGGAAAATGAAGCCACAAGGAAAGTTAAGAGCTGTCTAGAGTCATGTCATGTCTCTGGCAGCATCATCCAAGCCCAAGACAGCACTGAGGCACACCTATGGACCCCAAGATCCCCAGATGTGGGGAATGTGTCCACTTGGGCTAGTGTCCTTGGGCCCAGCAGATGATCCATAATGTATTCATCAAGCAGGGAGCAAAAAGAACCAGAGGGGGCAGGCTGCATGAAGGTCACACTTGCAGATAACGCTGGATCCCAGGGAAAGCCTCCTCATGAAAGGTCAGAGCCCAAGGAGAAGGGCAGCCCAGGGGCTTCACAGGCGGCAGAAGGGGCTTTACAGACAGCCCTACCACTGTGTTCCCACAGGCGGTCCTGAGTCCCTTGCTCCTATCACCCCACTGCACCAATGTGCCGCCGCAACCCACCTGCGGCCCAACCCTACCTGCCTTGGCTGCTGCGGCTCCTATCACCATCTCGCCTCTTCTCGCTTTCATTAGCCTGCTCTACCTCTAAGGCCAGCTCAGCCCCAGTTCCAGACTCCCCCTCTCTGAGCGCCTCTACTTGCAGAGCCTGAGAGCACTGCTGAGAGGTACAGAGGCCTGATGAAGACTCGCTGCAGCAGTGGGGCAACTGGGCACTTCAGGTTGCAGTGGGATCCAGAGTCAGAGGACCAGAGCTCCCAGGCCTGGCCCCATCCCCATCCCTGACCCAGTCTGACCTGGTATGAACGCACCTCTCTGCTCCGAATCTGTTCCTCAGCAAAAATGGGGATTCCCTGGGACTCCCACTGTTGTGGAGGGCAAGTGAATAAAACAGTAAAACAGCAGCTCTTTATGAAGTGCAGGCACACTGGATTTATCCAAAAGACAGTTTGGGAGCCTGCCCTGCAGTGCCAAGTCTGTATATAGCTCAAGACATAGACAGGAATGTCAGAGGGTCCAGGGCCATGAGGGCCCCAGTACCTGGGCTGGCCAATCCCTTCCCTCCCAGCTCCCTACTTAAGGCAGGAACTCTTCGTACAGCTTGTTCAGGGTTTCTAGCTCTTCCAGGACAGGCATTTCTCCACTCCAAGATGTCACCAGTCTCAGTGCCATCTACTCTAGGAGAGTACTAACTAATAGAAGGAGAAAGACAGAGAAGGGAAGTGGTGCAAGGGAAGGAGCGAGGGCCCTGCAGCAAGGCCCAGCAGGACACCCAGGCCTGCTCCACGACAGGAGGGAGAAGGGAAACTGGCTATCTCTGAGCTGAGGAAAACACTAAGGCCAGCCTGGTAGGCCATTGGAAAACCAGGCTGAGGACCAGGAAGCAGAGCTGCTGGCCTCCAGGATGGGGCCTGCATCTTAGTGAAAAGAAGCAACACACTTCCATTTCCAGAGAGTCTACACATTGAATAGGCAGCACTCTGAGTCTTCCTGTCTGCACCCCAAAAGCTAGAGGTCAGTGGAGACTCTTTAGGAGCTGACACTATCCCTGGGTGACCAGCTCCGGATCTGCCCAGAACCTTCTGCCTGTGGGGAGTTGGGGACATGTGGCAGTGACTATTTCCAGGGGCTGCTTAGAGGAGGGGGGCCACCCCTGACTTTTTGGGATCAAGAGAACATCACATCCTAAAGAACCTTTTTCCTCCTCCATCCCCAAGCTTTTGGGGAAGCCACTAAACTCCCCTTGTCCTTATGCCTCAGGGGGATCAGAACTACTTAGAACAGCTACCAGGGCTGGAGAGATGGCTCAGTGGTTTAGAGCACTCAGTGGTTTAGATCTTCCAGAGGACTCAAGTTCAGTTCCCAGCACCCACAACAAGCAGCTAACAAAACACACATACACACACACACACACACACACACACACACACACACACACACACAAATTAAAAAATTTGTTAAAATCTTGAAGAACCAGCTCCCACTGTTTTTGAAGCCCCAGGGCACCCCCTGGACAGGTTGCAGACGCTAACCCCAGAAGTCTGACCATGCCTCTTAACTGTTCCATGATCAGGGCAGAGCTGGGGTTGAGACACAGAAAGAATAAGTGTCTCCCACAAGTGCTTCCCGACCTGAGCCCTCCTTGACAGCTCAAGACCTAATCCTAGAGGTCAGAGGTCCAAGGAGGCAGATGGGCTGAGGGCAGGGCTTAGAGCAGACTGAACCTACAGCAAAGGTTCTTTCCTATAGTGGCTCCCATAGTCATGACCTTCCCAGAGGTCCTGAGCCTCTCCTGCCCACAGCCCAGCCTACAGGTCACCAGATGGACGCTTCTGAACTGCCACTCCCCAAGCTGGATGACATGAATCACCAGAGGCATTGAGAACCCAAGTGTAGTAGATGCTCATTAAACTTGGGCTAATGTTTCCCTTCCTGCTTAAAAGAGTAAGCTCTCTCATCAGCTATGAGTTCAACTTCTCCTGCCAGTCCCTCACAACTCACCCTGCCCTTCCACTTCTGACAACTGTCCCCTAAAACAATCCAAGACTCCCAGAGCTGCATGGGGTATCCTTCCACAAGCCCCACCCACAGGAAAACTTTCACACCCATATCCCAAGATGACAAGCGTCAGAGTCCTAGCCAGCAGGGCAATTCAAACTGTCACACAAGGAGGCTGGAGAGATGGTTCAGCAGTTAAGAACACTGGCTGTCCTTGCAGAAGACCCGGGTTCAAATCCCAGAACCCAAATGGCAGCTAACAACTGTCTGTAACTCCAGTTCTAGGGGATCCGGCAGCCTCTTCTGTCCTGCCCAGGCATTGCACAACACGGGTGTACTTACCTACATGCAGGCATAACACTCATACACACAAAATAAAAATAATGAAATATTTTGGCCGGGTGTGGTAGCACATGCCTTTAATCCCAGCACTCAGGAGGCAGAGGTTTGTGGATCTCTGTGAGTTCAAGGCCAGCCTGGTCTACAAAGCGAGTTCCAGGTCAGCTGGGGCTACAGGGAGACCATGTCTCCAAAGACAAAAACTAAATAAATAAATATTTTTTTAAAATTGTCTCACAAAGATACATTCCCTCTTCCCTCGACCCAAAGGTTAGTCATGTTTTCCCCAGTTCAGGAACTTGCCTAGAACTTTCAAGGAACTGTGTAAACAAGTGCCCCAGGCATGGCGAGCGATCAGGAACTGATTTCCTCGCAAAGTATGCTGGTCCTGGACCAATATTCCATGAAGTTTGTGTCCCAGGAGCTCAGAGGCTGGACATGGGACAGAGTCCTGGTGGGGGGACAACTGCAATGGGAAGTCAGCCTGGTACAGAGAAGTGGGAGAATGAAAGGGGAAGACTGGGGGTGACACAGGGCACCCCTGGCACAGGGGGCTTCACACCTGGGAAGAGGAGGTTGCCTCCCTGGGAAGAGCTGCTGGCCCTTTTGCTGCACCCTTCCTCACCCATGGAGCCTCCTCACCCACGGAGCCTCCTCATCCATGGAGGGGCTCCTGAACCATGGAGGGGCTCCTGAGCCAGCTGGGCAGCAAGCAGAGGCAACAGGCTAAGCCTGCTGACACAGAAGACTTAGGAATCACCCCATGCCCCAGTCAGCCTCAGGAAATCCAAAGCAAGACATAGCACCTCTTCAAACCTCAGTTTATCTGAGACCTCCCTCCTGGAACAATTCAAAGCTCTAAACAACTGGATAGCTCTTTGTGGTAAACTGGGTGGATCACCTGCCTGAGAACTTGGGGGGGGCCGCCCTCTCTATGCCTGGTCCTGGGGGACATAGCACCCAGGACTATAGACAGTCCCACTGATCCCAAGGAGTCAGGCCGGGAGAGAAGGCAAAGCTTACGTAACCCCACCTATTATCTCCTCTGACCTTTGCTCCCGGATGGCCAGCTTAGGAAAGGCGGCCTTATTAGTTGAGCCTGAAGGCCTCCTGGAAAAAAAAGACCTATTCAGCACCGGCTTGCTCAGTCTTTTTTTTAAGGGCCCAGATCACCCCCACTCCACCCTTCCCTTTAAACCAACAGAAACACAAATGGGAGAACAAACCCAGCTCATTTTGAGCGGTCAAATTTTTAACTCAAACAAGAAAAGATAAATGGTGTTCTTTGGCACACAGGCTTGCTGGCTGGGGGGTTCTGGTTTCTCTGAGTTTTGCGTATGTGTTCATATGCCTCAGCCAGGACTGCCTTGAATGTAGACGGCCACCTCCACCACTGCCACTTGAGGCCTTCCAGGGTACCCTACAGGGCTGTGGGTACAGCAGTGTAGCTCTCCTAGAGAGGACTGCAGGGACATAATTCCCTGGCCCAGCAGCAGGTGCAGTCACAGCCAGCACTCAGATGTGAACTTGCCCACGCACAGTGTGAAAGGCAGGCAGAGTTTGGAAAAAAAGCCAAAATGTGCCCGGAAAGCACCTTGATGAGGATTCCAACAACCACTGGATCATTGTGGGCAGGTGCCAACCTCACTGACCTCGTGGTGGTAAAGGGATCTGTGGGTTCTGCTCCACCTTCCAGAAAAGGGACAGGGAGGCAAAGTTAACCAACATGCCCAAGATCCATGAAGAAGTCAAGATGGCCCTGACCCTGCAGAAAATGGGGTTATCAACTATCCACTCTTGTGATAAGGAAGTGACACTTCCCAGCATGGGAGAAAGAGGGCAAAGACAGGTCAGGAATCAAGAAAAGTAAAGCAAAAATGACAAGTACCAAAGCCGTAAGCCATTCCTGGCCAAAGGACAAGCACGCCTGGTGGAGACCCACGTGGGCAAGGCTGGAGTCTTCTCTGCGCCTCGCCGCACATGTCTGTAACACAGGAATAACCTGAGAGAGCACCAAGAGCTACAGAGGCAGAAGCCCAGGGTCTGACACCACTTTTGCCACAACCTGGACAGTCTCTCTACCTGGTTCAGCACAGCCCTGATCCTCACCATCATAAAGCTACAGGTCCCCAGACTGAAATGCTCCTTTTTTCCGTTTCCAGGAATTCTATGCTCAAGGCCACCCACTGACTTTAAGAGACAAAACAAAAAAAGAACAATCCTATGTGTAACTGAAATTTGTAATAACAAGCCTGAGTTTTCATTTCATGCCAAAGCAAAGCTTTTCTGCTACAAAACTGTGGCAGTTTCGCTGCAGGGAGACTTGAGGCGGGGGATTCAGTAGGAAATCTGACACCTCAACACCTACCCATCCCCAGTGGGGTGGAAAACCTTCAGTGTGGCCGGCCCCTCCCTGCTGTATTATTCACCACTGCAACTGCAACTCTGGGACAGACCCTGGCATCTCCTTGCACAAAACCCAACAGACCTTCCCTGCAAATAGACAAGGACACTCAAGCACACCAGGGCCCTGCAGAGAATCACTCTGGCCAAGTGTCACTGATGACACAGCTGAAAACCAGCAACATTTCATTTCCCAGCCACAGGACTGCAGCAGTCCCCTTTGATGTTGCACTTGGGGTGGGGGGATCAAGGCCCAGAAAACAGACTCTCCCAGAGTCCCAGGAAGGGGAGGCCAAGGAGACCAGAGCACTGCAAACACAGGAGTGTGTATCCCCAACAAATTAAACCAGGAGCTCTTGAGTTGCTGGCTCTTGGCTGTGGAGCCTGGTGGGGGTGGGGGTGAGGCACCTGGGATGCAGAGTTACAAAAAGAAACCTGAGTTGCAGTGGTAGATTGCTAATCAGTAACAATATATCCCTCCAGCCTCAGTCCTGCCCTGAACTCACATGCTCTGGAAAGCCAATAAGAGGGAAATGGTTGCACTGCCCCCATCTGCATGGGGTGACAGTGAGTACCTGCCCCTACCCCAATATGCTGGCAGAGGCATCAAACTAAATAGCTAAAGAGAAAGCTAAGTCCTCGGCTCCCGGAGCCACTCAGAGAAAGAGCAGCTCCTCAAGGCCTAGATATATGGTGTGTGAAAAGGTGAAGAAGGCTTAAAGAACAGAAAGGGCAGGTCATTTTCCACCACCAGACAAACAGGTCTGGCAGTAGTAGCAGGTGCCACACACACAAGCCTCCAAAAACTGTGCAGGAACATGCAGTTGGGAAAGCAGAAAGTCACTGGACTGATGGCTAGGACAGAGCTGACTGCGGGGCTCCCAGACCCCCATGTGAGGTCACCCTCAGCACAGAGCCAACAGTAACCAGTGACTTTGGAAGACAGTGCTGACCTCCCCAGAGGCCAGAGGTCCTCACACCCACACACTAGCCACAGAAGACCACAGCACTTCCTGTAAAGCTTAGCTTTACAAATCCCTTCTGGAGGTATTAACTCCACCTCAAACCCATGAGGCAAGGATCAGCCTCTCCAACTTATAAACAAGGAAACTGAGGCACATGGAGAAAAGTCAGAATCCATTCCAACTATATCCTCAGGGAAAACTGTCGAGGCCGGGTTGAGAAAAGTGTCCCAACCAGTAGTACAGGACTTAAGGGCACCAGGAAGCCTCTTATCTCAGCCCTGAGTGCTCTGGCCCGGCTGCCTCAAGGTCTCAAGACCAGCGCCGGCATGCCAGCCGGCAGGCGATAAGAAGGGGAAGGAAGCGAAGGAAGAATTCCAGCCACAGAACACACGTGGGTGCTGACTGGGCCAGGGAACATCGGTTGCTCCGACCAGGAGGGGAAACTCATTTGCCCAAGCTCAAAGGACCTTTCCTATCCTCCCAATGCCCACGGGTTTTTTCAGGGTAGGAGGAGAGGCACCCCCAGACGGCCAGAGAGTGCTAGACACTAACGCAAAGCTATAGGTGGGAAACTTTCCCTGCAGCGGGCCGACGGCGCATTATAAGCCGGACAAGGATACCCACCATCACCTGACCCGGACACCATTAAAGATGCCCCAGTTGCTCAGCCAGCTTCAGTGGGGGATGCGTGTCTGGAGGGGAGGGGGGGGTCCCGTGGGCAGGAACTACCGCTCACATCCCCCCTGGGCCGCTCAGACACCCGAGTCAAAGGAAAGGGCCACCGGGTCCGCGCGGTCCTTACCGTGCAAGCCGTTGGGGATACTTCGGTGGTGCGGTGGCGCGGACAGGTCATCCAGGGACCGGCGCGTGGCTCCGGCCTTGCCGTCCGGACCCTTGTGCGGACCAGGGAGCAGCAGCGCGGGGGTCACGTGGTGGTGATGGTGGTCCGGGCTGCCACCGCTGCCCGCACTCGAGGTGCTGCTGCCGTCGCCCATGTCGCGAGCCCCGGAGCCCGCCGCGCCG